>NW_005841899.1:1114860-1145137 GCF_000455745.1 Alligator sinensis | reverse complement strand
AAAGAGTGTGAGAAGGATTCTGCTGGGGAGAAGAGACCTGGATTCCAGTCCCTGCTCTGGTGAATACTTGGTTACAATTATGAATCATATTATGAATACATTATTTATACAGGCATTCATTCATTCACTTATGAAGGCATTATAACTGGAAACATTTGCTGGCAGGGGGGCTGAAATGACCCAGCTTGGATCAAAGAAGGTGGGTGTTAGGTCCCAGCCGCTGCCAGTTCTCCCCACTGCTCAGCTGCAGCCTGGTAGGGTGAATGCCCTCCTCTGCCAGAGCGGGGCACAGGCAGAACCACCCTCCCCCGGAGCCCCGGGCACCTAACTGTGGTGGTGGTGGTGGTGGTGCAGTGCAGGGACAGGTCCCCTTCGCTGGAGTCCCAGGCGGCTGACTGCACCGCAGCCCCTCACTGCCAAATGCCCCTGAAGCCATGGCTTAATGGACTGGATCTGATCCACAAGCCATAAGTTACCAGCCACTAAATTATAATGTTTTGTTATTTTATTCTTTATTAGAATATTTTATGATACTATCAATTGAAAAATAGCATTTTAGTTTTTCCATGCAGAGTGGAAGACTTTCAAAGGGAGAAAATAATAAAGCCTCCTCACAAAGAACGCCATGTAGTCTGGTGGTTTGGGCACTTTTCTGGGAAGAGGGAAATATGGATGCAAGTCTTCTCTGACACAGGGGCCACATCCAGATCTACAGGAGTGTGTGCTCGCAGTGCATGCCCCTCCACTTGTAGTTTGGTGAGGGACAAATTGTCCTGCTCCAGGAAAACTACCCTTGCCTGGCTCCTGGTGTGCTGGAGGAGCCAGGGCACAACTGCAGGAGTGGCGATGCTCTGGCCAGCAGGCAGTGTCTCCCTGGAGGACCGATCCTCTGTGTCTCCTGGTGCATGTTCCTGTAGCATGAGCTCCACTGCTTTTCTTTTCCCCAGTGCTTTTTTTCACTACTGGAATGTCTCGATAGCAAATTGCAGCCCAGTGCTTCAAATTTGCAGTGCAGGGCACATTTTAATATTCCCTGCTTGCCATTTCTGGTGCTGCAAACAGGTTTGCGGCACCACAAACTGCACGTGCCTGCATGCCTGGATGCAGCCTCGAGGGATTTAAACTTGGGTCTCACACATTTCGGTAAGAGCTCAACCTAGTGCACAACAGCTAATGGGTAAAAATGGGGCGACCAGCACCCTCTCGCCTCCCACACAAACTCACTGTGAGGAAGGACTGATTGGGAACAGTTGCCTAACTACAAGAGACAGTTCATGACTGAGAACACCTGAGTTTCATTCCCATGGGAGACATTGGACTTACTGGACTGAGACTTGGATGATCAGGATTCATTTCCTGGCTCTGCCATGGGATTTCTGTGTAAACTTAGAAACCTGTGAGTTTTCCAAGGTTTTAGGGGTGAAGGTTGTAGCTGTGTTGGTCTAAGGCATAGGTAGACAAAGTTTTTTGGGGAAATCTGATATCTTCCCCCCTCCCTTCCTCCCTCCACTCCTGCCTCTCATCCATTGACTACAGCTACATTCATTCCCCTTCCCACCCCTACCCCCACCTGTTTCTCACTTATTGACCACCTCAGTTTACATCTTAACTGGCTGGCTTTCTTGCATATGAACTGGCCTCTGGCTGCTTTACTCTTCCATCCAAGAATAGCACAGACCATTTGCAGATGCTTCCTCTGCCTGATGAAGAATGGGACCTTCTCTTAATAGGGGACTCTAAGATTTGCTGGACTACTTCTGCGATAATGGTTGGAATATGCTGCGTGCTCTGATCTTTTGGAATTTCAGGCTGATGGGTTCATCCGCTATGAAAGACCATCTCTCGTTCAGTGAAAATTTTTTGAACTCCTAAAAGTATAAGACCTGCTCTACAGGTGGTACTGCCTGCTTAAAATGTCGGACCAAACTAGTTGTTCAGCTGAATAATTTCACAATTGTGTTTGACATGAAGAATTTTTAATTTGTTCAGAAATCTCTCTGTGGATCATATTTTATCCTTGATTTGTGTTGTCTATGCAGTGCAGCAAGTGATAAGAATTAAGTCAGGAGAGGCAGCAAGACTTGCATTTTGATGATTTAAGCACAAAAATAAATACTGTCAGGGATAAAATGAAAGGAGTAAAAGTTTTGTAGGTGAAAGATCATGAAATCACTAGAAATACATTATTGAAGACTTGGCTAAAATTAATGCAGTAAGATGATTTCTATCAAGTAATATAGGATCATAGGAAAATAGGGCAGGAAGGGTAAGGACAGTCCAGTCTAGACCGGTTCCCTGCAGTGCAGGATCATTCCTGTCTGTCTAACTTATTCCTGCAAACCTCCAAGGACGGAGATTCCAGAATTTGCTAGGCAGCACGTTCCAGGCTGACCACTCTCGTGGTCAGAAAGATCCTTCTAATCTCCAGCCTAAATGACCTCTGCTGCAGCTTGAGGCCATTGCTCTTAGTACTGTCCCCTATATCTAAAGAGAGAAGCCCATCTCCATCCTCCCTGTGATTGCCCTCCAGGTGTTGGTAGACTGTTATCAGACTTCTCTAAACTAAGTAATCCAAGTATGTCAGCCTTTCCTCATTTAGGCACGCATTTCAGGCCCATAATCCACTTTTATTTTTCTGTGCTGGACTCCTTCCAAGTGGTCCACATCCTTGTTGAAGGATGGGGCCCAAAACTGGACAGAGTACTCCAGGTGTGGCCTCATCAGTGCTGAATAGACTGGAAGAATCACTCCCCTTGACTTGCTAGAAACACTGCTGTTAATGCAGCCCAGTATGCTGTGGGCTTTTTTTTTCACAAGAGGAGCACACTGTTGCCTCATGCTCAGTTTGTGATCTGCTGTAACCCCAGGTCCTTCTCTGCACTACTACAGCCTAGCCAGCCATTTCCTAGTCTATATTTGTGCATGCAATTATTCCATTTCAAGTACAGGATTTTGCTGTTGTGCTTGTTGAATCTTATCTGATTGATTGTGGACCATTTTTTGGCTCATCTGTGCAGGTGTTTCTGGATCCTTGCCCTACCTTCCAGAGTATTTGGAACTCCACCCAACTTGGTATCATCTGAAAATTTCTAAGCATGCACTCGATCCCATCATCCAAATCATGAATGAAGATATTGAACAATACTGGACTAAGGACAAACCCCTGGGGAACCCCACTTGATACCTCTTCCCATTTAGACAGTGACAGCGAACTATTGGGGCTCCTATACACGTGCAGGGAACCAGCTCTGATGCTCTGGAAATCCAGCACATTGAAGCAGACTTGATTAATCGAGTCTGCTGGAGCACAGAAATAAAAATGCTCCAGCAGACTCTGGCATCATGTGTATTGGCGTCATGTGTATTAGCATCTCCATGCCAAAAAATGGCAGTGGGGGGCTTTAAACTAAAGCTCATCTTATCACTCTGATAGCACCCCTCTGGCTCTGATCTCACCCCTCAAAGGCTCTGGTTTTACCCCTCAGGGACTCTGGTCTTGCTCCTCTTGGATTCTGATCTCGCTCCTTAAGGGCTCTGGAAATGCCCCTCAGGGCTGTGGGTTCCTGGCTCTGTCTCTTTTTCTCTGGCACTGGCAGAACATGGTGGGCCCCCCACACCTCTGATTGGCCAAGTGGCCCCAGAAGTCCCGCCCCTCCTCAGAGATTGCCCCCCCTACCCCCCTGCCCCCAAGCATCTGTCAACTGCCCAAAATTCAGTAGGTGCCTAATCATTAGTGTTCAAATGGATGAGCAGCATGGGGCAGTGCAACCTTTTTGTGATATCTCAGATATGGGCTCCTTGCAGGCAGTAGAGCTCCCAAGCCAACAGGTCATGCCAGCAGAGGGATGTCTCTGTGCTTTGCAAGAGGAAGTCATCAGGCACCACAGCCCATCGCTTCTTCTTGCTAGCACTGGTCTTGACCCTCCTTTCCCTAGATGTGTATGGCTTGGCCTCCCCTGCCACTGGAGTGTGCTTCGTCTCATCTGATGCCAGGGCTTCATATCTGTTCTCCAGCTGGACAGCCACAGCTCTGGAAGAGTGCTGCCTGTTGCTAGAGGAGACCGGCTGGCATCTTTTACCTTCTAGAGTACCTGTGTTCTGTGTCTTCCAGGGTTTTCCCTGCCTGTCCCTTCCATGATGCTGGAGGTCTCTTTGTGCATTGAGTGGATGTATTCTTCTGAGCGCATCCACCTGCGCCTGCAGCTCTCTTGCTTGATTCCTGGGAGAATCTACCAGGAGGCACCTCTCACATTGCAAGCCCTTTTCCACCTGGCTGTCCTTGACAGGGCCATGCAGGCCGCAGTCCTTGCAAGGCCAGACCAGAGCCTGGGTGGAAGCCTCAGTGATTAGTGGCAGTGGATAAAGTCAAAGCAGGTTCAGGTAGAGGAAGGGCTGGCAGTGGTAGGGGATTTGCCATTGTAACATTTTTCAGCCATCCTGTTGATTCTCTTGCTAGCTCCTTCTCTCACTTCTGCTGCTACATCCTGGGGAAAAAAGTTCTTCTTCCTTCTTCACATGCTCCCACCCAGCAAGTGTACAGGGTGAAGAAGGGGTCAGAAAGAAAGTAGCTGGGCAAACTCCCCGTTCAAATTTCCATTCAGACTCCCCTGTTTACTGGCTTATGTGCTGTTTTGCCCTTGTGTTGTTGACTGTGTGCAAGAATGATTCAAGTAAAGTGCTCAGATTTTTACCTTATCACTCATTCCTGATGATAAATCACATTTCCTTTAACCAGTAACTTATTTGCTTCTCACGAAACTCTTATGTAGCACTTGGTGGTTTGGTTTTCCCAATATGGGCACACACAGACCTCCTTACAGTTTCTACCCACAGATTCTGTCATGGAAATCAGCATTCTCTGTAACTTCTTGCCCTGCACGCTGGATGGGTGGTGTCAGGTCATGGCATGGGTCAGATCTGGCTGGTGGGCTTGATCCAGCTGGTGGGCTTGATCCAATACAGGGGGCCGGTGCAGTGGGAGTTCAGTCTGCCGGGGTGGGGGGGCGGAGTGTGTGTAGCC
This sequence comes from Alligator sinensis, assembly GCF_000455745.1. Lineage (NCBI taxonomy): Eukaryota > Metazoa > Chordata > Crocodylia > Alligatoridae > Alligator > Alligator sinensis. The sequence goes on along the minus strand of NW_005841899.1, from coordinate 1,140,117 downwards.
TGACCCTGATCTTTCTGTTCCAGGGTGTGGTGGGAAGTGTCTTGGCACCTATTCAGATGTGTGTGTCTGTGGGGGGGGCAGATCTGCTATGATCTGGATGCACAGGATTGGTGGGGCAAGAGAAGCCCATCCCTGATTCGGATGTGGGGGGGGAGGGGGGAGGGTGCAAGCAGGGGCAGGGTGGAATGGCCCCAATCAGGATGCATGGGGGGCAGGGGCAGGGGTGAGGATGGAGCATCCCGGCTCAGGTCTGGACATGCAGGGTGGGGGCAATGGGGAGCAGCCCAACCCAATGCAGATGTGTGTGTATGGGGGGGGAGGGGGGACAGCTCTGATCCCACTTTGTGGCAGTGGCCCAGGCAGGGCCGGATCTGGCCACATAGATTTTCCATTGCTCTCCCACTGCCAAATTTTCTGACCTGTGAGGGTGCCAGGGGCCATGGCTTCATGGACTGGGTTTGGCCCATGGGCAGGAGGTTGAGTACTCCAATGTCAGTTGTGAAAACAAGACCTGTATTTGTACATGCAAAATTTTATGCTGACAAATTCTTTGCTTATGTGTTTATATGTTGTACCACTTCTGCATGTGAACTACAGAAAGCAACACTGGCAAAACACCTTTTTTCCATGCAGATCATTTGGACACAGTTTTTTTTGTGCTTATAAACCTTATCATCTGTTGGCATGGTGATGATGTTTAAAAAAATCCTGTGTCCAAATTATCTGAATATCTGTGCTTGATTGTGCATGGTGCACACAGTTGTCAGATTAAGAATATGAGCCAGAAATGCTTTTAGACATCATTAAGGGAAAAAAACCCTAGTATTCAATCCTGAGCATGGACCTTCTGACTTCGTAGGATATTGCTGTCCAAGCCAACCCAATGGGCTGTATTTCTGTTTTAGTCTGATTATTATGGAGAATTTTAGAATGTTTTAATATAACTATTGAATATATTTCTGCAAACAACTCTGCATTTTGAATAGCAGGGATTTAACAGTATTTGTCTAAAGAGAAAAATTAGTTTAATATGGAGTTTTCTTGTCACCTGGGTATAAATCTGCTGGAAAAGTTTTGGCCAAAAATCAATATTAATGGAAAAGAAGTTGTGGCCTTGTTTTCAAAACACTTGAAAATAGTTGGAAAAAATCAAGTTTTAGGGTTATTAGCCAGTCTTATTAGCCTTTGCTTGTGTTTGAATATTGTATTACTTTTATGATAATACTTATCTCTTTTTTAAAATTAATAGTTGCCATAGCAAGTTCTCTGTCCTAATTTCTCATTCAGAATACACGCAGTCAGAAAAGAAAGAAAAAGATCTTTTTTACACTTTCTCATTTATACCTAGGGTGTTTATTTTGAGAGTAAATTACATTTATTTACATTACATTATTTACTTCAAGGCCCATTTACACATAAATTAAAGGGTTTGATTGGGACTAGGGGATGTGAGAATCAAACCCCAAAATTTAAATGGTAGGAGATTTTTTAAAAAAGCAGGTAGCAGTACTAGTGACTTGATAGGTTGTATAAAGGCCAGCTGCACTGTATTTCCTTGCCTATCATAAGAAATCTACTAAAGAGTTAAATATGAGATTAACAGAACAGCAATAGCCTAATTTTCGTGAAGGCCTCAGGCTGCTCTCTTTTTCCCGTGTGCTCATGTTGCTGCTAAAGTAAAATATGTTAACTTTTATTGCACCCATAATTAACTGTGGTCTCAAACCCAGCTGCTTGCATGACTGTGGATATGGCTGAGATACAGGGACATACTTGTCCATCTGAGTGGTAGGATTTGCACCTGATGAAGCAATTTGCAACTGCAAAATAAAGAAGATGGCCTTTGAAAACATTTTGTCACAGATTTTCATAGTAAGATTAAAGTAATTGGCTCACTGGGGCCAGGTGAAAGGAAGATCTGATTAGATGAAGCACAGACAAATGCATCATCTTTGACAATGGAATTTTAATGTGGAGGATCCCTGAGAAGTCACAGACTGGACGAACAGGAGATGGATAGAGAGTCAAACAAGTCATTGAGGAGAGAGACTTGAAAATCAAAAAACCTGTTTTGAATTGAAATCAGTTCCATTCAATGGGATCCTATCAGAGAAGGAATAATTCAATTATAGGACATTATGGTGTAAAGAGTGAGCACTCAAGACAAGCAGATCATTTCTGGTATTGTGCATACCGCCGTGTTTAGAAAAGTCACTGCAAGTCCTAGGCTATTCAAGCTTGGGTGCCATTTAGGTAGAAGTAATGGACAAATTGAAAGTAAACAATGAGGTAGGCCAGATGGCAGGACATGGAGAAGGAAAGCAGACACACAGAAAACTTCAAGGTGCTATGGCTTGTCTTCATTCTGCAAATATAAATCTGATAGAGGAAGTGAAAAAGTTATTCTCCAGCTCTGGTAGGATAAAGGACTTCCATTTGCTCTATCTGAAGTATGAGTTGTGCTATAGCTGTCACCACTGTGACCACTGCCTTCGGTTTTTAATTGGATGTAGTGTAAATAGCAAATTGTTGAGCATTCTTAACTCCCACCAAATGCAAGGGGATGGAATGAGCAGGGCTCTTCTCAGGACAGACTGACCTATCTTACTGGACTAGTCATTTAACAGCGGAGAGCATAATTATCAACCAGGAAAAAAGATCAAATTTAGCTTTTCTTTCTCTCTGTGGAATATGAAAGAGCCAGCCAGAATTCCCCAGAGATATATTTACTGTTTGAATGTAATAAAAGTCTGTATCGATTTTGAATATTCCAACTTAGAACTGTTGCTTAAGGCGAGGAACAGAAATTACACACAAACCAGCATAAGGGATCAGAAACTGGTTCAAACCTGTAACACAACAGAAGTTCAGTACACATAAACCTCTTTCAAAATGGCCCAAACTGGTTTAAGTTAAACCTGGAGAATGTAGTATCAGACTGAACTGATTTAGGTTACATTGGTTTATTGAACTTCTGTCCCAGATCCCCTTCAGATGCAAGTTAACCCACAGTCCCCAGTATTGCAGGATGCTTTACACTTCCTGCACAACCCTTCCCCCCCTTGCCAGGTGGGTGGGCTAGCCTTGGCCCAAGGTGTCTGCTCCAGCCAGGCAGGAAGGCATGCTCTAGCACTCCCCGGCTTCTGGCCAGAGCCACTGCAGGCATGTGGCTGCATTTCTGGAATCAAAAGCAAATGTCTGTTCACTTGCTTATTGGTTCAATCTACTCAATTTAGACTAACCTACGAAGATTGAATTGATTCAGCCTCAAGCTTTTTGAATGTCTGTACTTATCTTAACTGTGATTGTGCACTCAAGCATTGTTCCAGACATCTGACTGGAGAAGAACTGAAGCACTTCTGTTTACTTATGCAAATAGAAAATAGTGTCTTACACAAATATTCAGGCACTCTTGAATTTGGTTTGCAAATATTTAGTTAGTCAAACTTGTTTGTTCCAATGTTCACAAAAAGTGATCAGAGAGTGAGCTCATGTGTGACAAAGTATTTTTAAAAGTCTGACTCATAAATCTTAAGAAACTGTTTGCAATGTTTGGTCAGCCAGGCTCTAAACTCTTGGAAAATAATGAATTTGGTACCATGAATTGTTCCAGAACCAGACTGAAAACCTCACTTTGCAAGGAGATGCAACTAGAAATGAGACCTTTTTTTCAGAAACTTGTAGATGGCAGCAGTATTAGAGGTAGAACAGCCATTGTGAGTGAGAGAGGGTGTGGTAAGGGTTCTTCTTTTTCTAAGAAAAGAAAGTAATAGCAACATTTCTGAATGCAAGGAGAGGAACACTGATGAGAAATAAAAAGTAAGAGGAGGAAGCATGTGGTCAGGAAGTTATAACTAGAAAAAAAGAGGGTCATGAACCATATGAATGATTTCACTGACAAAATATGTGGTTTTCTAGTGCCATTGCATATATAATCACTAATTAAAAATATTTTCATTTTTACTATTTCTTTTATTAGCTTCCATCCAGTCTGTTCCACATAAGCAATGGTGCTCAACCTACCACCTAAGGGCTGGATCTGGTCCCCAAAATGACTGGATCTGGCCGTGGCATGGGGAGGGGTCAGCAGCAAGCAGCTCAGCCTGGTGTGTCCCCTTCCTTGTCCTGTGCTGTGTTGTTGATTCCCCCCTGCAGCTCTCCATACTCTTCCCCTCCTCTCTGCCCTACAACAGGCCATGCTTGCTTTCTCTCTCTCCATTTCTCCCCCACTTTTGGGCAGGTGCTGCTCTCTCCTCCCTCTCCACCTCACTTCCTTCACCCCTCTCTTCTTACCGCCATGCCCTATCAGAGGCGAGTTGTGATCCAGGACGCAGCTAAATCCAAAGCACCTAGCCCACTGCTCTAAAAGGCTGAGCACCGGTGCTCTTGGGTATCCCCACCATTAAGTTTCTATCCAGTGTTAATTGTTAAACCATTCAACTGGTTAATACATTTTTTTCACATTTCTTCACTTTGCTTAGTTAAAAAAGTCAAATGCAAGAACTACAACGACACAGAATTTGTAGGAGTGTCAGAAATTCTGCGTATATTTCCAAGGAAAAGGAACTCTATCTTGCTCTTGCCCTTACATGAGCTGAGGTTGCTGTTTCTGAAGCTTTTTGTTCTTTGAGTGTCGTTTTTTAAGGTAACGTCCTAGGTTTTTAAAAACCAAACTGACAAAAGCGAAAATTCCACTGCGTGGAACCGCAGTGATCCTCCTCCATAAGACATCACAGAGTACAAGCCTTCGTTCCATAATAAAGACTTCCGTCAGGTGAATTCATAGTAGCAAGTGTAGGCCGTTGCATTCACCTTTTGCAGCAGGATCACTTGGACAGTAACATCCACTTTATCAGTAGCTTATACCAGTTTCCCAACTGCTGGGCTGTGGCCTGGTACCGAGCCATGAAGGCTTGGCTCCCAGGTCGTGGCACAAGCTTTAACCACTGCTAGCAACAGTTCTGCGCCCAGGCCACGCCCACAACATGCTGATTGGCTGGGTGAGAATGTCCTCCCTTGGCCAATGACTGTGACTTTAGCTTTTGAAATTGGACCGTGGTACCTGTGGCAAGTCACTTCAATATCCACGAGACGGCCATAGCTACTGACATCTGGCTTGCCTCCTCCTTATATCCTCAGCAGCTAGCTAGCTAATGTTAGCCAGTTCGTGAGATGTATATATGATTTTTAGCTATTGTCTCCTCCTTTACTGGTGATGTTCCTGAAGTTCCTTGCAACCCGCCCCCCCATGTAAAAATTCAATTTAAATATTTAAATAAATATCATCAGCTCCCCCACACCCCACCAGAACAGCTCACCAAAATTTCTTAAGTAGCCCTCTGGCCCAAATAACTGTCCACCAGCGAGAACAGAGGTTAGGTGAACCTAATCTTTGTCTCCTCCTTCTCCCTGAACCCCTCCCCAATCCCAAGTCCCCAGTACATGGCCAGGCCAGTGCTGTGCTGTATTCCTGCCTGCTGCCTCAGGCCACATGGGCACAGCTGGTACAGCTTCTGCCTGACCTGGCAGCATGCTAGGGACTTGCGGTGAGGGAGAGGTGCAGGGAGAAGGGAGGAACATAGCGTGGCACCTGCCCAGTTGAGGCCAGATGAGAGACAGCTCCCAGCCCCCTTTGCCTTGCACCCTCTCTCCTGCCCCAAGTCCCCAGCACACGGCCAGGTCAGGCAGAAGCTGGGTCAGGCCACTGCATTGCATCCATGTGGCCTAAGCTGGCGCTGAAATACAGCATGGCACCAGCCCAAACTGGCCATGTGCTGAGGGTGGGGGAAAGGGTGAAGGGAGAAAGGGGCGGGGGGCTGGGAGGTGCAGGTTATCCAGGCCCGGCCAGGCCAGTGCTGCACTGTTCCCTCTTTCTCCCTGCACCCCCCCGCCCCAAGTCCCTGCAATGTAGTTGTGCCAGTGATGTGCTGTGTTCCCACGTGCCACTTCAGTCCATGTAGGTGCAGCTGGCACGACTCCTGTCCAACCTGGCCACCTGCTGTGCACTCGGGATTAGGCAGAAGTCATGACAGCACTCCCACTGCACTCATGTGGGGCAGCCCAAAATGGCGCATGGGTACACACGGTGGCGCTGGTGCCCACACCCCTACTAAGCCACAGCCCAACAAAGCCCAGATAACCCGTGGCTCCTGGCCCTCTTCCCCTTGCACTGCCTCCCCTGCCAGCAGGAAGATCCTTACCTGAGCTTCGACTCACCCGGCGCAGGGTTGGAGCAGCACGCAGACAGCCTCCCTGGGCAGGAGCCTGGCTGGGAGCTCAGTGCCTTGGAGCTTACAATGAAGGTGGGACATGGTGGGCTGGCTGGCGAGGGGTGGGGAGGGGAGTGGCTGCTGCTTCAGCTGACTGGCATGGGCAAGAGAGAAGGGTGAGAGGCCCCGAAAGCCAGGGCAGCCATGGGCTGGATACAATTCTCCTTGAAAGAAGCTGCTGTGGGCCAGGTAAAATCATTTGGCATCTGGGCTGTAGGCTGTATTTTGCTCACCCCTGCTTTAGACTAGGGGGATGCTGCTGCTATATCTCTCTTTGATCTTTTTCCTTGGAGCTCTAACTCTGCACCTAATATATAGGTAGTTTATTAGGGGCTCAGAGCTTATTGCATTTGGCATGTAGGAAGTTTTGGGGAACTGGAACACGTTCAGTATAGATTAAATGTTTTTTAATGCCCGTTGAGTCGATAGCTGAATTCTCCTCCCCCAAAGCTAAACAAAACTGGAGAGAATCCAGGGGTGAGGAACAAAGATGTTAAAGAGATTGGGAGTAAAAGTGGAAAGAACAAGGTATGTTTTGTTTGGCAAAAAAGAGATCAAGGGTGAACATTATAGCAGTTTTCAAACATTTGACAGGATCCCATAGAGGAGAGAGAGAACAACTGTTCTCCCTGGCAGCAGAGTGCGGGGCACAAAACAGTGGGTTTAAATGGCAACAGAAAAGATTTAGATTAAATCTCAGGGGGAAAAAAAACGCTTTCTAACCCTAAGTATCGTAGGACAGTGGAATCTCCTTCATCAGAGGTTTTCAAAAGGAGAGTGTAGGAATAAGTGCATCCTGTAATTGTGTAAGGTGGTGTACTCACTGACCCATCCTTCTGTGATTTAGTAGCTCAGACTGCAGGCAGGTAACTCCGGATGGACCTCTCTGTGAAATGTGGTGTTTAGCTCAGCTGAGGATCTCTCAGTGGGAGATAACTAGAGATAGCTTCTCTCTTAGACTGGAGACAGCAACGGAGGATTTGTTGCTGGGACCAGGTCTTTTAGGTCAGCAAAAGTCTTGGGCTTGACCAAAATGCTCATCTGTGCAGTCCCAGACACATTGGAGGACGTTCAGGGCTTGCACATGAATGAAAGTTCAGTTCCTGATTTAGTACATTTTTTCCTCCCTGACTCTTTGGCTGTTTCAGCCTCAAGCTCAAGTCTGAACACCAGACATTTCTTTGCATGTCATTTTTCCACCAACTGCCCTCTGTCTTTCTAGGAGCAGCTTCTCTCAAGGGACATTTATAATTAATAGCTTTGTCAGAAGTGCTCAGCATTGGCCAAACCCTACTCCCATTAGAAGCTGTGGGAGTTTTAAAGTTGACATCTAAGAGCACGGAGTTAAGAAAATGCTGACCACTTTTGAAAACCTCCCCTAATATCTTTAGCTTGAGTTCCCCTTCTGTGCTCATGGAATGGCAGGATTTTGCTGCAGCGAGGTCCTGAGCACTGCCTCATAGGTGCTGAGCAGTCCTGATTCTCCCTAGACGTCCAGTAATAGCAAAGGACTTCTCAGCATCTTGCAGAGTTGGGTTCTGAAGCAGCAAGAACATTAATTGGATAATTTAATTAGAACAATAAATTTATTTCCTGATAATTCATTTCCCATTTTGAAAATTTCCATTTTCTAGATATTATGTATCACTAGCTAGACAGAAGCTCTCTATTTGCTGCATAATTCTCCATATTTTTCCACAAGTGTATAGATATTTCATTTAATCCTTTGCAGCTTCCCTTTGTGGCATCTGCTTATTTATCACTGTCTTTAAGATCCTTTTTCCACTTGGTAATGCTCATATTTTGGTCCCTTGGTTACTGCTATTATAAATTATTATCCTATAAGATTTATAGCTGTGAGACTTGTACAAATAATCTCTCCCATTTAATGGCTTAACAGTACAAAACTTTTGTTATTTTGTAATGAAACTGTATGTATAATATCTTGATTCATTTTTGCAGGTATGTCATAAACATTTAGGTCAGCAACAGACCTACATCAAAATCTTTGACAGGCGACAAATTGTGCCGCCCCATGTTTACAGTGTTTTCCAAAGCATATAAATGGTGTGCCTAGTGCAATTTGATAATGCTTTTAACCAGCTGATGCCTGAGCTCTCTTACTAGTAGAACATAGTACGTTAGTAAGTCAGTTGATCGAGTTTTTGCGTTGACTTGTTTGATGCTATGGAATAATCACATATACTTAGATTTAATTTCTTCGTAGTAGTTCCCATTGAGAATGCACAGGGTTTTTAAAAATCTCAATACTCATTTCAGTTTTATTTTTTCCCCTGAAATCATGTGTGGCCAGTTACGTATAATAGAGGTGCTTTTGTATTGGAGTTGAAGCTAAGGGGTTAATTCAGAAATGAACACGTGCTACATATTGACATGTATGGTATGCTGTCGCTGTTTTGTTCAGCCTTATGTTTCCACAGCCCATGATATCAATATACTTTTATGTCTTTGTCCTAAAGGGCAGTGCTGTTAAACTTTTGAAATATTTTTCTCTATGCCGCTTCTTTATTAAAGTACACAGACTGTCAGGGCAGGACTCTTTACTAGAGTACTTTCTCAGAATAAAATAAAATACAAGCACCTCCACACCTGCTGATGTAAAGATGAGCTTTGCTGTTGACTGCAGTGGCTACAGGATGAAACTCCAGATGTGCTCTTGAGGCTCTAAATCATTAAGCAATGGATGTAATAATGCCATTCCAGTGAATGATGAAAAGGACTTGATTTGTGCTAATTCTGACCTCTGCAAAATAACTAACATTTAAACATAAATTTCATCTTAAATGATTTTCCAAACTTGGCTTCCAAGTAGGGATGGAGAAGGGGAGAAGTTTTTCTTTTTAATGGCTTTTTTTGTTGAATTCAGTGACTCAGCCAAATGAGAGCAGCTCAAGGTCATAGGGGTATTTTACAGCACCCTATTATGTCACAGATTTGTGCCCCTACCAAATCTTAAAATCTGCATATGCACTCTCTTTCTCTCTTGCCCTCCATTTCTCTCTCTGCAGTAAATTGCAATGGAATTAACAAACTGAGCATGCAAAGCAAAGGCTCAGAAATAAGGTATTATTTTCTTCCTCATTTTTGTGACTTTGGTTATTGGCAGCAGTACGTTGTGCAAGTGGATTGTAGAACTATACAAAAAGTGGAAGACCGTCTTCCTTGAGAAGTATGACGCATCATACAAATAACAAACTATATATTGCAAAGAATCCTCTGCTACCATGGGTGAGAGTAGAGAACCAAACTGTATGAAGTCTTTTTCCTTTGCAGGTAATACTGTTTTAGGTGATATTGATATGCAAGAGTGTTACCAGACTCAAGATTAGATTTTAGATAGTGGCAATAAATTCATAAATGCTTGAACAAGAAGAGTCTGTTTTCTGAAGAGAGCATTTATTGACCACAGCAATTTGCAACTTCAAGAACATAACAAAGAACAATAGAAAAAAATGCACGTATGCTAAGGCACAACCCAGTAAGACACAGTGAACCGAACCTAACTTAAAATGCAACATAAGCCAAAAGGACAACAGAAAGCCTTGCATAGGTCTTATGTTACCCTGAGGACAGAGTATCCTTGTAGCCAGGTATTCAGAAAGTCCTTCTGGGGGATCTGCAGGTGGTCTTCGGTAATGAGGAGGAGATCCCGCAGGCCTCCTCTCTGCCTGGGTTTTTCCCCGTGGGTGCCTTGACCACAGCATGCTTTTCACGTCCCTTGTGTATCACGTGCCCCTCATGACTCTCATGCATTCAGTGTTACTGTCTCTTCTCAGGTATTTCAGTCTCTTACGCCTTATAGGTTTTGTTTTAAAATGTAACTATAGTTCCCTACTTACCAACCCGAGCAGTCTGGGACCCTCCCCTGCTTCTTTAGGCCTGTCATGTAGTTCCAGCCCACACTTGTGATGATTGTGCCAGGTCTTTGCCACCAATCCTCTTCTTGATGGCCCTCCTAGAGGAGCCGTCACTCTTAGTTTTAGGCTCAGGTGCAATAGAGCATTGAGGCCTATCCAGTTCAGTGCCTAGTGGGTTGTAGCCACCAGCAGAGGAACTGTTAGTTCTTCTTGATAGTGCTTTCACTATCCTCATCCACTCTTGCCTTGGCCTCTGTTGTTACTTGCCATTTTATGACACAGGTCTGGTATTGGGTGCCACAAGCCCCACTTTCTCTATGCCTAATGGCTTGTAACCATTAGTGGAGACTGATAGTCTTTGTGGCAGTCTTGTCACCTCAACCCAGTGTTGCCCCAGCCACTATCCTTTGCACAGGAGGGTGTCTTGCCTGGCCGTTAAAATTTTCAGTTGCTTACGTAAGCGATACACATCACATAACACTACAAATACAGCTATAGCCAATAATATTAATAATAATATGCTAAGAACTACTGATATTACTAATATTAAACAGAACTAATATTAAAAGAGAACAAGGACATAAAATTACATTACTATCATTCTGTTTCTTTTCCTTCCATAATAGCGAGACATGTTGTTCACTCATTTGTTGCTTCTATCAGTTTACAGACACATGTAAGCAAACTACAGTACAAGGAATTTGAATCAATAATGCAATAATCGGGGGGTGATAATGTGAATAAGTCCTTGGCTGAAGATCCAGTGGGTCAGTTTATCCCACCAATTTTCTGCAGTACTTTCTTTGATGCTAGCACTCAGTTCCTTTAGTTGCCTGGGTTTTTTTATCCGTAAGCATACCCACACCTTTTCCTTCTCCTTCATTATAACCGCAGTCTTCATCACAGGTGTTCGATGAATCACTGCCCGAGCCATTCTTCCGGATCTGTTGAACTGCATCTGAAACATAATTAATAATGAGGTCTTCACCCCTCATTCTTTTCCTTTCCAAGCATTTAGTTGTGAAGAGTTAAACCATTTTTGCTTACATGTGGAATTTTGGCATATTTCTATTTGATATACAGGTGGACTGGCCTTGGTAACTATTCAGACTAGTCCCATCCATAGAGGACTGAGCGCATGATTTTTCTTTTACCTCTCGATACAGCACCTGGTCTCTGATCTCCCATTCCTGAGGATGCCATATGGGGCCTAGCTGCTTGTCCATTTTCTGGACATTGGCTTTCAAGGCTGTGGCCACTTGCCGCTGTGTGGTAGCCACTGATTATGACAGGTTTGTGGTCTGTTAGGATATGAGGTTGGAGGCTATCTAGAGGCTCCCCTCCTAGCCACCATTGCTCTGGTGGCTGCATCTCTCACCTGTCATGGCTTTGTTTACGGTGATTCCAGGTGCAGCTACAGTTAGTGCTGTCAAAATTAAGTGCCATCAAAATGAAGGGTAACTTTTGATCCCAATCCTTCCCTTGTTGGTTGACCACTTTTTGCAAGGCAGTCTTTATGGTTCTATTTGTCCTTTCCACTTGACCTGAACTACGGGGGTTGTGCAGTCTCTATTGTATTTTAAAAGCTTGACAGACTGCCTGTGTGATATTTTCTCCAACAAAATGAGAGCCCCAATCTGACTCAGTTTCTTTGGGGGCCCCACCACCTGGAAAGCACCTGTTCCACCAACACCTGTGCTGCGGTGGTAGTTGTGTTGTTACAAATGGGTGTAGCTTCAGTCCAATTTGTAAAGTTATCTGCTATCACCAGGCAGTATTTATTCCCCCTTGTCATTTGAGGCATGGGTCTAATGTAGTGTATTGGTGGCCTACTCCATGGACCACTAATTCTGTGTTATCCTGGGGGGTCCCTTAATTACTTTGCTATCAGGCTTATTTGCTGCACATGGTAAGCAGTTGTTAATGTATTGTTTGACTTCCTCCCTCATACTTGGCCACCATCCCACTGCCTGCAGTCTTATTAGGATTGTATCTATCCCTAAGTGTCCATGTTCATGTTCCATAGTTATCATTTCTACCCGTAATTTTTCCTACACTGGAGCCTCCTTCTCCTCTTGTTTCTGGGCTAAAGCCAATCCTGATGGCTCTTGCCAAATTTTCCATCCTTTCCCCTGCCCCTTGTTTACCAAGTATTTTATTTCCTTGCTTTGAGCCTGTAATGCTACCAAATCCACTGCCTCTTGGGTTCTCTTAGCTCCAGCTACTATTGGTGCTTTATCAAGGATCCATTGTGGCCCGTCATTCACTCCACTCTTTGCCTGTAAATCAACCTCCTAATTTAACTTGATTTCTTCAGTTCCCTTTTTATGGGCCTTTACTTTACTAATATAGGTGGGTTGAATCCTGTTTTTTGATAATTACTACACATGCAACAATTTGGAAGCACGAGCCACTGTCTTTCCATCAGTTGACTTCATACCTCTCTCTTTCCGCACTGGTAGCAAGTCCAAAATGGCTCTTACTACCCAATCTGAGTCAGAAGACACTGCCACTTGTCCATCTTGTGGAGTATTCTCTAGCACAACTGCTATGGCCACAATCTCAGTTGCCTGTGCTGAATGGGGGTGCACTTTCCTTTTATCACCTCCTCGTTTTTAACATTAACTGTAAACTATCCTGCTGTGGAAGCTGGATCTGTTCACAAACCAAACAACATAAGGTCCTTTGTCTGCTTCAGCGACAGCCAAGTTCCCTCTAAGTGGAGAATATCTTTTTGGTTTTGTCTCAGGAAATGGGCATTCATGCTTTTCTTCGTCTGTGAGCAAGCTATATGGGGCTTGAGATAAACTGTCTGCTTTCTACACTGACATCTTTGTTTATTGGTGCTAAGGTTCATTTAGCTAATCTTGGATTGGATACGTGGCCTTCATTAGCTTTTCCAGGCAGTGGGTGCATGTACACATGCACTGTTACTGCTCAGTAAGTGAAAATTACTTTGCAGTAACTATGGCAGTTTATGTTGACTTGGGTACTGGGAATAATCTTGAGTAGTTACTGTGCAGTAAGGCATGTGTAGATGCCTTACTGCACTGTAACCCTGTTTGTATGGACTGACTTGGGGCTAACTTTAGTTCCAAGTCAGTTCACATGCAGTGTTACTGCACTGTAACACCTGCATGTATAGACACTGGTGTAAAAGCCTCTTACTCTGCAGTAAGTTACTGCTCAGTAAATGCACATGTAGACACACCCAAAATGTATTTTCTGGCATCTGTGTTGTCCTCAGTATTACTGGGGCCAGACCAACCAGACACTTCCAATGATGCAGTGGCCACACTAATTCCAGAACATCTTTCTTGCATGATGTGAAGGCTTGCTCTACTGGATTTAGAAGCTGGGACACGTATGCCACAGGCCTCACGTTGGTGCCATGGTCTTGACTCAGCACTTCTCTGAGTCCTCGTGCAGTGGTTGCTATCTAGAGGATATATGGCTTATTCACTTGAGGGCAAACTGAGGCCAATGCTTGTACCAAGCCTTCGTTAAGGGCCTTAACTGCTTCTTGTTGCTCCACCCTCCCCCCCACCATTCCCACAGAAATTCCTTTATTAGGAGCTTGTATAGACGCGCTGCTTTTTTTGCAAATTCCTCTATGACCCCCCCGCCCCCCCCCAAGGAAAACGTGTCAGTCCCAGGAACAACTGCAGGGTGGTATCATAGGTTGGGGCTGGTAACTTCTGTATCCTTTGCGTGTCTGGGGATTGCCCTTCATGCACTAAAGTTATACCTCAATAGAAAAACTGTTGCTGACATAGCTGCACCTTACTAGGGCTCACCTTAAAGCCTGTCTGTTCTATCAGTTGTAAGATCCGTCCTAACTATTCGAGATTCTCTCCTCAGGTACTGGAGTGTATCAAGATATCATCTACATATGAAATCACTTTTTCTTGGTTGTCCAGTTTATCCCACACGTGCATCACAAGTGTGGTATATAGTAGGTGCAGCTACCCGAGTAAAGGTGTACTGTCCTTCCCTGAATACAAATGTAAACTTATACAAGAAATCAGGGTGAAGGGGAGTGGCAAAGAAGGCATTAGACAAATCTAGCACTGAAAACCATTTTGCCCTCCAACAATTGCTGCAATCACTTTGCTACCACTGACTATTTTGCTACCACTGGGACTGTCATAGGAGTGACCTTATTGAGGGCCGTATAAACCACTGCCAGCCTCTGTTTTCCCATCTGCTCTTCTTACAGGCCACATGGGGGCATGGTTGATACTCTGCTGTTCTACAACCTCCCTCTGTTCTAGCAAAGTGTTCATGGTCTCCTGTAGGCTGCTTTCAGCCTCAGTTGGATATTTGTATTGTTTTTGGGGTGGGGGATCAGGTCCAGCAATTAAATCTGGGCTTCAGTTCTCCCACATTCCAATTTGTGTTGAGCCCACACTTGCGGGAACTTACTGGTTACAGTTTGGGCAGCTTTTTCTCATTCGGGTTCCCATATGCTTGAGCAGCACATCTATGAACCACGAGCCAGTGAGTCAGCCCTCACTGCTCAGCTAGGGAGCAGAGGGGTGGGGCCAGCCCTACTCTGGAGCAGATAGCACAGCCCTGCCCAGGACTGCAAAATGCTGGGATGCTGGGGGACTCTGATTGAACTGGAACCAGGAAGGGGTCTGGGACAGAAATTCCATAAACCAGTTTGACCCAAATCAGTTAAGTCTGATACTACATTCAACCAGGTTTAGCTTAAACCAGTTTCAGCCATTTTGAAACTGGTTTACGTGCACTGAACTTATGTTCTGTTACAGGTTTAAACCAGTTTCTGATCACGTAAACTGGTTTATGTGCAACTTCTGTCCCTAGCCCAGCTGCTATATTTTATGGGTGCTAGAAAAAGACTTTCCTGTCCCCTTCGGTCCATTATTATTAAAGGTGACAGCTGAGGCTTTTCCTTTCCCTTTCTGATAGGCTTCATTACTGCAGTGCACATGCAATACTGCATTCTGAATTGTCTTCCAGTCTGACCCCGAGTCACACAGCAATGAGAGCTTGCTTTTCGTTTCCCTCTTGAGTACTCCAAACAGGAGCTGTTTGAATAATGGATTGACATCCCTCATATCTTGCCCCTGCAGGGGTGTGGTTAAATTGACCGCCGTCCGGAAGGCTAGCTACAATTTATTTGTAAATATTATTGCATTTTCACCCAGTTTCTGCACAGGCCTAGCCACTGTGGGCAGCATCCCACCATGCCCCGCAAATACTCCTGCAACTTCCCTCAGGATGGCTATTACATTCGTTTCTTCACCCTAATAAACCTTTTTAGACAATAAGGAGCTATTTATTCCCAAGGCCACTTTTACAATTTTTACCACATCTCCCGCTGACAGCTTATCTGACTCCCATACCTGATTTAGGGAATATAACCAATCTCAGAAATTATACCTGTTTAGGGGGCCCCAAATTTTTCACAATGACAGTTGCCTCCTGTCCAGATAAGAGTTGGGTAATGGGGGTGGTCATTGGCCCATTCTCTCCCTCCGTATGGGTGGTGGCCTTTTCAACAATGGGAGCCATAGGTCCTTGACAAGCATCACTTTTTTGTCATTTTATTTATTAATTTTCATATTATAACAATAAAATAAAGCCAGCAAAAACAATAAAATATAAACTAAGTAAAATGCAATAAAAAAGCAAAAACAAAGTATTACACAATAGATAAATATACATGCTATAAATTTAGTAAACAGTAGGGGAAGGGGAGAGTTTGACATTGTATACAACCAACTAACAAATATATATATACATTTAAAGGATACCAAACCACAAACAAATCACTTGATAAACTTAACATAAGATTCATATTGCATCAAATTTCTTCATATTGAGCCCAGTTATGTCTATTTGCATATTTAATCTTCTCCATTAACACAACATGCATAACTTTTTTTAACCATTGCGAAAATGAAGGTACATTGGGAGTTTTCCATTTCCTTAAAATGATCCATTTAGCCACCAAAAAGATTATAGCTAGCCATTTTTTCATGGGTGCAGACAATGGTAATGAATCCATAACCCCCAATATGCATAAAACTGGCAATGATACCATGTTAATTTTAAGTATCTTAGAAAGTGCTACATATATGCTAAGCCAAAAACGAGCAATTTTAGGACAAAAGAATAAAATATAAGTAAGAGACCCAACCTGGTTTCCACATCTCCAGGAATAGTCATCTGAGGCTAGCCCTGCTTTAAATAACCTTCTGGGATCCAATAAAACCTATTTAATATCTTGTTCTGAACAAATCTTAAGAGCTATGAATTAGATATTTTACAGAGTGATTTCCAGATACTATCCCATTTCTCAACTGTTAACAATATCTGTAAATCCTTTTTCCCATTTACCTTTAATGATAATAGCCGCTGGATATAATAGTGTATTAAACCATTTGTATGTATTACCAACAAAGGACAAGCATCATTTAACCCTTGCAAATCTCTCCTTAAGGGGGCATATGGGAATGACGGGCAAGGAATCTCACCCCAATGATCATTCTCATATTCACAATGGGGAGAACTTAGGTTTGGGCTGTCGTCATCCCATTCCTGCAATTCAGAGTGATATAGACCAAATCATCAGGATTAAATAAATTCAGTAGGTTTGCTGGTCTCTTTTCATAGGTTTTATTATCTTTATCCTCAAAGAAAGCACTTTAAAAAAATTAAATAAGTGCTCTGCCACAGCCTAACATGTGACCTCTGGTGGTGTTTTCCAGCGTGAGAGGCTGATACATGAGTTGGAGGAAGAAAGACATTTGAGACTCGAGAGTGAAAAAAGATTACGGGAGGTGACACTGGAGTCAGAGCGTAGCAGAGCTCAAATGCGTGGATTGCAGCAGCAATTTTCAAGGTATGTCATGGTTCTGTAAACTTTGTTCTCAATATGGAAAGAATATGCTTTAATTCAAAGCACAGGGCATCACTCTGATAGTTTGGATAACAAGGACATAAAGGAGACAAAAACTCCTACTGAATGTAATAAGGATAAACCCAATAGGCTTCTGGATAAATGATTGTAAGCAGGCTATGGAATTTTAGATGATTATACCCTTGCTATACAATTCCAGAGCCAGTTTAAACAAAATCTGTAGAAAAGAAATTAATACAACCCCTACTGTTTTTTTCCATAAAATCATAGGTTTTAACATTTCTCAAGAAATGAATGAATCAAAGTTTTATTTTCTTCATAATCTGGTATGATGAATAAATGCTGTGCCTGTTGTCATCTTCCTTACAATTATAAATAACATTCATTTATTAAATTACTGAAATGGGATAATTCTTTCTGGGCTATTGCCAAGTATGCAACATCATAGAAGATGGAAGCTTTTTCTCTCTTTGAACACGTTCAGGCCTTGTTTCTGCATTGGCTTGAATGGGGCTCTGTGTTAGAGCTTGGGATCTGTTCACATGACTGATATTGCAGAACCAAAGTCTTAATTTATCTCTGTAGTCCAGTGGTGCCCAACCTTTTGGCCCCATGGGCCAGATGAGTGGGGTGAGTCTAGTTCATAGTCCGATTGAGCCTTGTGCACCAGGATCAGGCCCTTCTGCTCCACTGACTTTGGTCCCCAGAGGCCTGGTGCCACCTCCTCCCACTAGGATTAGTCCATAGGAGCCTGCCCCCCACCCCCAGGATGCCAGGATTGGGTTTTGAGGCCCAGCACTGCCCCCTCTCAGCCCCGTGTGTGTGGGGTTTGGGCCCTGGACTTGGTACCACTCTTACCCAACTGTTTGTGGTGGGATCAGGTGCCCGATCCAGCTCACAGAACCACTATTCTCCAATCACCACATTTCTGGACCTGTGGGGAGCCTCGTGGGCTGGATGACAGGAGGCTGCAGGCCAGATCTGGCCCACAGGCCAGGGGTTGAGCACCCCTGTTATAGTCAATCAATATACAAAAATGGCTAAGATGGAGGAGAGAGCCTTATTGTTTTTGTGATGCACAATGAGGTCTTGTTAGCCAAAATGCAATTTTGGATGCTTCTTATTTACACAAGGAAAAGCAACCAATACAGACAAAATCAAAATAGAAAATAGTTTCCCTTTTTTTTTTTTTATTATCCAACACAAAGGAACTTATGCATCAACCCTCTTGCAGTGTCCCACTCCCCCCAAAAAATCAGATCTAGTTTTGTTTTTACAGGGAAAGAAAACTTTTGTACAACACTGAACAGCGTGGTTTCTAGTTGCTGTACCAGTCGTTCTCAACCAGAGTGTTGCAACAACCCCTCCGGGGTGCCACGCTGCAGGCACAATCACCTCTGTGGTGGCTAGGTGAAACTGCCCCACGTGCAGGATTGCAGTCTGCGCGCACACTCCTACTCCATTCGGGTTCTCTGATACCCCTAAAGCAGGCTGGAGGGCTGGCTCACGTTGCAGCCGTGCACGGTCTGGCCCACTTCTCCCAGAAACAAAAGGTTGTGGGACAATTCCACATGCATTTGAAAATCTCCACATCTGCACCGCTGAGTCAGATTATGTGTTTCTGATTTATATGTACAGGCATTAGGATAATGTAAATACGGGTTCAGAGCTTGTGCTGAATAGAAGGTCTCTCTCTGCCTTCTAAATGTATTTTCTCTGCATCTTTAGAAGGCTGGGCATGACAGCATGTGAAACACTAATTAGACCTTTTATAATCAATGCAAAAGGCTGTCTATTCTTAAATTGTGTGAAAACATTTTGAGCAACCATACAAATGTACAATTTTGCGGCTTTGTCTGTGAGACTTCAGAAGGAAAGCATTTTTTTTTTTATTGATTGAAGGCCCTGCTTCTACCACGTCAGCAATATTTCTGGCTAAGGTTCCCTAATAAATCGAAGTCCTTCTACTCAGCATCTGTGTAAATCTACCAGACCCTTGAAATGACACAGTAGCCGCAGTTTCATGGTAAATTTCTGACCATTGCGTTTTACAAGAAGGAACAGATTTATAAAATCAAACTGTAGGTTCCCACGTTAGTTAGGACACTGGATAGGTAGGTGCTAGTTTCCTATCTGATGCCACATGTGTTCAAAATATAAATGCTACAAGAAAACTGTTTATTCCTAAAGGCAGGATTTTACCTTGTAGTTGTGTAGTTACAGATACTGTGTTTTCTTGTAAAAGTGTAACTCCGATGGTGTATTTTCCCCTTCAAATCCACTGATATCTTTTGCTTCTTTGTAACTCTTCAGTTCAATTCCATGAGAATTTATCGTCATAAGGAAGTATACAGCTGTTGCCAAACTAAATAAAAGAGACCGAGCCTTCAAATATTGATCGGTTAGGTAAAATCCTTTCAGGAAAGGCTATGCATTGTGTGGAGATTTTGATCTCCTCTTCCCATTTATCAGTAATGTTCATTCCCAATCTGCTCACAGGTCACTGTAGAGTGCAACACTATCCAGTCACTTCCTGGCCTTCCAGTATTAGATCCAGTTTTTCCTCAGTGCCTTTTTAATCAGATGTCTTGGCTGGCTTCTCAGAATTTACAGAAATGTATACTTCCTTGTGTTTTGGAAGCTGGAGTGAAAAAGTGCCCTTCTGTCTCACTACTGTGTCTGGCCTGTAGTGACCATTTCAGCACTTTTTCTTACAGCTGTATGTCCAGAGATGTCCAAAAAGAACCAAAACAGTAGGTGCAATTTCTACCACTGTTGTAAAAAGCACATTAAGTACTATACACAATAGAAATTGATTACATTTCTCTTCTGTCCATCAGCAAACAGGAGAATTGTTGCTTGTTGAATGCATATAGTCCATACAAATCCATGCAGTGATTAAACATTAAAGCAGTAATAGAAGTGGCTTGGACTTCACTTATTTTGATTACTATTTTGGTGTACAGAAAACAGGTTCAATAAAACACATTATTGTAAAATATATCTGCAAGCAGTAATTGAAGAGGTGAGGGTCAGTTCTTTAAATTCCACTTTGTCTGAACTGCAAAAAGTATTTCTGTTATGATAGCCTTTTTTTTTATAGGTAAGTACATCTGTTGCTAGCACACTGTCTAAGGCTTTTAAGATCGCATGTTACTCGAAGTAGGAAATTACCCATTTTAGAGCAGTAAAGGTCTGTAAATGTAACTCTGTAATACACATTAGACTGTGTATCAGTATTATCAGTATTCCTTTCACACTAGCATTCACTATTGGGTTATGCCTGTCACTCCCAAAAGGCAGACATGCCCACTACAAATCCAATAACACTTTGCATAAAGTGACAGTGTAAGTAAGCTCCAGTGTTGTGAACATGCACTGTTTAGCTTTCTTCTAGTGTTTTTGACTCTTTTTGCTGTATTCTATTTGGCGATGTTTTGTCGACAGATCAGACCAGAATTGATAACTAATTATCTAGCACTTGTGATGAAGGCATGTTTGCATTTCTGTCAGAATCTAATCACAACAAAGTGACCTAGCAGTTGCCACCTATACTCTTTGGAGAATTATAGCAAAACCCAACAATCAGGCTCTGGGAAATACTTGAAACTTGGATTGGATGGTGTACTAAGACAGGGGATGTCAACTGGAGGTACGTGTACCCCTAAGGGTACTTAGAAAGGTTGTAGGGGGTACATGTGGGCAGGCAGGCGGGCAGGGATAGAGTGCGTCCTGGGGCATGGTGGTGGCATTTTCCCCGGCGCGTTGCATACTTTGCTTCTTACCCGGGGCAGGCGCATGCTGGGCACCATCAGCCCCACACAGTACATTGCAGCACCTTCCTGCCCCCCACCTCAACCCGCATTCTGTGCCTTCTCCCAGGAGCAGGGCTGGAGGGGCAAGGGCAGTGGTGCCCCTCTGCAGGCTGCACATGCGCTGCCTGGCCAGCTAGATGGGAGGGTGGGGGAGGGCTCGCATGCGGCAGCTGTCACCATCACTGCCCCGCACCGCTACAGCGCCCCATGCTTCTTTCTCACAGCCGGTCGCACGTGCGGCTCTGCGGGCTGGTGACAGGCGGAGTGTGATTGGCTGGCCACGAGGCCTGTCACCAGCCTGTAGAGCTGTGCCCAGCCATGAGAAAGCAGCATGGAGCAGTGATGGTGGCAGTGATGGCCTCCGCATAAGAGTCCCCCCAGTCCAGCCATCTGGGTAGCACATATGCAGCCTGCAGAGGGGCACCACTGTCCTCTCCCCCACCAGCCCTGCTCCCAGGAGTGAATGGAGACAAACTCCCTTCCTCCCCCATCATTCTCAATCTGGCCCTTCCCCCCAACACACTTACCTGCTGGGGCAGGGGTTTCTGTGTGTTTCTGCATCTGCATGTGTTGTGTGCCGGTGTGCATGCATCTGCGTGTGTGAGTGTGAACATGTGCACATGTAAGTGTGTGTACATATGTGCATACATCTGTGTGTGTGTGTATGCCTGTTTGTCTGTGTCTGCATGTGTCTGTCTGCTTCTTTGTATCTGCATATGTGTCTGTGTGTCTCTGCATCTGTGTGTCTGTGTCTGTGTGTGTCTGTCTGCATCTGCCTGTCTGTCTGCATCTGGGTCTGCAGCTGCATGTCTGTTTGTCTGCATCTGGGTGTGTGTCTGTCTGTGTCTGCATCTGTCTGCATTTGTGTGTGTGTGTCCCCTGCCCACCTGGCAGCAGCAGGCACATAGCATTGCACAGCAATTGGGGCAGTGGCAGCGGGGTGCAGTCCAGTCTGCAGCAGCACCTGCCTCTACCCCACGCACAGATCTGGGGGGCACTTGCCCCCTGGGCCTCTGCTGGGGTGAGCGCAGTGGCGGGAAACATTCCCCTTCTCCTTGCCCCCTGGACAAACTTCTTTCATGACTCCATCCCACAATCCACCCCAGCTGTGCAGCACCTGGCCCTGCCCTGCCCCAGCCCCAGCCCCAGCCCCACTCCCTCCCTCACCATGGGAGCCTCAATCTGCTCTCCTCCGCCCCTTAAAAATGAGAGAATAATATAAAGGGGTACATGAGCTGAGACTTTGAGGTAGAAGGGGTACACTTGTTAAAAAAGTTGAAAATTCCTGTACTAAGATGTAACTCTGGGACAACCCCTAGCCTAAAGTGATTGGTCTTTTTTTTTTCTAATATCCATTAAACTCTGGTCAAACTACTAATCTCATTTCATTTCATCTTGGCCTTTGGATGCTGAAGTGTAGACATGTTGCCCATTCATGGCGAAGGGGTTGCTTCTCCCTCTTCCCCGCCTCTTCTTTTTGGAGTGGGCTGCCTTTTCCATTACTAACAAAGTGTCCATTCAAGGAGATGGCATGTCTGCCAGTGTTAGTGCTGTCATACACAATTTCTTTGAATTAGTTATCCTTTGGAAATGAATATTTTAATGCCTCTCTACACTCAGTTTTATCTAAAGAGCAAAAAACTTGTTATAATTCAAAAACATGCGTAACAAGATATAGCGAGTTGGCACTGGCACTACTGGTGCGGGCTGTATCAAAACTGTCTGCATCAGTGACAGTGGTAATCTAGCAGTCAGAATTGGGGCTGAGGTAGCCGCTGCCTAGCATGTCAAGCTGGCCCCAACAGTTCAGTATTTAGAGCTCCAGGACCTAAAACTTTGACATTCCTGCATTTTAAACTCTGAGCCTGATATAAATTGATTTTTAGGTGCCTAAGTGGAACTTACATGGGGATTGGACACCTAAGTTCCAAAAGACTCATTCAAAAATCATCCTATGCCAGCAACCCCTGAACTCATTAGGTGCCTGAATAAATGCTTGCAGATTCCCTGGGCATCCATGCTAGGTATTCTGGGGATGCTCAGAAGCAACTCAGGTTCTGCCTGCCTAACTCCCACCTAACATTCGTTGAGATTCTTCTTGTTTTTGGAAGACACCTAAATCCACTCAAGTGTCTGACTCCCAGCCAGGGTTTAGAACCTCTTAATCAACTGGTCTTTAAATAGCTAAAACTGTTTCAAGCAGAAAAATAATTGGTGGAATCTGGTGAACAAGATATAAAGATAGGGACCTTCTCTCCAGATAAATGCTTCTGGTTTCTGAGTCACTGTAATGTTCTGTCTTTCTTTGTTTGAACTGATGTTCATGGGATTTTTGCATCCTAAGAAAGAAGCAATGCTGTCATAAAGGAGTTCTTGTAAAGGTCTCATCTTTTTTTAAAACTGCCAGCGTGACTAATTTAATCAAGTCTCTCAACCATTTCAGGGGTCTGGAGCAGGTCCACTTTGTATTAAAATAACTTCTAGATTTGACTTTGGAGCCTTCTAAGCTATTTTCTATGCATTGAGCAATTAATCTACAAAAGCAAGGTACTTAGTGAAGCTCAGATATACATGTAGTAAAATAAGCACAACAACAACAAAAAACAGAAGTCAAAGCTGAAGGGGTATTTTTTCTGTTTCCTTTAAGTATTTTGCTAGGATATACATGCCAATTGCATAAGATCCTGGATTCAGCCCTATTACCATATTAGGCCTCTAGATAATACTTCCAGCAGAATTTTCCATCATGAAGTGAGTGCCTGGTTTTGCAATACAGTGTGCAGATAAAGGCAGTTCCTCTGTTTAAGATGCTGGCAAGATAATAAATCCAACTCCTTCAAAACTCAGAAGGCATTCCCCTTGAGAGAGGAGATGGTCGTTTTTCTTCTCAAAGTGGTTCTAGCCTCTGCAGGCTAAACAGGATCCAGAGGTTACTCTTGTGAAGTTACACAAGAGTTTAGCTTGCTGCTTAGAGCCAAGTTGGTGAAATCCTGCAAACTACCAAATCCATGAAAGGAGAATGAAATCTATCTTTTTTTCCCCTGTGTTGAAATTTTGGGATGTGTAGTATCTTTGCTCTCTTCCTTCCACTCAGTTGAGCATTTGGCCTGATCCGTTGTCCAGCTCCATTGGCTAGTAATATTTTCCTGCAGATGGAGAAAGGGTAGCTAGCAAAGCTAGTCTTGGTAGTATGTATACCTTTGCCAAACTCTGTAATGGAGTTAACAAGCTTAGGCAGAACTGTGCAGGAATTCCTCAGCTACTGCCTCTGTGGGAAGAGGGTAGGATGACCACCCATCTCTAATTGGGCAGGACAGTCACAAAATGGGAACATCAAATCCCAGTCCTGAGCTGCATGACTCTGAGACTGGATTTGTCCTAGATTCCCAGTATCGTGCAAGGATTAAGGTTTTCTGTTCACTGTGGGAAACAGTGGGTTTTCCTTTGCAGGCTGACAGAGCTCCATGCATGTGGCCAGAAATACAGCCCCAGGCAGAGGTGGAGAACAGCTCCCCCAGCTGCCTGCAGGTAAGTCTAGAGGGGAGAGCAGGACAGGTTGAGGCTCCCATGGTGAGGGACAGAGTGGGACAGGGGCTGGGCCTGGGCCTGGGGGGAGCCGCGCAGTCAAGGCAGTGCATGGGGCCCAGGGCTGCGGCAGGGAGTGGGCCAGAGCAATGGGTGACTCATCCAGGGGGCAGTAGGGGTGGCTCCCTGCCATTGCATACGCTCCCAGGGAGGGGCACATTGTGAGGTGGGGGCAGATGCGGGCTGCCCCTGCGGCCTCTTGGCTTCCCACCCTGCTGCCCTACCCCTGGGAGCCCCATGCTAGCTCTGCCACCATGGTGAGGTGCCCCCTGCCCAACTGGCAGCAGCAGGAGAAGTGACATGGAGTTATGCCCTCCACTGCTGCTGGGTGGGCCGGGGGCGCCTTGTCATGGCAGTGCTGCCAGCACGGGGCTCCTGGGGAGGGGACAGCATGGCGCGGAGCCCCAAGGCCGCAGCGGGCAGCCTGCATCTGCCCCCGCCTCCCTACGGGTTTTGCTTGGCTCGTCTCAGCTCTGCTATAGTCATGCTGCCGGGGTGGATGGGGGGCTATCATATTAGCCCTCCCTACCCCTACTAGATCATTAGTGATGCAGCTCGTCACAAAGGTAGAAAGAACTTGTATCTGAGGCTAACTTTGCAACACTTCCCTTTGCTTTATCCATCTCCAGGTCTGATTGCATGGGCTTATGCAAAACCTCTGAGAAGGGTAGAATGCAATAACCTGTTAAATAAGCAGTGCTAACTGGAAGGTACATATCACACTTGTGTTTGAAGACCTCAAGACTGCTTGTTTCTAGTTACAATTTGAATATTTGACCTTTATCTTAAAAGGAGGATGGTGTTTTAGCTAGCTAAGA
>NW_005841899.1:1093050-1114829 GCF_000455745.1 Alligator sinensis | reverse complement strand
CTTTCCCTATATATTGCAATGATGTAGAGCAGTGGTGCCCAGCCTTTTAGCTGGGGGGCCAGATGGGCAGTGCCCAATCCCTTTGTGGGCTGGATCCGGCGGGGCCCCAGCCAGCTGTGCAGAGGAGGGAGCGGGGCAGCCTGGCCTGGATCCAGCCACATAGTGGAAGGCTGTTGGCTGACCCCAACCTGGCCCCGTGTCTGGGAGGGGTTGTGACCCAGCCCTGTGGGTGGAGGGGATATGGCCTGACACCAACCTGACCAGGTGGAGGCAAGGGGTGTGCCCCACACCAGCTGGGCAGGGGGAGGGGGCATGAGCCAGACCTGCAGGAGGAAGGGGGCATGGTTCAGCCTCTCGGGGAGAAACAGGAACAGCACAGAGGGAAGGGGGCATGTCCTGTCTCCAATCTGGCCATGCAGGGGGAGAGTCATGCCCCAGCTCTGATTCACCCCACATGGACTTTAGCAGCAGGGAGGGGTGGTAGTACTGCCACTGCTTCCCCACCACCAAATTTCCTGACCCGTGGGGAGCACCGCGGGCTGGATTTGGCCCATGGGCCAGAGGTTGAGCACCACTGATGTAGAAGGGATTTAATGGCTGAGTTCTTGCTCATGTTCAAAATTTGGTCTTTTCACTTCCTATCCTTCCTCATGTCTTTGTGACAAGCTGTTTAGCAAAATTTGTACATTTGTTGGAATCTGACATGGCTGTGCCCTGAGCACTTTTACCTTGGCCTCAAACTCTTGGTTTACAGGCTTCCAGCTGCTCACCCCAGTGTCCATGCCACCAGACCAGGGTGATCTTTTCACTTCTAGGGACAGAGTGTTTTTAATGAAGTATGGTGTAACCCACTTCTGCTATTGGATAGACAGGATTCAAGGTTGCCGAGTGCCAGGGCCTGGCATAAAGCCCATCTTAGTTGGCTTTTGGCCTGAAGGGTTGGTGGTTGAGTGTTCACTTTTATTAGAGATAATGCAAGGAGATGCTGGGTTTGGCTTAGTAATAGTAGTTAACTTATTTACAGCTTTCATGAAATCAATAAAGTAAAATGAAGAATAAATCGCATGTGTTAAAAACAATTATATAATTTATATTTTTTGATAAAAGCATGCAATAAAACTGCACATTCCAGCAGTTTGGTTTACTGTTGTCTGACAGTGGTCAGGTAAACATAGTATTATTTTTATTTCTTTATTTATACATGTATGCAGACAGTATGATGGGTACATTTAAAATAAATACAATTCAAGAGAAGGCAGTGCAGATTTTGTAATATACTACTACTGCTAATACTTACCTAAAGAAACAAAATGGAACAGAAGTAGTTAACAATATGTTCAATAATAGCAAGCTTTTTTGCTGTTGTTTTTGGAAAACTGTACTTTACCTTATGGCTTCTCATATGGTAAGAAAAATTAATTGTTTCTCAGGCATCTTTGGTTTGAGATCTCTAAAGGGGTATACACAAGGCAGAATTTGGAATTGGCATTAGATTTAATTTCTTTCTATTCACAAGTTTGAATGCATCAGTTCTCCAGCTTCTTGGAGTTTTCTACTAATAAAGAGTTGAAAAAGGGTGGTCGCTTTATATCAAACTTAAATTTATCATTTTTTCCATGCTGGGTGTAAATGTAGCTAAAATAAATTATGATTCAGGCACTTGCTTCTATTTAGTAATATTCTTCTTGGGTTAAGAAAGTACATGTCTTTATTTTTTATGTATGGTTTTCCTTCAAAAACAGTCTTTTTTTTCACCATGATGGGCTATTTTTTTTTCTCTTATGGTATATATGATTCCTTTTTACTGGGTGTCTACACTTGCCCACCAGGGTGCAGTTGTTACTGTGCCGTCATTTAGTACTTGCTTTAGGAAGTCCTAAATGACGGCACACCGTTATTTTTAGCAGCTACGTTGCTGTCATGATGCGCTACAGGGAGGTAACTCATCATTACAACGACATACTGTTGGCATCATGGTTTGTGCCCACCAATGCTACGTCGCTGTAGCAATGAGCTGTTGTCAGAGCACATCACTACATCACCATAGCATCATGTGTAGACATGCCCAGTGGTGGCAAAACAGATCACATTTTCATTATATAAAAATTGACCTCTGCTCAAAGTGACTATAGAGTTGTGGATAGTCTCTGAAAATAGAAGTAATTCAAATAACAAAAGTTATAAAAGGCTATGTTCAAACGACACCTTTCAATTGATGTCACACTTGTAAGAATGCTGAATTGCTCCACTCCAGGCATTATTAAGGTTGTGCATAAAGAAATATATATTCCCTGAACACCTGTAGGCTATTTAGACAAATAAAACTATAATAATAGCCAGTCTTATTTCAATATACTGACATACTAGTGAATAATGTGCATTGCTGTTCTGTTGAATCTCTTATTTGCTATGAATGCTTCTTTTAAAGGGTCTAGGGAAATGAGTAATTTGTGTCTGTCATGAGCTAAAGCAAAGTAATTCATTTATTTTGTCTGATGCCTACACTTTTAGTTAGTGTATATGTGGTGGCAGTATATGTCCCTACCATATACTTGTAATTCTGGTCCCTTTATCTATAAAGTTCCCACCCTTGATATATAGGAGAACTAAACAGCACTGAGCTCTCTCAGGTTTTTGGGCTAGTATTACAATTTAGTAGTTTGTATGATATTTTTTTCTTTGTATAGTGTTATACTTCAGTGACACTCGAGAGCTACAGAATTGGGCAATACTTTAACTGCGTACCAAATGGTGCTTTGCACACATACAACTTTATGAGTACATCAAAAATGCAAGCAAATTCAACATTAGGTTCCATTGGTATCCTGTGGATATGTTCACAGAGCAAAGCATAAGCTCCTCCAGAACGGTTTTTTTGGGCTACTTCAGGACAAAATGGGTATAAAACGTTGAGCCCAGTTGGTTTCCATATAGAACAGGGTTGGGCAAAATGGCAGATGTGACTGGTGGCAGGACTCTATTTCCCAGCAGCCCCTGCCTGTGCCGCTGTGGCCAGTTTCCATGGAGACCCCAGAAGTGGTGATACCGTGATAGCAGGGCCAAGATTTCCATGAAGACTGGCCCCAGCAGTGCTGGCAAGGCTGGGGCCTTGCAACGGTGGCAGTGTAGTTCGGAGCTGGGGCAGAGCTGCAATCCAGGGCATGCAGGCAGCAGATCACAGCTGTTCCCTAGCACTGGACCATGCTGGCACAGGTGCAATATCCCGGCCCCGGGGCAGCTCCCTGCCCAGCCACACATCTTGCCAGCACTGCTGGGGCCAGTCTCCATGGAAACCCTGGCCCCGCACTGTCGCAGCACTGCTGCTACTGGGGTCTCCATGGAAACCAGCCATAGCAACGTGGGCAGGGGCTGCTGGGAAATGGAGTCCACCACAGGCCTGATGCAACCCACAGGCTGGATTTTGCCTGCCCCTGATGTAGAAGGACCGTGGAGTAAGCTGATGTAATTTTCAGTTACTTGTTAATTTTCTTTCTCTCTTGTTTGGCCTGATTAATTCCCAAAACAGGGTCCTGGCTAGCTCCTAAAAGAATCTGTGGTAGTATGACTTTGGGGCTACTGACAGGATGTCTCCAGTAAGATCCCTGATGTCCAAGGGTCAGAGCACAGAAAAGCAATCACTATGCAGAGGTGCCTGGGAAAGGGTGGGAGAGGAATGCTTTGCCAGTGCAAAAATAAGGAGTGAAGACCCCATGACTCAAAATGTTAAGGCTTTCAGAGCCCTGGTTTGAAGAATGGGACCCCTGTACTGAATGTGACAGTACCATGGAAAGCTGCATCAATCAAAACTATAAGCTATTGTATATTGCATTTTGCACTCTAAAATGGTTACATTATTATGGATAATTTCACTAAAGTGCTCTTACCACAAGTCACCCTTACTTCATGATTTTTTTTAAAGCACTTTTAAATCTATGAAAAAGAGGTGCTAACAAAGAGCTAAGTGTGATTACTTTCCTAGGGGCGCGTAGTATACACAACTGCCTTCAACCCTTACAGTTCTTCACGTTGAGATGCTTTCAAAGTTAACATGACCTTTAGTAACAAGCATATACTTCTGTCAGTTATTAGTAGTGTATAGTTCTTATAGCTATATTTTAAATGGTATTGGAATGTGCAAAGTACACTAAGTACTGACTTTTTTTTTATTGTGGGATTTCTTATAGTTTGGTTCCTTTGAAAAATTTTGAAAGGAGGAAAGTCATGTCTGTCACAGATGTATAACTCTGGCTTGCCTTGATGCCGTATAAAGTTCAGCCAGTGCTCAAAATGAACACATTGCTTCACCCACTTAACAAAAAGATCCTCTTGCCAGACATGTTGATGTACCTTAGTCACAAAGACCTCAATAAGATAAACACAAAATGATGTGTTTTTCATAATGGTTTTTCCTCCTAAGCAGCACTATTTTCATATTAATTGGTTCTGTCTAGTCTGAGTTTGCTGTGGGGGAGGGAACTCCTTCAAACCCATCTCAATGCCCTTATGTTCTTAAGGGGGTTAGGCAGCAAGGGATCAGCCATGACTGGAGCCCCTGGTCTTTTTATCCATATCTGCTCCCTAGTCTGTACTATCCAGGACAGAAAGATCAAAACTCAGATACCTATTTCAATACCTTCATTCAGAGTGAGGATATTTAATTGAAGTCACAATAAAGGTAAATTTCCAAGAAATGTAAGTACAGAAGAAAAACCAACAATACCCACCTACCCCCGATGTTATGGAGTACAAGTAAGGTGAATTTGTCAAAATGTTTTCCATGTAAATTCAGATGGTACGTTGCATTTTGCCACTTCATTGGACTTATTTTTGCATCTTTAGAATTGTGAGAGTGGGTTTTGTTACATAGTGGGAGATTGGGAGTGTTCTGCAATAAATCATCAAGAAATGCCAAGCAACTTTTTGCTCACTCTTTGCAGGTAGAGACCATTTGATCTTGAAAGATAAAGGCTGAGCTGGGAATCTTGAGTTTTATCCTCACTTCTGCCAATGATTGACCTTATTGCTTTGCTCTCTGTTTAATAAAACATTACTCCTGTGAGGTAGATACATAGTGATGCAGGTGGATGAAACTCTAGCATAGAAATGGATATATGTGGCAGGCCACAACTTTATCATAATGGCAAAGGGCAATATCTGCCCTTTTGCCCTCAAATAACAGGCATGTAATTGCATCCAGTGTAGTTGGATGCATCATCTCAGTTGTAACTCCCTGGCCGTGTCCACACAAGTGTGCATGTGCATTTTGCGGCACCTCAGAGGCTGTTGAGATACCACAAAATGAACCCCGAGCACATAATTTGGTTCTCCAGAGCCAAATTTAGATACTGGGAAATCCTGGTATAGAAAAAAGCATGCAGAAAAAGAGTGGCATGGCATACATGGAAGCAGTGTGTGCCAGTTAAAACTGGAGCATGGCCAGCCACAGCCCTGCTCTAGCTGCTGGCTAAGCTCCGCATGCCTGGATTGCTGCCACTGGATCCCAGGGTGGCCCCCAAAACCCCAGGTAAGGCTGCTTGGCCCAGCCCAGGTGCTGACCCCAGCCTTCCTTGCCCTACCAAAACATTTTTCCCTGCACTAACCCCACATGCAAGGGTGTGCGCTGGGGCAAAAAGTAGGGGTGCACCGATAAAGATTTTCTTGGCCAATACTGATGGCCAATTATCAACCAGCCATATCGGCCAATAGCAATCTGAGAGCCGATTTACAGGAATGCAGCCTGGCAGCTTGGAGAGCAGTTTTTGGCCTGTAAGTTTGTGGGGGTGGAAGGGGTGGAAGGAAGGGAAGGGGCATGGGGGGTGCAGATTGAGACCCCCACAGTGAGGGAAGCAGTGGGGCAGGGGCAGGCGCTGCTCAGCCAGGGCAGTGAATGCAACCTTGGGAGCAGGACAGAGCCACAGGTAGTATGTCTGGGAGGGGCGCGCAGGTGTGGGGGGGCGGCTTCCTGCTGTTGTGCTCACTCCTAGGGAAGGCATGGGGGACATGTGCCTCCCCGGATTTGTGTGCCGGCCAAGAGTGGGCTACTTGCTGTGGCCCCAGAGCCAGGGACTGTGCCAGCCTCTTCCTGGCAGCAGGGAGGGTGGCTGGGCCAGAGCTACTTTTGTGGAGGGTGGGGGCAGGGTGGGTAGCGATGGCGATGCTGGGAGGGTGGGGCTACAGGGTGGCTATGGGGAATTTTCTGGTGGCTATAGCCCACCCCATAGCCCCTGCTCCTAGTACCACAACCCACCCTTCCCCTGCCTGCCCCAAGCACAACCATGGCCCTGACCCCTCCCACCCCCACTGGAAAGAGGCTTGGGCTTCTGGCCCGAGCCTGCAGCAGGCATCCTGCTCTCGCCCCATGCACAGATCCAGGGGGGCATATGCCCCCCATGCTTTCCCTGGGGATGTGCATGGTGGTGGGGAGCCACCCCCCCTCCCTACCCTCCTGCAACCCCCTTCCCACTCCCCTGTGCCCCCACCAGACAAGCCACCCATGTGTCCATCTTGCTCCTGGGGTCACATTCACCCACATGGCTGGGCGGTGCCTGTCTCTTCCCCTGCCCCTGCCCTTAACCCACTCCTCCACTCCCGCCCCTTCCCCACCCATGTTAACTGGTTCAGTGTAGTTCCATTGCAGGATTTTAGTAACCATAAAGTCAGGTTTTAAAAAATTACAGAATTTTTTTGGGGAAAAACTGAGTTAGCAGTGGTACTGGAATGAATAATAAGAATAAGACAGAGGGCAGGACAAGTCAGAAACATAGATACAATATGATGTTCTGTAGCAGTGGTTCTCAACCACATTAGACTAAAAAGCCCCCCTCATTAGACCTAAGGCACTCCTTCTAAAATGCCAGCTCTTGCTTTCACTCATTTCTTTAATAGAGAAAAATCATAGAGCTATTCTTCTGTTGCAAAGAGCTCATAAATACCACAACAGGTCAGAATTTTTCACACTATGGATTCCTTCTTGAAGTCTCTGGGTTCATATTTATCTATGGTTGTGAATCATTGCTCTGCAGAGTGGAAGGGAGAGAATTTTGCCTGATTAGAGAATTGGATTGTTATGAAAACTTGGGTTGTGTTCTTGGCTGTCTCACCAACCTATTGGGTGATTGTGGGTAATAGGGGTGTACAAAACAGGCCATATTCGATTCAGATTCAGCCTGAATCAGGGACAGTGATTTGATGTTTTGATTTGGATCACTGTCCCAATTCAGTTCGGCTCAATCCAAATCTGAAGATTCAATGCTGATTCAGAGAATCAGTGTTTTGGTCGTTGATGCAGCTGTACATTTTTTTTCTACCTACCTCAAGGTACCAGGTGTGGCTTGTGAATGCTGTGATGGTGGGGCAAATGGAGCATCCTACAGGAGTGGGTGGGAGTCCTCGTGTGCTTGGCGCAAACCCGGAAGTGGACCAGAAGTAGTTCCGGTCCACTTCCAAGTCTGTCTGCCATCCTCGGAGATCAGCTGCAGGGGGACCCCAGGTGCCCCCCCAGACCCAGGAGGCACCAGTCACTGAGCCAGAAGGGATGGGGGTGGGGGGGAACCCGCGCTCCCCGGTGGACCTGGAAGTGGACCAGAAGTGCTTCTGGTTCACTTCCAGGTCTGCTGCTGTGGTATGCTCCATCCTCCCCACCATCTCAGCATTCACAGGCCGCCTGGTGCCTTGAGGTATGTAGAAAAAACATTTAAAGTTGTGTCTATGTCCGAATCATTGAAACTTTCTGAATCTCTCTGAATTGATTCAGAGGGTTCTGATTCGATTCGGAGAGATTAAAGAGTCTTCTGATTTGATTTGGATTTGGAGATTCGGCCACTGAATCAGGCTGACTCTTCAACAAATTGAATTGGTGATGGACCCTTTTCATAGCCCTAGTAGGTAGCCATTCATTTACCTATCCTAGTTTTTCCATTTGTTTTTTAAAAAAAATAGTAGATGGTGAACACTGCACTAATATGGAAAGTGCTATAGGATGTATTGAAGAAAAATGCTATATAAAAAATAAAGTTATGTTGCTAGTACTGCTATCATCACTAGCAAGGGTTGTAAAAGACTAAAACAAAAAGGTTCTTGAAACATATTAAGATGCAAGAGACTGACAAAGGAAAATGTAGATTGCCTCATAGCTGCTTTGCTTTACCCTTCCCTGAAAAGATCATCATAATGGAATGCTTGATGCAACAATAATTAAGAAGGAAAGGATGAGGTCACAAGGTAAAATCTGGAAGGAACAGTTTAAAGAGAACAGGTTAGGTAAAATGTATTCAATGGGGCATGGTTATTTGCTAAAGTGCTCAAAGGATTTAGCTGAAGTAGAATCACTGTCAGCGTTATCTGTGGGCTACATGGAGGATGAGGAGTTCTAGAAGGCTGGCAAATGACAGTTTTGGTACCTGGTTTTACAAGACTGACAAATGGGATCTAAAAGATTACACACTAGTAAGCCTAACTTCAGTATGTGGCAGATTGTTACAAAAATTAATATACCAGCTGTTGTACAATTTCCTAAAGAATAATAGGCAGCAAAAATTTGTTAAAAACAAATCATGTCAATCCAACATAATCTATTTGATAGAATAACAAATTTAGTAGATAAACCAAAAGTGTATCTCATTTCCTTTATCTGGTTGCACATTACATTTTTATGGGAAAACTAGACAAAAGTTAGTTTGATGTAACAGCTGGACAAATGATATATTGTAGGTGCTTATAGCAGACTAAGCTGAAGTGATTTGGGTAATTTATTTAGACCCCGGGATTCAACATTTAGCACATTTTAAAGGACATTTTGGTAGGAAGGTGGAAAATAACCTTATCAGATGTTTGGTAATAAAAATCTAGAAGGGAACACAAGGGCTATGGAGTTTTGAGGATAGAAAACAGTGTCTGGGTAAGAAATGGACAGAAAACAATAATAGCTGTTGCTATGAAATCCACTATAAACGTAGTTATTATAGGAAACAGTATTTTTGGTCTGCTCAATTCTAGCTGGACCTCAGAGTCTTTGAGTATTATAGTTTAGAAAGGATCTATTAGTTCTGAACATTCCTTTCCTTTCTGTGGAATTCCAGGTGGGAATTTGGAAATAAATAGTAAGCTTCTTCCTTCCTTTGATACTGCTGAGAGTGGGCCAAAGCTGAGACTTAGATCGGGTTGCATGCCTCTTCTCCCTAACTGAAAAATCTCGTGGCATGAGATGCTGGAGGGAAAATGACATGAATTGTCCATAGAGGAGTGTTTCATGGAGGCATAGAGCATATGCCCGCATGGTTCTGGCCTCCAGTGGATCTCTAGTGTCCTGGATTTTGGTTCTAGAGACTCTGGCCTCTGCTATTAGATATGTTATGGTGGAGAAAATGTCAAAAGAAGGATGATATACAGGAATTCCCTTTGTATGGTGGGAGGGAGTTCAGAGGGAAAGATTAAGCATATTTAATATGCAGAGACATTACTTGAGAAAAGCCATAATGGGAAGTCTAATCACCAGGGATAAGAGCACCAACTTACCAGAACCAGTGGCATTAATTTGAGCCTCAGTAACTGATAACCTAATAAGTAATGGGAATACATTTTGGTATGATTTATGTTTAAATATAAAGAAAAAATTGAATAAGTTAGGCACATGGGCTAGGGATAGAAGTTGCACATTAAACCAGTTTAAGTGATCAAAACCTGGTTTAAACCTGTAACAGAACAGAAGCTCAGTGCACATTAACCAGTTTCAAAATGGCTGAAACTGGTTTAAGCTAAACCTGGTTGAATGTAGTATCAGACTTAACTGATTTGGGTCAAACCGGTTTATGGAACTTCTGTCCCAGATCCTTTCCTGGTTCCAGTTAAATCAGAATCCCCCAGAATCCCAGCATGCTTTCCAGCCCTGAGCTGGGCTAGGCTGGGCTGGGCTGTCTGCTCCAAAGAGCAGGGCTGGCCCCACCACTCTGCTCCCTAGCTGGAGCAGTGAGGGCTGACTGACCGGGGTGGGGGGAAGGTGACAAGCCCAGCTGGGGATGCAGCCCAGTCTAGGAGGGCGGGGGTCCTGCCTCCTGCAGGCAAATCCCAGCTGGGGTCTGGGGCCAGGGAGGCAGGTTAAACATCCCTTCCATCACTCAAACTTACTGCTGGCTGCAACTGTGGACTACAAATCCCAGAAGCACCTGGAAGTAGGAAAAGGAAGTGATGAACAACACTGCAGAGTCCTGCTGCTGTGATTCTGGACTGCAAATCCCAGAGACCTGGGGGAGCAGCAGGAAGAGGAAGTGAACACAGCCAGAGAGCCATGCTCTACTGCATCCTGTCTTCTCGCCTGAACCACTGCAGACATGAATGCCTTTCCTGAATCAAAGGTAAATGAATGTCTGTTCACTTCTGTTTCAATTGAATCTCTACAGCTTAGACTAACCTGCAAAGACTGAATCAATATAGCCTCAAGCTTTTTGACTGTCTGTACCTAGCCATGGGGATAGGGACTATCGGGGTATTAGAATAAATAGAGGTGTTAGAATAAATCTACTCTGTAACACCTTGAGTGGGAGGTTCTTAAAGTGTTTCACAGAGATCTGAACTGAGAAATGCAGACACCAGTGAGACATCTCTCTTTAAAAAAGAGAGATGTACTTATGAAACGCAGACACCAGTGAGTTCTGTTTGGAGTGTAAATGAGTTTTGACTGGTGATTAGAACTGTGGTGCCTCAACACATGTCTGTGTGAGAGAGAAATAGTTGTACAGATGCAAAAATAATACACCCAAACATTAAGGGCTGGTCTCCATGAATAAGTTGCACAACATGTAACTTAAGTTGTTGCTTTAAAATAAATAGAGCTAAGCTGGTGCAAAAGTCTCAATTTTAGTCTCAAGAATGGGCAATTTTAGTCTCAAGAATGGTTTATTTCAGTTCAACAGTTGGAATCAGTTTGTAATCAGCTCGAAATGTGCTCTGACGTGAGCCTTCTCACAGCCTTTTTCAACAGTTTAACTATTTTGGTTTGAATTCATACTGTCTAAATGACTTAAGACAGATTCTCCAGGAAATTTGAGGCAGAACTAGAACTCAGCCCCAGTGTCGTGGCCTGTGCTTTCCTTTCTGCCTTTATAAGGCTAGAATGCAGTTGTATTTCTAAAGCTTTATCCAAAGAAGAGGAATGGTTTAGTGATGATGAAATTCCTATTACTCTGAGGCCTGGGATAGAGTAGTGAGAGGAGGAAACAGCAACTGCCCTTCCTGGCACATCTTTTCCAATATCTTCTTTCAGTGTCAACTGCGTTGGAAGACTGTGGCTGGAATCTCTAGTAGATGACTATCAGATGATCTGCTAAAAGCAGAACTTTTTACCTAATGCCATGCAGCTAGTGACTGGACTGATTAATGTCTTGAAAAGTGAGAATTTGTATCCCTCTTTGCATAGGGTTTCTTCCTGTATAATTTATTGTAACATTTGACAATATATGAGGAAATTAGGACACTTGTATTTAAATGTAAAAAGAAACTTTGTTTAGTTTTACAATCATACTAATTCAAGCCAATTTAAGATATACAAGAGTGTGTTAAATATTCAGACATTTAAAAACATATTCAAAATGGAAAGTTTGATTTAATTTATAAGATTTGCTATCTATGCCATCTGTCGTCTTCTCATTAGCGGACCCTTAAA
This sequence comes from Alligator sinensis, assembly GCF_000455745.1. Lineage (NCBI taxonomy): Eukaryota > Metazoa > Chordata > Crocodylia > Alligatoridae > Alligator > Alligator sinensis. Next base: position 1,103,173 of record NW_005841899.1, on the reverse strand, counting down.
AATAGTCTACAAAAGATTTATATTTAGCTGTAACTGTATCAATCAGAACATTCTTTGGCTTCCAGAAAGAAGATTTGCATTTCATATTTCTGCCAGTTTTTGAAAAATGTCAAAAATTATTCCCTCGCCATATCCATTTATACATTAGTACAAGTAAATGGTGGGAATAATCTCTTATTTTTCTTTCAAATTTTGAGTCCACAGTGATGTGGAAATTTTAAAGGTTTACTTTATTCACTACAAAAGAGAGGGATTCATTCCTCAATCAGAGCTTGATGTGGCACAAGTCTGGATTTCTGATTTAAATAAGTACATCTCTTTTTTAAAATTATCTTTGTATTATAACATCCATATGACAAAGGACCGGTAGGAAGGTGATGGAAAGAATACTTAGGAGATAAAGACAGTGTGATGATAAAGATCTTGAATCTGTACAATGAAACACATAATAAAAAGTCACCTTTGTAACAGTAATTGTCATTTACAACTTTGAATCTGGTAATACAAAGGTTTCTGTCTAAATGGAAATTATGTCACACTGAAATGATTAGAGAAACAGAAATAATATAACAAGAACAGGAAAGGAGAAGATAGGGGAGAACAGATGTGACTTTTAAGACCTTCCTGCAGGCCATTGAGATAAGTGAATGGCCTTTTCTTGAAAACATGCAACTGGTTTAAGTTAGCATACAGGTTTCTACACCAACAAGAGGTACATGCAGACATTAGGGGGCTGAGGTCCATCTAAATGTCGTATTGCACAGACATTTCGGGGTTTATATCAAGCCAAAAATGGCAGGCCTGATCTAAGTTAGTTCAAGTAAGTAGGTGAGGTGACCAAACTTAAAATGGGTTAACCCAATCCAGTGAACATCTGCACACATTCAGAGCACAACCCCAGGGCTTAGAAGGCCCACTCCCAGGGCTGCATTCCCCTGCCCCACCCCTGTCAATCAGGGTACTTTTAGCTTCCTGACCCCTCCCCACCCAAACCCAGTGGCTCCCGCACAGAGCTGCTATCCCCTTTATGCTTCTTGCCCCTCTTCACCCAGATTACCATATTTCCTTGAATATAAGATGAGTCCCCCCCATCAACATGGTTTGGAAAAAAGTCCCTCATCTTACATTCGCCTACAAGGATCCTACACTAAATATATTGCCTATCTTTGAACTGCTGCTAAAAGTAGCATGTGCTCTACTGGAAATCTATTATGAAGTTGATTTAAATTAGGGGTGAGCAATTATTTGGCTCAAGGGCCTTTTAGGAAATTTGGGTGAGCTGTTGTGGGCCGGGTCAGAACCCCTCACCCCAGCTGCATAGCATCAGTTTCCCTCTCCTTCCCACCACCTACGACAGCTCACTGAAACTCCGTAAGTGGCTCTGCTCTGTGCTTGGCTGGGTGGATGGGATGTGGCTGCAGGTGGGCAGGGAGCAGTAACAGCACACGGCCAGGGCAGAGCCTTAAAGACCAGCCTGGGCCCCAGTGCAACCTAGCTACATAAGACATATGGTAGTGCCCATTGAGCACAGTTCCCCCTTCAGCACCAACTGTTTTACCAGTCATGGTGAGCTACTACACTGCACATATTTTGACTTCCTCTTCACTCCCACAGCTGAGCTGTGCATTTCTTCCCCAGTTACAAGGATTCCTGATCCTTCACCAGCCTTAAATGTCTTGCAACCATCACCAAATGGGGCCCCAAACAGTTTACCCTTTGTTGCTCCTTCTCTTGCATATGATTAGTGTTGCCCTACTTTCCATGAGGTGGATCCAGACCAGGTTGCCCTGCACCTCATCTACATATAAATTTTTGGAGGATCTTAGGATTCATTAAAAGTACAGCCGGTTCCAGTTATGGGTAGTGGTCTATTTAACACATGGATGCTTTGGGGGTGGTATCTGGAGTACACACACATACTGAGCAGTGCTGAGCTTTGGGGTCAGCATGGCTTGGAGGTGGGGAAAAGTTGGGGAGAAGGCAGAGGGACTATCTGACCTCCCATATTTATTATCCCTGCTGTAGGAGTGGATAGTTGACCAATTCTGGACAAACCTGCAATAATTACATTCTGTACCTGGAAAATTATATCAGATTTATACATTTTCCATATAAAGAACTTAATTATTGAGGAGTTGTTTTTATAATCAGGGTTTTATATTTGAGTAAATAAGGTACTTATAGTGTGTGCCCAGAGCAGCTCCTGGCACCTGCACAGGCCATTAGCATGATCGTCGGCTGGGTGTGGTGAATGTTTGTATGCATCCAAAGGTGCCTAAATATCTTTCTTTAAAGTCTCCCGTTTCTTGGCAGTAGTCTTACACAGTGGTACCTCTTTAAAAAAGAAAATAAATGCCATCATGAGAGGTTCTGTCTTTTTACTGCAATCCTTTACTGCAGGAAGAGCATAATCCTAAAAATAGCAGAAATGTTTATATTACCAAACTATGTAAAAAACATTTCACAGGTGGCAATCTTTTTTTCATACTCTAAATCAGAGTTTACAGTTCAGCAGTATATTGCTGCATCTACACATTGAGACCCATGACAGTATGGCAGATTTCTTGCAAATCATAACAACAAAGAACAGATTACTACATGCTTTTTTGTTTTTAACACTGATGTAATTGTGGAAAAGTTTTGAATGAAGTTGAATTCAAGATGCTTTCCAGATTTATTCTGTATAATTTTTGGATTATGCCATACTTCAGACTCCCTTTGTCAGATAAGTGTAAATCTTTAAAAAACATCTATAATTTAAATGCAAAGGCTGCTGTGAGACGTTTCTGATAAATAGAGTATTTCTCTTTTTTATGTAGTGTGGACTTGAATATCAGAGTTTAGAATCAGAAATGTTCTGCTTGTCAAAAGTTTTTCAGTACAGTGATTGAGATGGTTCATATTAATAATTCCCCTGCACTGCAGAGTTTGTAGGACAAATGGTAAATGTGTCATTAAATAACTTTATAATATATTCAGATAGATTATTTTAGGTAAATTAAAATGACCTATAATTCTGTCATAAACATTTGTCATAAGGGAATATTGTGATGAAAAAACGAAATCTAAATCTGTTTTCTTAGTGACACCATACTATACTAGATACTCTACTTTTCAGAGTTGTGACTGACATCTTAAAGGGACACCATGAAGACTGACAGATCCCCAAATTTACATGCTTTCAGCGTGCCCCTTTTTATAAACAGACTTCTTAACTCCAAGGAGAGAGAGACTACTGAGGACCTGCTGACACGTCTGTGTGCCCTCAGCTCCCATGAAAGCTTGTGGATGTTAGTATGCACGATAGTACGCTTCACAGGATTGAGACCCAAAACGCAAGATTTGTACTGCAGAGAATAAGAGGATGAGATCCTAGATATATACTGCAATAGTAAAATACAGTTATTTACTGCCATAGGAAAATATAGTTATATGCTGTGTCTTATAACTCCGTAACTTTTTCCTGATTTTGGCGGCTGTTTGCTTCCCACAGAATATAACACATGCAAAGGAGGAGGGGAGAGCAAAGTATGAAAAAGTAAATGACAGACAGCTTATGCATGGACAGTGAGCTGCTGGTTGTCATAACAGAGCTCTCACTACTTGATAAGGAGCTCTGGCATTCTCTCCAAAACAAAGACTATAAAGCATGTGGCTTATACAAACATACATCACTACTTCCCATTTATCCAAATATTTGCTAGGACTTGTTTTAGGATCATGTACTGTGGGGGTAAGTATTTTAAAATAATGTTTAAAGAATCAAGGGATCATTTAAGACTGGGGACACATGCATTTATCCAATACATGCCCTTTCTGCAGTTGGGAGAAATTTCTGCAACAAAGCCATGCAGAATGTAATTTCTTTCATATTTGCCCAGGGTGCTCACATCCTGCTCCTGTCTGCTTGCCACAGCACAGGGAGGGAGACCAGAGGAGATAGAGGAAAATGAATACATGTGCAAAGATTTGTCATTCTTGCAAATGTATCTAAAATACGGGCCAGTCTGCTTAAAAAGTGGGTCCAGCTCCTTGTGATGGTGTCGTGATACTGTTGTGTAGATCGGTTCAGTTTCCAGTCAGTCTTGACTTAAGGAAAATCACATCTGAGTCAGTGAGAAGTGCTTGAGACGTAAGTGGAACTTGGGATGTAGCTCAATAAACCTGAAGCAAGGTTTAACATGAAAGGGTGTATTTTGCAATGGTTGGAGAATGAGATTGGGAATTAGGACTGCTGAGTCCTCTTTACCAGTTACACTAGGGCTTTGGCATGTGGACCTGGGTGAGCTGTTTTGGAGCACACTGTGATTTGGTCCATTCCTGAATATCTGTGCTGAGGATGGGCCTTCCTAAATCTTATGGCTGATGCCCAGATGCCATGTAAAGCTGCAAATCCAGTTTCCCCTCTATGCAAGAGCTATTATCTGTTAATTCCCCCTTGGATTGCGAGCCACTCTATAAAGTGGAGGAAAGGGTAATGGTTTGGAAATTTTCTTCTTTGGAACATCAGTTAGGGACTAAAATATAAAGTTGCTTTTGCTCATGTTGTTCTGAGTTGGGTCTCTGATGCTATATGGAGCAAATAAAAGAGCCAGTCTCTAAATGTAACCAATACATAATTTGTAAATATAATCAGTTTATCGCTTTGCTCTGCATAACCTCTTAAGTAGCTACGATAACTAATGAAAATTGAATAATTTATCTGCTTGACTTGAGCTGGTAATATATTTTTTTCAGTCTAGTAGCAATTTGTAGCCTGCATAGATTGGATTGTTTCACAGAAGAATTATTATGCTAATTTTAATTTTATCTAGGAACTTGTAATTATTCCATACTATTGTTTTAAGGCAATGGACTATACAGCAGTTCATTTCTTGAGAGTGCTCAGAATTGGACAGTGTAACTTAGAAAATTTAGTTTTAACCTTTGTCTCATGTGAAAATATTTTGGAGGGTTTCTCTTACAGAAGTATTTTTAATTACATTTAATTAAAAGTTGTCGTGAGTGTATTTAAAGCTTAGACACCATCAATAAAAATGTCAAAGTTTTGCTTATACAGTAACTGAGAGAAACATTAAAGGAAATGGATGGAGTCTGCCCTTGTTGTTCAGACAATGCAGGCTGTGACTGAAATACCTCTTCTGTACCTCTTATAATGTGGTGGCACCTCCTTGTTTCTTGGCACTGCTCCCAAGGATTGGGGAAAGACATAGGAAGCAGGTAGATGAAGCAATCAAATCAGGGAGTGGGGAAGAGGAAGGAAGATGGGAAAACAAAATGATAGGAAGGTAGTGAACAGCAATAATGACAACTCCCAAGTTACTTATGCAGTTTCTACTTATCCCTGACTGAGGAAAAATGAGTTTCTTTTCACAAGGACAGAGTGAAACTTAAGGAATCAATCCTGCAAAAGCTTTACAACTTGAATACTCTGACATGAACCGAACTGTTCATTTGAGTCAGAAATACTCAACAGCAAGGTCCTAAAACGTGCTGGCAATTCCCTGGAAAAAGCTGGATATCCTTGTAGTGCAATTAAGTCAACGAGAGTGGATGTACTTCATATCCTAAGGGTTGGGGCTTCTATGAGTAGGATCAGACCCTGAATAATTACCATGGGCTTTGACTGCATTGCCCTAGTAAAGAGTACAAGAAATAATTATACTGGCTAACCATTTAAATTCCCATGATATTTGTTGCAATGTCATTAATCATGCTGAAGTTACTTGATACTAATATGGATGTAGTATCTAATTCCATAGAGACTCTACTGTGATTTAGCAACAATTACTGTCTACTTATTATAAAGTAGATGCCTAATATGATTATTTTTGGTCACACTGTATAGTGTACTTCCGTTTTCAGATGTTGCAAAAAGATAGATTGATGTGAGCTATTAAAACTATATTTACCTGGAAATAACTTCATTTGTAACATTTGCAATACTATATAGTCTTGCACCATATAAATGAGATGACACTACCTGTTTACCACAAAGCTGCATTTAATAGTATTAAGTATTAGTTAAATATGCATTTAGGGAAAATTTAGGTTATCCACCAAATATGCAGAGTACTGGTAGTAATTGTTAAGAGATTATGCTGGCAACAGTGCCAGAAAGATATCAGTGGTGTGTTATATCACCCAAAGCCATGAGCTTTTCTTTTGGGAGTCAGATTAACTAAATGTATGCTACAAATGGATGTAAAGAAAACTACATGTCTTGTTAAGAATGAGTCTGGAGAGCATTGATTATCTAGTAAACTGATAAATGCTATTAGTCTGCATGTGCCTTTCAAGTAGACTTTCCTTTGCTTTGCTTTGTTTCTTGATAAATACCTGAAAGGGAACTGAATCATTTTCAAGATAAAGGACATTTACTTCACTAACTCTTGGAATGTGTCTGGGCCTTTGGTCTTTGCCTCTAAGTAATCTGGCATAGCCCTGGATCCTTTGCTTGCAGTTAGTTTCCAGTGCTCATTAGCAAGCCGCCTTATAGCAGCCATTCACTCCGGAGTGGGATGGAAGGAAAAATCTAAGGTATGCTGCAGGCATAAGCAACTGAACCACATGGATAGGCCTAATGGGGAATCTTATCTGAACCAGTGGAAGAATGGGGATTTCTTTAGGTAGGGTCCATAGCACCATTTCAGTCAGAACCACTGATCTCTAAGAAGAAAAAGAAAAATCTCTCATGGTGAACAATTGTATAGAACCTCAAAGCACAAGATGGTGTAAACTGCAGGTGGCTACTAAACAAGTGAAGCCATTACTGGTCCCACTGCACTTAACATTGCATTGCAGGAGAAACCAGATGTGTAAGGGAGTAGCTATGATTCTCCTTTGTATCACCAGGATAAAATGCAATTATCTAAGATGACACAATGATCACTATCCAGAATGGTAAAATACAGACCACAATATACAATAAACCCACAGAACAACATACATATCTGCACAGAACCAGGAGTCACCCTAAGCACACCAAAAAAGCTGTAATATACAGCCAAGCCCTCAGATACCACTGCATTTGCACTAAGGAGGACACCCATGATTGCCACCTCACAAATCTCAAAAATGCTTTCACTCAACAAGGACACTCCTCCAGAGAGAGAGGTCTCACTATTAAAAGAGCTGCCTAGATACCACGTGAAGAATTGCTGCAGTGCAGAAGGAAAACCCCATGAATAGCATGCCACTGGTTGTGACATATCACCCCTCCCTGGAACCTATACACAAACTCCTCAAACAATTGCAACCCGTACTAAAAGAAGACACAAGTCTTAAAGAGATCTTCCCAGAACCACCCATCCTAGCCTTCAAACAAGCACTGAACCTCGCTAACCTCATCACCAGAAGCAAACTTCCTATGGCCCCAAAACACACCGAGTGGATCCAGACCATTCTGGGACAAGAAATGTAAAACCTGCCAATATATCTCTAGTACCCCCACAATTACTACACCCCAAACCAGAAACTTTGCCATTCCTGGATCTTACAGCTGCACCTCCAGAAATGTAATATATCTCATTCAGTGCACCAAATGCCCTGATGGAAAATACATAGGAGAGACCAAACAACTCAGCACCAGAATGAATGCGCATCAAAAACCTGTCAAAGACAAGAATACCCAACTACCTGTGGGGGCACATTTCTCACAAGAAAACCACTCTCACTTCAATCTCTGAGTTCTAATCCTCAAAGGGAATTTACAAAACACCTTGCACAGACGATCCTATGAACTTCACTTCATCAACTTCCTGGATATTAAAAATCATGGATTAAATATAGACATTGGATTTATGACACATCATAACCTGCCTGACACCAGGTACTTCTCCACTATTTACCAGCTACATTCATTCCCCTTCCCCCTCCCACCCCCACACCTGTCTCTCACCCACCGACTCCTCAATTTACATTTTCACTGACTGGCTTTCTTGCATGCAGACCAGCCTCTGGCTTCTTTACTATTTATTCCATCCAGGAAGAGCACACACCAGTTGAAGATGTTTCCTCAGCCTGATGGAGGGTATTTATACCTGAGAGCTTTCTAAGAAGAATTTTTCCAACTATTTGAGTTGGTATAATAAAAGAGATCAGATTTACCCAAAGAACCTTGTCAGCCTATTAGCTAAGATGTGGGTTTGCTGGTGTTAGGAACAGAAGACCTCGAGATTCAGTGGGTACGAGGCAACAGTTTCTCCTGCATCTTGTTCTGGAACAGAGCTTGCATCCTGTTTCAGATAGCAAAATACCTACCTAAATAAGTACTTCTAGTCATCTTCTGTAGTCAGTGCATTCCCATTTAATTCAGAAACCAGTCAGTCTCAACTCCATTGCATTTTCAGTGGCATTGCATGTTATGTTTAACAGCAGAGCTGCATCTTTCTATATTAGCAAAGTAAATAGCATCATTCTGAAGCATCACTGGCTGGGAAATCCACATGGACTGTTTGTGTGTAGCTTAGTTTGTATTCTCTGAGAATACAGATTAGATCATTAAGGTGTAGCACATTTTGTCCACTTATCAGTGTTTGCATACTGTGGAGTCTATTAATTGAAAGAGCTTGGTGAACACTGATATACCATCGCACTCCATCAGAAGGTTACTCTTCTGTCTTTCTCAGTGGGTTCCATCCTTAATCCTAATGATTACTTGAACATACACAAGTGGTTGGCTTTATTTGAATGTTCCTTTTGTCTTTCCTTTACTATGTTGCCTAATTTGCAGACTCTTTTAAGTATTTTCTTGGCTAATTATGTTAGTGCAGTAGACCAAGCAAATCACAAAAACCAACAAACTGTTATGTGTCATCCGGTCTACTGGACTGACTATAAACAAAGAACTGGTAAACTCCATGCACTTGCACTTCTCTCCAGCAAATGGGGCAGAACTGATGGCTGTAAAAGCTGGGTCAGACCTACACATGACATTTACATTGTTAAACTGCTAAAACAATACCGTTTGTATAAGAACGCAAGATTGTGGTTGGGACCATGTAAAAGAAAGCAATCCCAAATTGATCACATGTCCTGTGTTACATTGCAAATGTACCCAAGGTTTGTTATGCTAAATCAGGCTACTGACTGCATCTAACCTAAAACGAACTCACACTTATTGTCCCCAGTGGCCTTTGAGCCTCACTACCTCGCATCTGCATGTATTAATTAACGTATATTGCTCAAAATAGGCAGTCAGTGTCTAAATGTTTATTATGCTAAACCAGGGGGCTTTCCTGAAACTCACATCTATTGTTCTTCTTACCTACATTTACATTTTAACAAACCTGCTTTGGTCTAATAAAAGGTGTCCCATACACCCAAAGAAACTTGGAAATCAAGACATCTCTCTCAAAACAGGCATTTAATGTCTGTCAAATGTCTGTCATAAGCCATTTGATGCAGCTCTATTGTTAAAATAACTATCGGAAGATAGTATTCTGTAATCAACTTCCTGAAGGTATCTCATTCAATCAATACCCATCCCATTGAATTCCAAAACTGATCAAAAGCTTGCAAATTTCACAAACACACACCAACCCGAAACGATCACACAAACTCCTTTAAGACCGTTATAGGCTGGACATAAGGAAAAACTTCTTTACTGTCCGAGCCCCCCAAGACCTGGAACAGACTGCCTCCAGAGGTGGTGCAAGCACTATGCTGGACTCCTTTAAGAGACATTTGGACATTTATCTTGCTGGGATCCTTTGACCCCAGCTGACTTCCTGCCCCTGGGGCAAGGGGCTGGATTTGGTGATCTTCCGAGGTCCCTTCCAGCCCTAGTGTCTTATGAAATCTATGAACACAACAGGATATAATTGTAATATGTTCATTCTCTCCTTGCCTGCTTTGTTTGGACTTCGATTAACCAACTATCAAGAAAGACTGCTTTGCTGCTATACAATTGAACAAGTATAAGAAGAACAGAGTTGCCAGCAGATGGTGGGCATCTTCTCCAGAAGGAAAAAGGGGCACTGTAACCTGCCCCCAGCTGGATCCACACTATGAGAAGGCTGAAGACTTGAACCAGCTTCTGGCCTGCATGAGTACAGAGTCTCCTGCAGCTAATATGAGGACTGTGTGGTAATATAGCTCATCTATTTTATATTGGGAAAGA
>NW_005841899.1:1091084-1093019 GCF_000455745.1 Alligator sinensis | reverse complement strand
AAGAGTCTTTTTCTCTCATTTAGTTTTGTAACTTGTTGGTAGTTATTAAAGCAAGTCTTTTTGCTATTCATCAACTGAGTGTTGTGTCAGTTCTTAAAGCACTAGGGTAAAAATCCCATTTGTAAGTGCAACAAGAACCAAGTGAGGTAAAACAAGAGAGAGAGTGACAAAGGGTTGATTTTTGACTTCATAATTAAATGCAGAATTGGAGTGAATGAAACTGGAGCTGTGTTTAACTAAAGGTGTAGATTGGAGTTTTTCTCTCTGGCTTGCTTGCCAATCACGTTCTGTTGTGCATCTTAGAATAAAAGATTTCTGCTCAAGACTAGACATATTTTCTGGTCACTTGTGAGTGAATATATAGCATGGCAGCTGTTGAAGCATGCCATATCTTCAGATAGGCTAACAGTCAAAATCCTCTTTGCTATTAAAGACATCCCTCAGGTTTTCTTCTGAAAGTTAGGGTTTGTCCTTCTAGTGTGCTCACTTTCCTGTATGGCTTTTGATATGCTAGGAGTGTGCTTGACTTCACTCCACCTTTCCACCTGTCTTGTTGTATATAGGCAGTGATTCTGTACAGAAGGCCGGGTACTCTACAACAGGTATGGGGTAATGTGTATAAACACATTCCCTTGTATGTGATTCAGGACAGACTGTTGAAGAAGTAAAAGAATGAAAATGACACCCAGAAACTGTTGTGTGTGTGTATAGAGTTAAGATTCATCCTATTGTCACCTTATATCCTTTGGGTTTTCTGTTGTGGGTTTTTCTCTTTACCTAGGCTGAACTACTATTTACATGACAGAATATTTTTCCTAAGCAGAGATCGCTAAAATAAGCTGATTTTCTTTTTGATTTGTAAGGTGCAGTCAAACACGTCATGTTGTTTTAAATTAGTGTTTGGTCTGATAAACAGCATAAGCTCACGGGCTGTTCGGGGCTTCCCTCAGTAAATGGTCATATATAGTAATGCAGTATCCATTTATGGTGTTTGAAAGGGATGTGGAAATCTTAGTTAATTGTCCTGATGATTGTTGTCTAAAGTGTCAGCTGGGATATGTTAGTAAGTAGATTGCTTTTTAATTAGCCCTGGCAAGCCTTTTTAATTATTAAACTTCTTCAGACAAAATACCATATCAGCCTTAAAGAATTGTTTAATTAATTGGTAATTTGATTAATAATCTTCCCTAATCCAATCTGTTCTTAAAATGCTTACAATATGATTTAGTGATGGTACATTTGGGTGTCTTTTTGCTCTTCAAAATTTTACAGATGGCATTAGATTGGAAGACTATAGCTATCAATTAATTGGATCAGGGTAACACATGGTATTGTGATACTGCTGTTCCTCAGTTGCGTCACCAGACTCAACGATTATATCTTGATCTCAGAGGGAAAAATGGTAAGTTTGCCCCAGACTACTTTCATAGTGGTCACCCAATATATGGCATATATTATAGTTCTTGGAGTGAGTGCCCCCATTATCCATACTATTTCCTAAGCATGATTGCATAAATACTTCTTTTTTTTTTTAAATGTGTATATTTTATTGTAGCACTTCTAGAATACAAGAGATACAAAGATGAAAAACATCTCACAGTTATACTCTGTAACTAGTGAGTAGTCTTATTAAAAATTGCTTGTAATAATCTTTTGCTTATCCCTTTTACTCTTGTACTGATTTGCTGAGGTTTGTTATAGTAATATGATGAACAATATTTTCCTGTTCCTGATCAGTCTGCTGTTTTGTTGTGAGCCCTCAGTTGCATATTTTGTGACATGTTTATTGCAGTGCTGTATGTGTATTTTCTCAAATCAGTGTACTTGTAATGGGACAATTATATTGGCAACTGTTCCCTAGAACACTCACATGATGATCCATTGCAGTGTTGGCAGGCTGAGAAATGTCAATTGAGGTTGTTGTAAGAGGTTTCC
>NW_005841899.1:1088813-1091053 GCF_000455745.1 Alligator sinensis | reverse complement strand
GCTGAACTAAGAAGTGAGATTCTTTCTGAATCACTGCCATCTGGAGTGTGTAAAGATGTGAAATAACCTTTCATCATTAGGTTGGCACTTGTTATTGGAACAGTGTTGGCGCTGGCAAAATTTTAATGAAATGAAATATGTATGCACTGGAATAGAAAAAATCTCCACTTTAGCTTTTTCTCTAAAGAAGTTTAGAAGAAAAACAACAAGGTTTTGGATAATTAATATTTGTGTAATCTAAAACATGCAATTTTAAAAAAATAATCTGGTATCTTAATATAAATATTAACAATAATATATTTATAGTACAAAGCTATGGGAGGGCAAATATTTGAAATGCAGTATATGTTCAGTAAATGTGGCTCCTTTTGGTCACTATTTGTATTTATTTGACAATTGTCTTGGGATCACAACATTTAAGAACATATGACTGGAAGAGACTACCTGGATTGCATTTTTAAACGTGCAAGCGCCACAGTGCCAGGTGCTTTGAAAAGCTTCTAGTGCTTCAATGCTTGCAGTTGTATAAGCAGCAAAATGTGTGCCAGCACTGAGAAAATGGCGGCGGCATGCTTTTGAACTAAAACACATAGAAGGTGCTTTAATTCAAAAGCACCCTGCTGCCATTTTCTGCATGCTGACATGCATTTCACCACTTATACAACTGCACATGGTGCAGCGTGTTGCATATCAGCTCCCAAAGCGGCGGGTCTCCAGTGTGTCATGGGATGAAAAGGTATGTGTGTACATGGCCAAAGTCCAGTTGTTGCTGTTGCAAAAACCACATTATTGAATCCCATTCTTTAAATGATCAAGCTCTATCTTAAAACTTATTAGACACTTTGTCCTCAATCCTGTGATGTTTAGAAACCTTCTCATTTCAAACCTAAACACATTCATGGTCATTTTGTACTTGTTCATTCTTATGCCGTTGCTGTCCAATACATTAACCAAAAGCACTCATATCTCTTCCCGACTGCTGCTTCGCTAGGCAAAGCAAGCCAAGCTTTTTCTGTCCCTCTTGCAGGATAGGCTCCCCCTTCTCCTGTTCCCTTAGTCACTCTCTTCTGTACCTGTACCCATTCTACTTTAAATTTTCACTTTCGTCAACACGGTTGACTAGCATTCCTGGTGAAGTCTTCGACTCTTGCTCACAGAAAAAAATGAAGGATATAGTTTCAGGGAAGACAATCCATTGTTTCCCCAGCCACTTGTCAAAGACTGTTACAACATATGTGAGTTAGTTTTGTTATCCAGTAAGTCTTCCTGATAGGATCTGCCTCTCCTACCACCACAGCAAAGATAGGTTAGTAGTTCTGGTTGCATTAATGATGAGAGAACTGTATAAGTCATTCCACAGGCATGAAATGCTGCTGTTGGGCACTATAGGTTACTCTCCATCCTGTTGTTACAATCCTTTAGTGAATGTAATTATGCATTACTGACAAAGGAGAAGAGATGTTATGGCATGGAGGGTGGCTCTGTGAAGTGTCTGCTAGTGTGTGCCCATACTTTTGGCCTGTCTGGCACTTGAGGAGCTTGATAGCAGTAGAAATCTTATTTTGTCTCTAGCAATCTCAGGAAGCACATCCCTAATACTAAAAAAGTTTACTAGCTTTGGCCCCATTACCCTTTCATCTCCTTTTTCCTCATCCTTCCTTTTCACCTCCCTGTGTGACAGAAAGCAATGGCCTTAAATTGCAGCAAAGTAGATTTTCCAGGAAAAACTTCCTTAGATTTAGAACAGTAAAAGGCCATGTGCAGACATTCAGTTTCTCCTGACAGAGTTGCTGCTCTCCCAGGAGAAACCATGAGTGTCTTTTGAAACAAAAATGGCTGCTCCAAGAGAAAAATAACCAGGGAACAACAAAAATTAAATCACTTCCAAAAGAATTTCTGTTGGGACATTGGATGTCTGTACAACTCACCTTTCTGAGAGAATCATAGAAAGTTAGGGTTGGGAGGGACCTCAGGAGGTCACATCTAGTCCAACCCCCTGCTCCAAGCAGGACCAGCCCCAGCTAGATCATCCCAGCCAAAGCTTTGTCTGGCTGGATTTTGAAAGCTTCCAAGGATGGAGCTTCCACCACCTGGGTAACCTGCTCCAGTGTTTTACTACCCTCCTAGTGAGAAAATTCTTCCTTATATCTAACCTAAACTTACCTTGCTGCAACTTGAGACCGTTGCTCCTTGTTCTGTCATCTGCCACTGCTGAGCCCAGCTACATCCTCTTTGGAACC
>NW_005841899.1:1074606-1088729 GCF_000455745.1 Alligator sinensis | reverse complement strand
CCTGCAACTTGAGACCATTGCTCCTTGTTCTGTCATCATCTGCCACCACTGAGAACAGTCTAGCTCCATCCTCTTTTGAACCCCCTCCAGGTAGTTGAAGGCTGCTATTATATCCCTTCTCAGTTTCCTCTTCTATAGACTAAATAACCCCAGTTCCCTCAGTCTTTCCTCATAAGTCATGTGTCCCAACCTCCTCACCATTTTTGTCACCCTCCACTGGACTGTCTCTAATTTGTCCACATCCTTTCTGTAGTGGGGGCCCCACCAGAACACAGTACTCCAGATGTGGCCTCACCAGTGCTGAAGAGGGGAATAGTTGCTTCTTTTGACCTGTTGGCAACAAATCTACCAATGCAGCCCAGTATGCCATTAGCCTTCTTGGCAACAAGGACACACTGCTGGCTTATATTCAGCTTATTGTCCAATGAAACCCCCAGGTTCTTTTTTGCAGAGCTGCTGCCCAGCCAGGCAGCCCCCAGCCTGTCCCAGTGCATGGGATTGTTCCATCCTAAGTGCAGGACTTTGCACTTGTTCTTGTTGAACCTCATGAGATTTCTTTTGGCCCAATCCTCCAATTTTTCTAGGTCACTCTGAATCCTAGCCCTACCCTCCAGCATAACTATTATTCCCCCCCCAGCTTGGTGACATCTGCATACTTGGTGAGGGTGCACTCTATGCCATCTTCCAGGTCATTAATGAAGACATTGAACTGAACCAGCCCCAAGACCGACCCCTCGGGCACTCCACTTGATACCAGCTGCCAACTAGACGTTGCGCCATTGATTACTACTTTCTAAACCCGATGCTCCAGCTAGATTTCTATCCACCCTACAGTCCATTCATCCAGCTCATACTTCCTTAGCTTCCCTGTGAGAATGTTGTGGGAAACCGTATCAAAAGCCTTGCTAAAATCAAGGTAAATCCACCAGTTTCCCCACATCCACAGAGCCAGTTATCTCATCATATAAGGCAATTAGGTGGTCCGACATGTCTGTGGTGAATCCATGCTGAGAAGCCACAGTACAGTCCTCGAGCATCCCTGGATCCGTTGCCCCTCCCCACCTTGGAGACAATGTGTTGCTCAGCCTGAACTCTACCACTATAGCCAAGCAGGGAGCAGAACGTGTCCCCTTGACAATCCCACATTGTGCTGCAGAGAAACACAGGCTGACTCTGGCTGACCTAAACTGCTCAATCAGGAGTGTGCACTGCTGTCATCTCTTTTCAGGCAAACTGAGGGAGCCTGTAGAGCAAAGAGCGGGCAAAATACGGCCCGCAGGCTGGATTCAGCTTGCCAGGCCATTCTATTTGGCTCACAGAGCCCCTAAAAAATTTAGTAAATTAATATTTATTTGCCCCAGCTCCCTGTCAAAGCTGGCTGGAGCCAGGGGCAGTAGGACCCAGAGGGAGCCCTTAGTAGGCTTGCAGGCTTGAGCAGCCCAGCCCCAGGTATGGGGCAGAGAGTGTGTGTGTGTGTGTGTGTTTTTGCAGGCACAGGGGCATTGTGTATGTGTGTGTTCATAGGGTGAGTCCCACATGCACACCCCTTCATACACATGCACCTACGCCTCCCCTCGCACTGCCATACACAAACCCCAGCCACCCTCCCCCCATACCCCACATACCCACGCACCCACAGCCTCCACAGATCTATACCCACCCCCCACAAAATACAAGAATAAGACTTCATTTTAAGCTATTGTGCAGTCACCTCTGTGTACACTAGACAAACACATGTAAATCAGGACAAAAATATTTTTTGAAATCAAATTAATGAATGTTGTAGATGATTGCTTTTAAGAATATAATTTGGTATTTTTCTGGTTCTGAGATGGCAAAACCCCTTGCTGAAAGGAGTACTTCCGAGGGCAAGGGGAGGAACTTCTGGTGGCAAAGGTCAGGGGTTAGGGGTTGGGACTTCTGATCACAAGATGGCAACCAGGCGAGCGGGGCATCTGTCAAGGGGTGGGGCTACCTATGCGGCCCTTGACAGCTTGCCAAAACTCAGTAAGCGGCCCTCCGCCCAAAATAATTGCCCGCCCCTGCTGTAGAGCATACTAAGATGTGTCCACGAGGGCCTCTAGCTGTAGAGAGTCAGCTTAAGCTATCTTCAGTTTAAGGGCTCAGCATTCAAATGTCTGGTTAGGTGTCTCTGGATAAGTTTTTTCTACCAGAAGGATTATCCCAGGTCACACGGGGGGGTGTGTGCAGCCAGACTGAAATAAATGGCCTAGATAAGTTGTGGTTTTCTTAAGGAGGCTGGATAGGCATTGGTCAGGGGATGGTTTAGGAATAGCATTCATGTGGGGGGATGGATTAGATGACTCTTGATGTCCCTTCCAACCTCATGATTCTCTGATTGTATGTGGCTCACTTTTAAAATTATTTTAGTGCTCTGCTCACTTGCAAAGTAGTTGACATCTTAAAACATATTGTATAGGTTGTGTTTCATTGTTGTAATAAGAGATAGTAAAATCATTGCTGAAACCCTATTGCATTCCTTGACTAGCCAGTTCCAGTGTGAGTGGGGTGAGGGCTTGCCATGTTTGGTAGGGCTTGATCTTTACCAAGTGAAAGGTGCATCCTCAAATCCAAAATATATTTGCAGGAACACTCCCATTGAAATAAAGGTAAAAGCAGAGTAAAGAGTCTGTGTTGTCACAACATTTTGTCCAGACTATTTTCCTTGCAGAATCAGGGCAGTAATTTAACATTTGCTGTCCACTTGGATTAGAGCAGCTAAAATGGTTGGATAGTTAAAATAGTTAAAATAATGTGCTGAGTCTGATGTGGAATCCTAATTACTTTGCGTTCTTAGTCTCTTTATCTGAGTTTTTCATTTGTAAGGGTTAATCAACATGGAATTGAGAGAACTGGATGACAGTCCTATTTATTCTTCAGATTAAACAATATACAGCATCAGAGGTAGAGTTGGATTTAGAAAATGAAGGATTAGTACTATTTTACTAAGTCCTTTGAGGATACAATTTTGTTGCATCTTGTTTAAATTCAACTAGTCCAATTTTTTGTGTTCCCTCATATGTATTGTAGGTAAGAGTATTTTATTTTGACCATCTTTCTTTGCCTCTACTTTATTCTGGAATTCCTGTCAGTAATTTAAATGTACTTGCAATGCTGAGATCAATAAGGGTATGTACAAGCACTGCATGTCAACCAGAGTTCAGTTAGTGGAAATGCAAGGTGTTCATAGTGCTTCAAAATGGCAGGCATGGAGGAAATCTCAGTTGCAATAATTGAGGATGAAGTTGCTTCCAAATGAGGCTCAAGGGGGTAAACAAATGCTTGTACAGCTTCCCAATCAAATGAAGCCGCCTCAGTCCTCCAGCATCTCAGCGTGCACCTTTACCACTCTGCCCACTCCAGGGAGACCGTCTGTGACCCAGGCTCTGAGAATGACCCAAGCTCCACCCCCTATCAGCTTCAGGGCTGTGAAAGCAGAACCCTGCTCCATAGCCCCATACTCTGCTCCACAGGACCCAGTCCTCCGGATCCGCTCTGAGACAGACCTAGACCCCCACACTCAGTCCCAGTACCCCTCTACAAGACTCACACACAAACCCATACACCCAGACTCAAATACCTGAAAGACTTCTTATACTCAGCCAGAGATCCAAAGAGCTAGGACCCCAACACTCAGACCCAGATTTGAAAACCCCAAATCTAAAACTGAGAGCAAAATCCTCAGACCCCACTTGCAGGATAGCTCCCACTCCCTACATGGGGGAGCTCTGGCATTTTGGGGTAAGGGTCAAACATCACAGAGTAGGCCCAAGAAAGTTTGGGGCTTGTGGGGAGTATGACCAGCTATGTTAGGGCCAGCAGGTAGAAGCCCCTGGAAAATTTGGGGCCTGGAGGCCATGGACAGCCATCCTGGGGCTGGCAGGTAGAAGCTCAGGGTTCAGGGCTTGGTGGGGCATGGCCAGTGAAGCAGGAATCACTCTGGAGCAGGAGATCAGAGTGATAGAGACATGTGCCCAGACCTCCATCCTTATGCCAAGACCCTCACCCACTCAGTGACATCCAAACTGAACCATGCTCACTCAGACCCCAGAGGCATGGCCAATCAGGACAGCAGAGCCCAGCCCTTTATCCTCTGGTGTTTACCACTGGAGGCAGAACTGGACCATCAAGGAGACAAGGAATCTCATAGCCATCTGGAGCAATAAGGTGATGCAGGAGAGGCTCTTAAGTGTGTAGAAAGATGTGTACAAGAGGATTGCCAAGAGGATGAGAACATGGGGCCACAACTGAGATATGTCACGGTGCAGGACCTGAACAAGGTAGATGAAAGCCTACTTCAGAAAGGCTGAACAAGGCCTCCAGGACCAAGAGGCAGATTGTGTCCTTCTACCAATGCTGACCCACATCCTCACAGTGGACAGAGCTGTCCACACTGTGCACACCTTTGCCACTGCTGGGCATAAAGAGCAACAGGTGGCAGAAGCTCCCCAAGAGCAGGTGGTGCATGACAGCCCCAGAGATTCAGGGCAAGGGAGGGCACAAGAGCACCTCCCCAGGGACACGGGGGGACTGTGACCCATAAGGCAGCTGGAGCTTGATGTAAGGTCTCTTGATGTGCTCCTGAGAGCCAGGGCCCTAGATACTGAGGAATGGGACATGGGGCACAATTCCAACAGTGGGGTGTAGACCACAATCCTGTTCCCCCTGTGTTGGCTGCAACCCTCTGATGCACACCTGCTCTCCACTGGACCTCACCCCCACAGATGCAGAGGGATGCCATGACCCTGGAGACACCCTTCCTCATGTTGGAACCAAGCAGCTAGTCCTTTGAAAGTTCCTTCTATCAACTGCCACTGACCTAGAAACCATCTGCCAGCCCCCCTTGTCTCCACACAGGAGCTCAAAGACCTCCCACCCCACCTCCCATTCCCAGCACAGAGAATGGTGAAGCTGCAGCATAAGCTTCCCCACACCAAGGTGAGGGTTCATGATGCACTGCATGGAAGTGATGGGGACTCAGACATGGAGGAAACCTTCAAACCCTACTGCTCTGTAGGAGAGCCAGGTGTGGTCCTGACCCCGGAACAGGAAAATGGATGGTACCTAGATTGAGCCCCCCCCTGTAGCCCATTGTGTGAGACTTTCACTTGACAGGGTTTTGGTAAGCCCCACTCCCCTCCACATAGTGGAGGAGGGCAGCTCATGGGTGGCCACACAGTTATGCCACCCAGCTCCCTGTCAGCACCCTAACCACCCCCAGGGGAATGTTCCAGAGCATGGAGAACAGGGTAGACAGTGGGTGGGTGATTGGGGGTTTACCTAAGTACTGTCCACCCTGGATGGACAGTGCACAAGGCTCATGGTGCTAATTTTTGTGCATGCAGTCAATAGCTATAAAGTCACACCCTCCATCCTTCTTGTCTCCACTACGGACCAGAGGCACCCATCCTGGGGCTTTCGCAGTTTCACACCTCATGAGTTGCCAAGGGAGAAAATCTTCATGCTTAGGCACAGTACCCTGTGTCTCCCTCAAGGCTATCCTCTGATGCCTGGACAAGCAGAGCAATCCCTCCAAAAATGTTGGAGTTTCACCCCTTCCATCCCTTTGTAATGCAGCCAGAAGCATGACCCCTCCTTCTTCCAAACTCCACATTAGATGGACTCAGAACCAATAGCCCATTCTCTGTGGCAAGGGCCAGCCAGGCAGACCCATTCCCATAGCCTGGAATTAATACTGAGGACTTTACTTCCTAAGCATGCAGAGGGAATGCAGCAGAAACAGGGCTTGGGGTTCCCTATGCTGCACCCCACCAAGGGCACAGGAGGCTGATAGGAAGGTCAGGTCAGGGACATGGGAAAAGCCAGTGCTTCCTGTAACAGTGCCATGTCAGTACCTCAGAACAGAAAGGGTTGAAGTTCTGCTGCCTGTGGTCCAGGAGTCCTGTGTAGGTCTTTGTTAGCCAAGGGAGGAGAGGGTAGGCTGGGTTCCTGATGATAAGGGGCAGCACAGCAACTCCAGCAGCCTCAATGCTGGGAGCCCCGAGAATGTACTGTCCATTCTCCACCAACTGGCATCGTGGGAACTGACTTCCCTGTTAGTGAAGATGTGGGTGAAATGGCTACAGTGGCTGACATTACCCAGCAGCACAACAATGAAGAAACCTTTGTGGTTGATGAACTCTTGGGAACCTTGTGGCAGGCAGAGGATGGGCATGTTGATACTATCAATGGTCCCTATGCAGTTGGGAAAGCCCAGGACATGAAACCTGGTGACAATCTTGTTCAGGTCACTGAGACAAATGATGTGGTTTGCCAGCATGTTCTGGATGAACAGGTATACCTTCTGGACTGGTGCTTCTGGGCTCATTTGCAATGGAATGGAGGTTGTCAAGTTTGATGAGCTTCCATATGGCAATAGTCATTGCACTTCTCCAAGTAAGGGGTGGGTATATGCTGATGTCCTGCTGCTCAATGTTGGGGGGCCACAGCTCAGCAACAATGTTGATGAAGGTAGCCTAACACATGAGGAAGTTCTGCAGCCACTGCTTATTGTCCCAGGTGAAAAGGATGATCTGCTTCCACCAGCTTCTACTCATCTCATGGGCCCTGAAGTGTTGATAGATGGTCATGAGGTGCTCTGTGAGAAACCTGTCTTATATGACATCCAGGAGGGCACCATGTTCATTGGCCAGGTGGAAGTCATTGGCTGCCAGGGGAGCTGGTGGCTATAGAGTCTGGTATGTGACCCTACATGGGTGGCTGGTCTCCTGAGCACTGTGTAGCATGGCATGTGCCAGCACAATGATGTGTCTGCCCAACTGCAGATGGGCATGTTAAATGTACCTGAATGTCTGTACAGATGCAGGGATGAGGTGGTGCTGCTCCTGGATCCTCTTGCCTCTGCAAGAGGGGCACAGGGCCATGGTGGAGTGCAGGAGAATAAACTGATGTGCTTGCAGTTAGTGAGAGAAGGGGCTTGGTCCAGGTCTTTCTTATGAAAGCCTCTGGGCTGAAAGAATAGCTACCACGTGCAGGAGTTCCCTGTGGGGGATGTGACCCCTGTGGCAGCCAACCAATCAGGATTACCCTATGCACTTGGCTGCTCAGCAATCTCCGGCAGCCTGGGGAACATGCAGAGCATGCTGGGATGTATGCAGAAGGCCTGTTGGCTGGGGGCTGCCACCAGTGCAGGCTACCTGTATGGCTTCTCATTGTACACTGAAGGCACTTTTACACATGCCCTGGAGGTGGGGAAGTGGCACTTCAATTAAAGTAGTTCCAAGAGCCGCTCTAATTAAAGCATGCGGTGTCTTATGTATCAGTGTCCCTGTTCTTCAAAATGGTGGCGGGGGCACTTGAACTAAAGCCCATCCAATGAGTTTTATTTCAAGCGCCCTCACCACCATTTTGAAACATGGGGACACTGATACACAAGATGCAGGAGGCTGCTGGAGCATGGCAATTACCTTGCTCCAGCAGACTCAATTATTTGAGTCTGCGTCAATGCGCTGTAATTACAGCATGTCCAAGCAACCTCCTAGTTCATGTACAGGCACCCTGAATGCTTGTACAGTTCTCACAGGGATGGGATTCTAACGGGTTGCTGACACCACTCTACTTCAACCAGTTCATTTGAAGGTTTGTACACACCATCCGCTAATAACCAGTAGCTAGCACTTTTCAAAGATTATTCCAGTTATATCAAGATTATAACCAAAAACATCGGTTCTTTAGTCTAAATCAGTGGTGGTCAGCCTCTAGCCTGCAGGCCAGATTCAGCCCATGAGACTCCTCGTGGGTCCAGATATTTGGTTCCTGGGTAAGTACTTTGGGGCCTGGCCCACAAAGAGCTCATGCTGTGGTTGTGCTGTTCTTGATCTCCGAGTAGCGTTTTAAAAGCTCGTGTTGACACATCTACCCAAGCTGCATTTAAACTATTGACTGTAGCATAGATGCATCCAATCAGTCTGGTAATGGCCCAATCTAAATTCACCAAATTAAATTAAAAGGAGGGATAAGAAAGGCTCTGGGTATGAGCCAATCATGTAACCAATCATGTATGCAGAAGTTGAAATTCTAAGTTTTTAAAATACTTAACCTTGACTGGAAATGGGATAGTCTGATTTATGGGTGTTTTCTTGCTTCTGTTGGCTAATAAATGTAAATGATGCTGTTTTATGGCAAAATGAGCACAGAGAAATTCTGAACGGTTTACTAACCAATAACACTGTGAAATATATAGCACCACAAAATCAAATGGAAAGTGCTTAAATAGCAAAGGAAGATATCTGTACCTACAGCTCCCATTCACCCTACCTAGGCCAGGTCTTTATAAAATAAAAAAGCACAACTGTAGCTTAATATGTGAGTAGTTCTTACACACATGTGCCTGCGCACGTGCACATGCACACACATACACACAACCTGTATACCTACAAAAAGGAAGATGTGAAAAACATCACTTAGCTAATGAATTATGGGCAAAGTATCCCATTCCACTTTTCCTGAGGATCAGCCAAAATCCTGCTCGATGCCTGCTGGAGTAGAGATTATGGAAAAGGAAAGTACTGACTCTATGGAACCTCCTTTTTTAACCCCCTTGTCCCAAACCTGGTTAATAACCTTTCTAGGTTATCAGTGGGCATGTCTACATGTGCCCCTATGGCACCATTGTTTCTGTGCCATCATTTAGTCCTTTTGGAGGGACAAAATGATGGTG
The DNA here is from genome assembly GCF_000455745.1 of Alligator sinensis. Taxonomy (NCBI): domain Eukaryota; kingdom Metazoa; phylum Chordata; order Crocodylia; family Alligatoridae; genus Alligator; species Alligator sinensis. Next base: position 1,080,028 of record NW_005841899.1, on the reverse strand, counting down.
CAGTAATAGTCCGTACTGTACCATGCTGGCGGCACAAGGGTTATTTTTAGTCACTACTTCGCTGTAGCAATGCGCTATACTGAGGGAGTGCATTGCTACAGTAGACGTGCCCAGTAAAAAGCAAGGGGGCCAAAGAGTGCAAGGGAAAGCAGTTTCTACCTATTGGTTCCCTCACCCACACTGGCCAGAAAGAAAATCTCAACTACATTCTGCTTCCTGAGGAAGCACTTGCACTTCCTGTAACAGATTCCCCGAGAGGAGTATGTGCATGGGACCCCCAGCCCTTTCTGGTCTCCCTAAGTACCCCCTGCAGCCATCCCAGGTGTGGCTATGATCAGGGTAAGCCCTCAAGTCCCTCTTCTCCCCCAAGGCTTACCTGTGGCGCTCCCACTTTACCTCTTAGAAGCAAAGCACTTTACCTCCCAGGCAAGCAAAGCAGACAATTCCCCTTCAACAAAGGTACAGGTAGTGCAGCAAGAAGTTCTTGCCCCTTCCAAAGGGAAAAGCAGTTCTCCTATTTCCAAGCCAGCTGTCACGGCTCTAAGCACTCCATATTTAGCTTAGCTCTTCCCTCTTTCTAGTCTGCACAGCTCCGAGCACTCTAAGGTTAACTTCCTTTTGCAGTCTCTGCAGTTCTCAGGCTGACACCCTCCTTTCCAGACTCTTCCATCCGTTGGTTGATGCTTAACTTCCTCCTTCCTTTGATGCATCTGGGGCAGTGGGGTGTCTGGCAAGAGAATCCTGAGGTGTCGAAGAGGTTAGTCAGTTCTTTGTTGCTGAAGGTGCATTTGGCCTCATTCAGCACATGGGCAAGGCAGTTCTGGCTTCAGGTTTTAACACCTTTGCTTCTCCCCTGTACAAGCTAGTTAGGGAAATTGAGGTGTGCACCATTATTAATTACATTGCACTCAGAAATATCACAACAAAATCACTTTCTGTCCCATTAGAGTTTGTTGGATTCTTCAACAAAATATTTTTGTCAACTGTTATCTTATCAAAAGCAAAATATTTTGGAGAAATGTATTCAAAATTATGAAAGTTTCCAGAGTTCAGGATGGAATTTTTGTTTAAACCCAGAGGCAGAAAGAGACCCAAAGGTAAGCCACTTACTCTAAGTTCAGATCCTTTACATCTGGGACCCTCACATCCTAAATAGCATCATAATTACTGACCTGTTTGTTGGCTACTTTGGGAGCAAGGGTAAATCTGAATTTTTTTATGAACTATTTTGCAAGGTCTTAATGGCTGCGTCTACACGAGACACGTTACTGCACATAAGACTAATTTTCTGCACAGTAAAGCATCACTGTCTACATGTATGCAGCAATTAGGGTGCAATAGATTAATTTACTGCGCAGCTGGATAGTCCTGTCAGTTACAAGTGGTATCCGGCAGTGTGTAGATGCACATGTAGATGGTGACAGTGGGTTTAGTTTACTCTGGCTCAACTTGAGCCAGAGTATATTTAGTTGCATTAATTGCATGTGTAGATGCACCAAGTTTTATCCTGATTTCGGCCAAAACCAGATAGCAATGCTTCAGCATTTTTTGATGAAAGAGAATTCTTGTTTTCTGGCCATTTTATTTCCCTGGCCATGCTGCAACATCTTGGGCATGTCTACATGAGACGCTACTGCACAGTGGCTACTGCCCATTTATTTAGTATTTGTATAAGCAAGTATTAAATAAACGTTCAGTAACCGGATTTACTGTGCAGTAGCGTCAGCAGGCGCCTTTTAAATGACAGTACTGCACAGTAGCCTAATATTACTGCACAGTAGCACCTCGATACAGTTTTTGCCAGGTGATGCTACCGCACAGCAGTATCAGGCTACTGCACAGTCAGCGTCTCATGTAGACATGCCCCCTGCTTTCAAGAAGTGAAGGGCACCTGCCAGAAAGTTTCTCAATGGTACCAGTGCCGGGAACAAAGAAGCGGAGCAGAGATGGAAACCCCTGTGTGGATTTCCTCATTTCTGAATCAACCCTTCCTTTCTCCAGCACATCCAAAGGAGATGCCAGGAAAAAATAATATAAAAATAAACTTAATAAACATTTTAGGACCTCTCGTCCATGGAATTGTAGGTGCTTAACAAAGAAATTAACTTTTATTACCTCCACATAATTACCTCCAATTAAGTATACAGAGAGATGGTACAAAATACCCAGAGCTATTGACAAGAAGTCAATGGCAAAGTTGAGACTAGAATGTAGGTCTTCTGGCTTCTATTCCAGGAACCTAATACCCAGGCTATATGGTCACAAAATGACCTTGACATTCAGGCGTAGTTGCTGCATTGTTTAGCCCCTAATCGGGTAATAAAAGTTCAGCTGACAAAGATTAAGAAACGACAACAAACAAGTCAATGTAATCATAAAAAAAGATGAAAACTATGTATGAAACAGTGTTTCTTATATCAAGGTGTTGCTGGATTCATGTTTGTATTTTCAAGCTGTCGTCAGACCACCAGTATGCTGGTTGTGATAAAAGTATTTTTAAAATTCCTTTTTTTTTAAAGAAAGCAAAAAAAGTGTGTGCGCCTTAATTGATGAATATTTAATACATCTTTCTAAAGAAACCTTCCAACATGAATCAAAATTTGAAGTCACTGCTTGTGCTCTTGCTGCTTCAGAACATGAAAGCTCTGGCTACCTCTTGTTTTAACAGTCTCCAGAACCTCAAATCAGCTTAGCAGTAAAACATTCAGAGAAAAGAATCCAGTCATTAATAGTGTTTTTTATCAGTTGACATCATGTAAATTAAACTAATATGTTTACTTGTTAAGGATACAAATTGCATGTACAGTATCATTGGCACTTATTATAAGTGTATCATAAAGATTACTTATTATAAGTATATTGTTGTTGCACTTAATTTTAAGCATTTATGTAATATATATATATATAAAGTCCCAGGTGCCGTCTTACATATTCAGCAAATTACATTCCCAAAATGAACATGTGTTTTAAATTTGTATATAATGCTTCTATTGGATTACTGTAAGAGTACATGGTGAAATAACTTTTGAAAAGAGAGCAATTCACATTAAAAATGAGAAAGTAAACCAGCGCTTCTTGTCACATGCCCGGCCTTTCTGCTTGAGGTTTTAAGGGTTGAAAGTCTGGCTATTAGGTTGTGGATTAGTAGGAGATTCATTTTTCTTCGCGATGTAGGTCAGATACCAGCAAACATGTGGTAAGAAAGAAAGCTTGCTCTCCCCACTAGAAAGTGGAAAGCGTAGCTCTAAGGACTTTAAAACAGAGGACTGGACAAAATGATTAGATTTGATGTCCCATGTGCTATGCAACAGATTTGAAATGTATGAGTAATGAAGGCTTCATGCAGAAGAGTCTCTGACTGCACAGTGTGGGGCCAAGCTAATGCTTTTTAAAAAAGCAGCTCAGTTCCTGAGTAGCCTTTTGTGAGAAGTCATTTATCCTAGTCAGAAAGAGGAACTATAACTGACAATGTCCCAGCACACACACAAGAAGAGTATCACTGTGAGATCCTATTCAGAAGATCCTGACTTTAATCTGATGCTAAGAGAGGCTGTTTGCAGGTACTAAGTCATTTTGGAAAAAGAGTTGTTGTTTTTAATTGCCTAAGTCTGAAAAGAATTAAGATGAATAATACAATAACATTCATAATATTGATTACATACTCATAGTTACAGTTCACCCTTTGTAAACAGTCAAATTTGAAGATATCTGCAGGAGTAGCACACTGTCCTTCTAAAACAATTTAAATCTTGATCTGAAGAATTGTCTTCTTGCAATATTTTATGTGAAATCGAATTGTTCCTTATACCAGGTTAAGCACATAACTGTGATGTACAGCAATGATGTTTGTTTTATACAAGTGACAATTTTGAGTGTTGTTATTTATCAGTTATTCATAGTTTTTTATTATATTTATAATAATGTCATGTATTTCTCAGGTATTTGAGTGGTTCTGCTGCCAGTAAAAGGACTTTCTTAATCTATTTTTCCAGTTGTGAAAATGGCATGATCATCTTAGAAATGTTTCAGTTCTGTAGCCTTTCTTCTTTTGTTTCGTTTTCACTTCATGGTTGTTTAATTTTTTTTGCAATCTGCATAACTATACATGTCCACATACACGTGACTACTGAGAAATGTTTGTACATTAAAAGCCATTAAGTTTAACGCATCTCTCTGACTGTGTGTAGCTTTCTTTAGAGCATATTGCTTTTCACAGGCAAAAATACAATTATCATTAAAGTATTTAAATATATTTCTAAAGTTGCAGCTTCTTGCTCTGTAGTGGTTAATGTTTAGTTTCTGTGTTTGCTCTTTGATAACATTTTGCTCTTGGGAGGGCTAGCAGTCAGACTTACAATCAAAGAAAGATTAAGTGGAGAAACAGTTAGAAAAAGTAGGTATCTGTTCTTCAGTTTCTTGTCTTCTCTGTCTGAAGTTTCTATTGCTGAAGTCATCAAAGTTATAAGAGGAAAATGGAGGATTAATTCTTTGCTATTAAGTCCCTGTGGTTTTAAGCTTTGATATTTACAATGAGCCTTGATGTCTAAGAACAGACATTACATAGGTTTACAAAGCGTATGGAAGGACTTCCTTGAGACTTATACGTGTGTATACAGTATAAGCAGAAGGAAGAAAAAAATGGCTTGAAATCTGTCAATTTGCATATCTTGCAGGTTTTTTTCTTTATTCTCAATTATTAGCAACTTAAAAATCCCTCAAAACTCTACATTTCCACATTTGGGGTTTTAAGTGGGAAGAAAAAAATATAACTATACCATGATCAAATAATCAAAGAGTGGCAAATATTTTGCTCATCTGCTTTTTTTGAGTAGGAGTGCAGGGCGCACACACAGACTAGGCACCATGGCTGAATTTCAAAACGGGGTCTCAGAGATGTGAATTGAGGAAAATGTGTTTTATCTGAGTACACGGCCAATTAGATTAGCAATCAGGTTATTGTGAAAGTAATTGTTGGAAGACTTTTTGGCTGCACATCACGGTAAGCTGTTAGGCACAAATGATTCTTTGCATTTACAGATGACACGCAATCTTTTGCAGCATGTAGTGTTTTTTGTGGTAAGTTGTATCGTGTAGAATTTCTATCAAGAGCAAACTCGCTATATGTGTATGTCATAAGAAAATGAACCGCGTGTGTTGTAGGTCAAGCTGTATACAGTTGGCATGCATACAAATATATTTTCATTTTATCTACTGTACTTTCATTGGTCTCTCAAAAATTACATTGGCCCACATTTGTATATTTAAGGCAGTTTATTGTGCATATTTTGATAATGGAAATATTGATTATGTGCCCAAAGCATGACATTTGGAATAACATCTTCATTTCATTCCTGAGGAACAGAATGATTCTATTTACCCCCTAGAGGCATTTTAGCAAGTAATCTGAATGAATAAAGTCATT
>NW_005841899.1:1031510-1074579 GCF_000455745.1 Alligator sinensis | reverse complement strand
CTGCTGAGTGTAATTAATTTTGAGGCCAATCTAATATTTTGCAGACTCCTTGTTTGGTATACATTTGGCTGATCATAAAAGGGCCATGCATAAATTAATATTTTGAAAGAGTAGGCCTGCATGCTTAAGGCTAAATTCTGACTTTGGATGGAGGTATATTTTTCCCATTGACTTCAGTAGGAGTTACATATGTGTGGGTGGCTTCATTGTGCCAAAAACATTGATATTCTCCACTCCTTGTAGGATACACACAACTCTAGTTTGCAAATGGGAGCCAAAAACTCTAGCTCTTTGCCTCAGGGATGCATTTAAATTTATGGTAACCCTGTAGAGATTTTGGATTACTTTAATCTAGGTGTTACAGTATCCTCTAAGATCAAAGGCTACTAATAGACTATTTGGTAAAGTCAGCCATAGATATATACTATATTTACTTGCATGACACAGATGTGCATGTGCACACGTGCACACACATTCACACAACCTTTTCCCAAGTATCAGCCCTCCAAAACTGAGATGCATGTGTTAAATGGAGAGGCTGATTTTCTGTGCCAGAATTGAAATTTGCAGTGGCTGCAGAGGGCGCTGCAATGGCTATCCTGGCTATCCTTCTTTCCAAGCCTGAAGGGGAAAGGCCAAATGCATGTCACAGTTGGTTTTAACCCTTTCACAACTGCTAACAAAAGGCCAGTAGCCTTTGGTTGAGCAGCCAAAAGCTGCTGCCAATTTGGCGGTGGCTGAGAGAGGGGTAAAACGGTAGCTTTGTTTGAGCTGCGGTTCATCTGATCAGGATTCTGCTGTGTTCAGAATTCAGCCATGACTTCGGAAAATTATTATTATTATTTTTCATTCTGCTTCAACACAAGGTATTTTATTTTGGGGGCATGTTGTAAGGGAAAAGTATCATAGTAAATGTCATGCCAGTATTCCTAAGTGATTATATATGATGTTACCAGTTAGCATGCCTCATGTGTGGTTACTCTTGTTCAGAGATTAGATTGCTTAGATTATAAACTCTTTGGGTCAGGGATGTGTGCCTGTTTTTGTACAGTTCTGCTGGGAGAGGGAAGGCTGTTCAATGACTCAGGTTCCTGGATGATGCACAGGATGGGCACTGACGAAGGTCAAGGCTCAAGCCATGTGTCCTTTGGTACCACTCTGCCAGGGACAGAGACTCAGAATGCGTTATTTAGTGTATTACTTGTTCTAATTTATTTTTAATTGAACTATGTGTTTCCATATGGTGGGTGGAATGGGGAATGAGTGGATTAGTAGAAGAAGGAGGCATGGTTTAGGAGGGGGAGAGGGAAACTTCCCTGGACATGAGGCAGGGTAGTGGGATCAGCTAGGGTTAGGAGGGAATATTTTGTGTTGGGGGCGGGAGGCAGGATTCTTGTTATTCTCTTATGGAGGCATTAAAGTGAGTTTGGATTGGGCAAGAGGGATTCTCGTTTATTATTAGCTGCCCTGAGCCTTTGTTGGGACAGGTGGCATATACATCTAATAAATAGAAATAAATAATAGAATCTGGTTCAGGGTTGGTGTTCCTCTTCATCAGTTCTTTCAGGTCCTGCTCCTGCAGTTATATCCTTGCAGGCAATTTTAAGGCCTGCAATGTGCCCTTGACTCTTAACAGTGCTGCTTCACATAGGCATGACGGCCTATCCACATGGATGGATACAGCTGCAAGGTGGGAATCTTAATTTGTAAACATGTAATAACTGACTGACTGCTTTCCATCTTTCTCAGCCTTGCATGAAAGCTTGACTGAAAAATCACATGATAAGTTTATAACCCTTCCTTCTTCCTGGTGAATTATATTCTGTTAGACTGTTTCAGCTACCAGAGTATTTTTTGTGCATGAAGTTAATGCTTCCTGACAGCTTCTGCCATGTAGGCTTGTTTTTCTTTAGTCTGAGCATTCATGTATTAAGGCTTTCCATGTAGGACTTGTAGGTTTGAAGGAAAGTAACTTATCTGTATTTACAATTCAGTGTCAGGAATAGTACAGCTCTTTGATATTGCCATTTCAAGATATTACACGCATTTCCTGTTCTTTAGTTGTTAAGTTTAAATTTCACAGTTTTCAAGTATTCTCTGAATCATAATTTAAGTATGAGTCAAACCCGCTCATTTATTTGACTGAATAGTATCAATTCTTTGTGCACTTACGAAGGCACGAATTTGAAACTGCATTTCATGAATTTCGTTCTTCAAGGCACAGTAGTTCAACTAAATCTAGCCTACAAAGATGTTACACTACATATATATAGCAGAATAGTGGTTGAATTTAAACCTAATTCAAAAATAAAACTGGTGAACTTCCAACCCACTGATGCCCAGAGTGGTAATCCCAATCTCTTTATAGAGTTACTCATCTAAAGACATACTTTAGCAATTGTTTTGGAAACCTACTCCTAAGAGTGTAAATTGCATGTCCAATCTGGGTGGGAGATGTTTAAAGAGCTATATTAAGTATATTGGAAAGATACACCAGAAAAGAAAGTCTTATGTTTCATCTATGTCAGTTAGTTATTTGGTATAGGAGAACCTGGCTAATTTGAAACAGCGATTGGAAGACCTATTGCAAATTGATGAATTGTGTAAATTAAAAAACAAGCAAAAGGCATGACAGAAAATTATTTGTTCCTATAAATGAGAAGTACCATTTTTCTTCAGTTATTTATGGTAATTATAAATATTAAATGCTGTGTAGTGTTTGTTGATGTCATGAAGAGTAATGCAAGAACTCACTATAATACTCAAGTAGTAAATTTGTTAAAAGTGTGACTATAAACGAGACTGCTGTTTCAGTGTGCACGCAAATTATGGGGATTATCACAGTGTGAATTAGCAAGGCTAGTACATAATCAGTCTGAGGTATTTAAGATTTCATGGAAGATTATAACCTCATCCAACTACAGCTACCTGCTTGTACTCAGTAAGTATGTGTTAGAGGGAAAACGGAGTTCATGAGAAAAACAGAAACTCATCAGTAGTCTATTTGATTGTTTCATGTATGGTTTCAAAGCAATCATGATCAATGAGTGTTGAAAAGCACAGGTGGGGAAAATATTTATCTGAAAGTGAGTTTAAAAATTCTTACGGACATCTGGAGCATACTGCATCAAGATAATTGTCAATAAGTAGAACACTACTTCACATTTATATAACATTTCTCTTTTTTTGGTGTTTGATTTTTTCAGTGTTAGGAATATTAATTAATTACTAGGGATCTTGGTTTTCTGTGTTTAAAAATCCCAAATTCTCTGATTGAAAACCCCAAAATCTGTGTTTTTCTGCAATTAAAATTAAATGCCACTATATCTATCTGTCTGTCTGTCTGTCTGTCTGTCTGTCTGTCTGTCTAGTGGCATTTCATTTTAATTTTAAAGCAATTTGGAAGCCTACCAGTGCTCAATCATTATAATAAAATAAATACTAAATACCTATGTATTTTGGTGTTTGATTTTGTTTTTTTTATCATGGAAAATCAGAGTTCCCCCCACCCCCCTTACCAGGACATGGGTCCAGCTGCAGCTATTCCCCTGCTGCTTTGTGGCAATGAGCAGCCCTGATATGCCCCTCACTCCTGACCCAGAGCCCCCTGGCTGTGCCAGTGCCCTTCAGTCCCAAGCCACAGCCCTCCCAGCCCTGATGGTGCCCCTCATTCCTGACCCACTGCTCTCCACCACCCTGCCTTGCTGCCACATGCATGCATGTGCAAGCACATGCATATGGCACCCCCTGCCCTCTACATCCCATTCCCCCAACCCCTTGCAGGCTGAAACTTTGCCAGCCTGCATGGGAAACCCATAGTTCCCCATGTTTTTCTCCTTTAAAGGAGAAAATCCATGTTTTTCTGCGGCAAACAGTTAACCTGGATCCCTGCTAATTACATTTAAAACATCCACTATAAGGCAGGATATTGATGCTACATCTGTTCCATAAGCATACTGAAATACAGGGGCACAAAGTTTTTAACCTATAGTTGGAAAGAAAGTGAGAGCTGGAACCTCAAGTAGTATCAGTCCTGTGATGCTGAGACCATACTGTTGGGAAATAAATGCAAAGAAACATCTGTAAATGAAAAGATGATGTTGCTGTATGATATATTTCTGGATCTGTATTAAAGGCTTCCAGTTGTGCTTATAAGAACACGCTTAGTCATTCTGTGAATTAGTCTTGTCTGGGACTTCAGAATACTGGCAAGAGTGTGGGCCGTAATGATTTCTGGTGCTGTAGTTCAAAAGAAGAAATTGTAGGTGGGAAAACTATATATCCATGCTATTGAGAACAAATGAGAAGGCTAAATCAGTGATGCTCAAACAAGGTGCCTTGAGATCCTTTCAAGAGTGCCGTGGCACAATGTTAGTACTCTTAGGGTATGTCTACACAAGACGCTTTACTCAAGATTAAAGCTAACTACTGTGCAGATGCTCACTTTGCAGCTCTGATTGCAAATACATTTGCTACCTCTAAATACAAGTAGCAAATTTAATCCTGATCACTTACTGTGTACTATGGCACGTGTAGATGGCCGACCAGGTGCAAATGTGCTCCTGGTCAGCTGGGCAGCATGGGGTGGGAGATTGCTGCCTGTCCCCGGGAGCTGCCTGCTGCCAGGCTGGTTCCACCACTGGACCTCAGGTGGGGACAATGTCCCCATGCCCCAGCAGCAGGGAGCCCTCAGCCCCTGCTCCGTGATTGGGGAGCAGGACCTGGGAGCTCTGCAGTCACGGGGCCCAAAGTGGGAGATAAGAACCTCCCAGCCCAGGTCCCAAGACCACAGAGCTTAGGGCTGGGAGATAAGAATCTCCCATCCCCAGCCCCGCAGTCGCAGAGCGGGGTCTGGGAACCCCCTGCTGCCCCAGCTGTGGTGGCCACCCTGGCAGCAGACAGCTCCCGGGGGCCGAGCAAGCAATATCCCACAGAGGAATGACCCACTGGGGGCAATGTCCCACCTCTGCTAAGGGACAGCCATCTCCTGGCTCCATGCTTCCTGTGTAAGGGGAGCCCAGAGTTCCCCCTGTCTGCTACAGGGGGCCACTGGAGGGCCAGCAGGGGTGGGAGCAGACTGCTGCTATGAGCAGTAAATCTTAAGCCCCATCCCTGCACGTGTAGACACCTGCCTGGGGTGGGCTTGCTCTAGAGTAAACCTATCCTGGAGCATTTCACGTGTAGACGTACCCTTAGGTATGCAAACATGATTCACAAGATGAACCCAGATATTTCAAATAGGAATCCATAATGTTAAAATAATTTTGACGTGTGTGGGCTTTTTGAGTTCTTTACAACAGAAAAATTGCTGTATTATTTTTCCATGGTCAAAAAATGAATGAAAACTAAGACCTGACATTTTGTGAGCTGTGCCTTGATTCTAATGAGAGGTTCCCTGAAACCAAAAAGGTTGAGAGCCACCATCCTAAACAGTTTGTGGTGAATATACCTCCTAGGTAAGTCCCATGCATAAAAAAAATTACCATAAGCAGGAAAAAAATCATTTCTAAAATATTTCTAATGGTTTTGCAGTGGAAGAGATTGTAATATCCCTGTTCAGTTTCTGTCCAATTCTTAGTGTGTTCAGTGAAATCTCCTACCAACTCCCCAGTGTGTGTGTGTGTGTGTGTGTGTGTGTGTGTGTGTGTGTGGTGGGGGAGGGGAGTAACAATACCGTCAATATTCCTTTAATTAGACTTTTATTTTCCCGTTTGGCCTATTTTAATGTTTGTGTCTGTAGTAACGTAGTTTGTCACTTAAACTTATTTTATCCCAAACAGCTTTACTTATGGCTAATGCAAATATTTTCTAATACCTCACTGTTCTCATGCCTCTTTGCAGGATTCCAAGGTATTTGTATCTAAATAAAAGCTCTCTTCCAATCCTTTCTTTTTTCAAGATTTAGTGAATGATGCCATATACCAGTGTTTGTGATATTATAATTGCTTCCATAGCAGGGAATGTCAAGAGCTGAATTGAAAGAAATATGTGATATAAGCTGATACAAGCAAGCTGATATAAAAGGGAGAGCTTCTGTTTACCAGCAAAGGCCCCCAAACAAAGTCTACTTTATTCACATTAAAAATCTATTGATTTGCAAGCTGTGACACTGATACTGAAGAAATCCTTAGTAACAAAGGAGGAAAATAGTGAGAAAATAACTAGCAGTTAAATGAGTTTTTGCCCAAATAACTTTTTGATAGCGTTGTGATGGTCTCTTTGTTTCTTTATGGGTCATTTAGTTTTTCCATAACCCCCCACCCCCCTCCCCATCCCCCAGTTTTCAAGGATTTATACTTCCACCATTTTAAAGTGCATCTGGCTGGAGCTTTGCTTGCAGCTGATCACTGAATATATACTTTTATTTTGAATAAGAAATACTTAAAAGGACACTTCTGAGATGTCTTTGATTTTAAATTATGCTATTTTGACTTGCTGCTGTTTTCTGTATTATGCTTCCAAGGGTTATCATCATTCTGTTTCCTTACTAACTTTATTATCCCTCCATTGTGCATATTCACTGCTTTGTTTCAGGATGCACATGTGCACCAGCAACTGATCACTTTGAAAAAGACCCCCCTCTCCCCCCATAATCCATATCTAATGTAAATGAGTTTCTTTATGCCAGCTGAGGAGCTGTATTAATAACTGAACTTTGCAAACCAGTATCCAGATAGGCCCAATAGATGATTTATGTTTTTCTTGCTAGCAGTCTTGGTTGTAGCCATAGTTTTCATTTCTAGATAACTCCCGTACTACTAGGCTTTTTAAAATTATTATTATTGGTTTGTTTTCAGATACTTCCATTGGCTCTAGCAAAGGAAAGGCAGTTAAAAGATTATGTCTCAGTGGTTGATGAAATCAACTTAATGTCTCCCTAGCAAACAGATTTAAATATCGTCCACTGAAGATAAATAACTGGGACAAATGTCTGTGTTTCTCTTCCTCTATAAAATATTTATGTTCATTTTGCACCCACCCCCTAGACAACATGGAATAGATTGAATGCAAAATGTTATGGTTCCTCAGTCATGTTATTTTATAAAATAAATATTTTGTATAAAAATATCTCTCTATAAATAAATAACATGACTAAGCAACCATAAAGTTTTGCATTCAATCTATTCCATGTTTTAGGGGCGAATGCTCAATGAACATACATGATATATATGTATGTGTGTGTGTGTGTGTGTGTGTGTATATATATATATATATATATTGTGTGTGTGTGTGTGTGTGTATAATCTTGTAAACATGTATGTTTAGTACTTTCACCTTTAAACAATTGTTCTGGAAAGGGGGAAGAGAGAGGGATGGTCCCTGGCTTTCCTGTTGGAAAACCTCCTAGCTACCCCTGAAATTCCTGGGAAGGGAGCTGACTATTAAATATCACTAGCTTCATCTATATATAGGAAAAGCTAATGTATAAGATGAATTTTCTATGCAGTTGAAAAGTATTTTCATAGACCGAAACTGCTTCCATTAATTTATTTAATAACTAGAATTGGCTTTAATAATGTGCTGGATGGAACTAAAATGCCTTATTCAACTGGTTTGTTTTCAAAATTTCACATTGAATGCTGCATAGGTACAGTGAATGGGGACTTATACTACCACTATAACAGGTATGTGCACGTGTTTGTGGGACCTGATCTGAAATCAAGCAGCTTACTTTAAGACGCCTGATCATAGATCAGGTCCCACTTGTGCAGATGTTTGCTGGTGCTGGGAGGCAGTCTGGGAACCCAATCTAAGTAAGTCAAGGTGGAGGGAGGGGCAGATGGGATCATGGAGGGATAGTGGGTGGTGGGATTGGGGGAGCCTGATGGGTGCAAGAAGGGGAGCCGGTGGGTCGGGGGAGGTTGTCTGTCGGGAGTGGAAGCATCAGGGGCCTAAAAATAACTTGGTTTGTGGGGAGGGGGAGAGATGAACACAGGCCTGGGCAAGGCAAGCCCACTGGGCTTTCCCAAGGCCCAGGGCTGCATTTCTAACGTGTACAGATGTTCATTAAGTTGGGCTAACCATTCCCAGTCTAACTTAGTTCACCTCCCCAGGTGAACAAAGATCAGGCCAGCAATTTTTCTCCCAATCTAACCTCTCCAAATGTGTACAGATCAGCACTTAGATCAATCTAACCCTTTTTAGCTCAATCTAAGGGTAACATCTGCACATGTCGAGTGACTCTGGGTCTGATCTAAAACAGCTACAGACTAAGAACACAGTCACTGGCTGAATCTTATACTTATTTTGTTTCCATTGATATTTCATAAGCTGTAAAGAATAACATTTGCAAGGACTGAAATTTATTTTCTAATTTATCAGAGTTGAGACAGTGTTACCATTTATTACCAGAACAGTAGAATCATATTAAAGTCCTTGCCAGGTTGCTATTGCATAAATAGAAGATAATATTAAGTGCAGTACAAAACTATTCAGTGGCTTGTTTTAAAGATCATTTGGAATCAGTTTCACCTTTTCTGAGCTCTGTTTCAGAAGACAGGATTATTTTGAGAATGCAGAATACAGGGAGAATATAAGTTTCTGATGGGTAATAAATACCTGTCTGCAAATAGATATGTGCCCAATTTTGATTTCATTATTGAAACTATATAAAGGATTTTGAAAAAATGTAAAATTTTATTGAAGAAATTACCCCATTTACTCAAATATAAGATGATCCTAAATACAATCCCCAATAATTAGATTCTGTAAATGGAAAATGTATAAATTTGTTACAATTTCCCAGGTATAGAATCTAATCATTGGTGATTTGCCTTTAAGTTGTCCCCCTCCCACTGCTATGGTAAGGAAAATAAGTATGGGGTTCAGGTAGCAAACTTGGCTTGTGTCTCCCCAACTTCTTCCCCTTTAGTACCTGCCCTCTCCTTACTGTCAGACCCTGCTCTCTCTGAACATATGAAAGTGAGGGGCAAATTTGAAACCACTGACCTTAAAATAAACATACTGATCACCCAAAACTGATACATTTTACCTTTTTTTGAAACTGCTTCAAATTTTAGTACAGGAATTCCATAAACATGCTTTTGAGCAGCATTTCTGTACCTACTTATATATGCTGCAAACTGTTCATATTAGTCCAAAGCCAACGCGCTCATGATTTACCATATAGTTCATTGGGCTTAGCTCCAGCCGAGTCAACAGCATTTGAAGCCATGGTGACCTCATAGCTTAGCATTGCTCAGTATCTGTGTGTAGCCTAGATACCACCCCCAAAGCATTCATTTGCTAATTAGCCCTTCCCCCCACCACTCATGACTGGAACCAATGGCCTTGAGTCCTGGGATCCTCCAAAAATGTATATGCAGATGAGGTACAAAGCAATGTGGTCCAGCTCTACTTTGTGGAGAGTGGGTTCACATTAATCATATGCAGCAGGCTGAGAGAAGGGGCGACAGAGAGATTCTGGGTGAACTGTTTGGGGCCCCATTTGGTGATGTTTACAAGACATTTAAAGCTGGTGGAGAAACAGTCATCATTGGAAATGGGAAAGAAAGGCACAGTAGAGCTGTGGGAATGAAGAGTAAATTGAACATATATGGTTATTGGCACTAAGGGGGACTGTACGCAAATGGGCACTACGATGTATCTTATTCAGATGGGCAGCAGTAACTGGTCCTATCAGTATGTTTGCTGAATGTAGGCCATGTGTTTTATAGTCATGCTCAGTGTGGGCTGCATTTAATCAACTTCATAACTGGTTTTGTTTACCAAGTCCATGCTGCTTTTGGCAACAGTTTAATGATAGGCAATGTGTTTAATAAGGTTTTCTTGTATGCAAATATAAAATGAGGTGCTCTTTTCCCCATGCGGACTGGGGGGGAGGGGAGGAGGCACCTCATCTTGTATTTGAGTAAATATGGTAGTATCATTTTTAACTTTGTGAATAGATCTCCTTGCAGACTTTGTTACTTTTCTTGGATATTTATAAACCTTTGTAAATTAGTAGTCAACTCTGTTGAACTGATTAATGGGCCAAAATCCTCTGTGCTGTCAGTAGAGATGCACCAGGATTAGATTTGGGCCAATGAGTTAATTGTAACCATAGGTCTCAGTATTTCACTATCCTTTACATTGTTTCTTAATGCTGATGGCAAGTTGCTAAACCTATATTGCACGGGTGCTTTAAGTGTTCAGTTGTATCCTGTGCCTTGTATTATTGAACATGTCTTGTATTATTTTTGTTTTCAGTTTAACTGATTATTTAAGAATTGAGAGAGAGTGAATTAAATGATTATATTGAGCAAAAAGTGAGTTTCCTTAGTAACTGAAACCAAAGTGTGAGAGAACCTGAAACTGGAACTTTTCTTTGAAATCTTACCCTGTAGGCAGCTCACACAATGAAAAATAAAATGCAGTTCAACCAAGAAGAGTTTAAAGAACAAGGAAAGCTGAGAAAAGATTTGCTAGTCAAAGGATGGTCCTGCTCAATGCCACATGATCCTGACAGAAGGCACGATTAGCCTTTTGTTTTATCAGAACTATTTTAAATGCATTCAGGGTTATAATATTCCTCTATGAAAATGAATTTGAGCAACCTAAGGCTAAGTAATGATGGGAATAGTAGCAAGTGATGATTGGTGCAGTGAAGAGAGAAGTTCTTGTTTAAGCAATGAACCTTATTGACTATGTGTGCTACAGTATATTTAGTTCAGGCGCTTGGTTAACATCTATTTATTTTCTAGTAATGCCTTACCTTGGAACCAGCTTAATGCTTCATAGAACATTCTTGAGATATGCTTGGAAGTTGTAGAACAAAAGTGGAGGTATTTTGTTCCTGCCTGAAGTATGTTGCTTTCTAAAACTACTAAAGATTCTCAGACTTTTCAGTTACTGCAAATATAGATGTGTGAATATACTGAAACAGGATATAGGAAAACAGACTCAATATTACTTCTACTCTCAATATAGTGGATAAAGAAACAGTATTTGAATACATAATACATTGTGGTAGGGAAGTTTAAGAATATATGATGACTTTCTGGAAAACTTTATTGCAGTCTTATAATTTAAACTGTATACATGCAGCCTCATATTGCTTTTTCCCTTTTCTTTTCAAATGAAACTTATACTGCCAGTAACTTACTTTAATGAATAAATAAATGCCAGCCAAAACTTCTTTTCTGCCCACTCCTGTTATCTACTCAGCTCAATCAGATACTGTATTTTTTCTTCAGCTAATATCTGTATTATCAGTTTTCCTGTCTGGACAGCTAGCTTCACAAAACCGGAATAACCTTTCTGACATTTACCTTGCAGTGAGTGGCAAAAAGGAATTCAGAAATGACTCCTAGCCAATGAAGCTATTAATAAAAGTAAGCTGAAGAGTTTCCCAGCAGGAACTGGCCAAAATGGGATCTAGGATTTGGATTTAATTAATTCTGGCCCCTGAGTCTCATATGTTTATGTAGTTAATGATTTGGAGAAGGTAATGACATAATGTAGGGCTAATATCTGTAATGATAGCTTCAATTTAGAATTCCATAACATTTATTTTGAGAATAAAATAACAAACTCTTCTTTAATTTTATGCTTTCGTTAAAATTAGAGAAATTAATTCTGAACAATGTTTCAGGAAGTGATTATTGCCAGTAATTGTGGGTTCATAATTATTCATACAATTATATATATTTAAATGGACTGTTTAACACATGATATGAATGGTTCTAAGCTGAAGTAATAATTTGACAATGGAGGCTGGATTGGATTTAGTTAAATACGCAGATTCCAAACTAAAGTCAGGTATTTCCTATTTCTTTTTAATGGTCTCTGGGGACTGGAAAGGGATCTGTATTGGCCTACCACTGAACAAATAATTTAGTTGGGTAGTTTCACGGAAGTACTTCAGTACAAGTTGGCCTATGCTGACAGTCTAGTTACCAATTCTGTTGTCTTAAACTACTGACTCAACCTGTAGGTAATATTGGTGCCATTGCATAGTCTTGGGCAATGAGATGAGAAGCGCATTTTGGCTTGCTACATGCCTATGGCAGAGCACCTTTGGTGCCTACCACTTTAAGGGCAAGGGCAGACAGCAGGGCAACTGGCAGGTGTGGCCAGCCCTGATGAGGTGGTCACATGGCCACTGGAGGGGCTATGTGATTGGAGGAGAGGACTGAACAGTCTCCATTTTAGGTCAGGTACCAGGGCTGAGCCAGCAGTCTGCTGCTGGCAGCTGGAACAACAACACCCAGCCGAGCTGCTGCTCGACACACCTTGGAGGTAAGGGAGGAACTGTGGGGATGGCAGGAGGTTCCTAGGGGCCATGTGGAGTGCCATGCCCCAGGAAAAATGTGGGGGGCCTAGAGAGAGCAAGGCCCAGTCTAAAAGGGGGGCTTAGAGTTGTTGGCAAGACCCTGATTAGAGCTGCCAGGGGTGAGGCCTGTGGCTCAGGTGAACCCAGTTGAGAGAAGAGCTGCTCCATTAAGATCTCCAGGGCTCTAAGCAAGCCCAGGGGGAGGTGGCCATATGGTGGGGCCCACAAGGGGACCCCTGTTGTCCATTGAGGGCAGCAGCTGCTAGGCTAACTTTCTGATCCCTTGACTCGGGTGCGTGCAAAATGCGGCCCATGGGCCAGATGCGGCCTGCCAGGCCATTCTATCCAGCCCGCGGGGCCCCTCAAAAATTTAGAAATAAATATTTATGTGCCCCTGACTGCCTGTCATGTGGCCCTTAATGGCTTGCCAAAAGTCGGTAAGCTACCTTCCACCCAAAATAATTGCCCACCCCTGCCTTGACTGGTCAATGTAAGGGGGCCCGGCCCAAAAGGCTGAAGGGCAATTGAACCCACCACAAGGGGCAGGCCAGGGCTGCAGTGATCCATCTGGCACCCTGACTGGCCTGGAGGCAGAGCCAGGGCCTCAAACAGGGCAAAGGCCCTCCCGATGGAGAGGACATCCGAGCCGAAAGAGGGTAGGGGGCCGTCAGCATGTACGCTGCTATGAAGGCAGAAGCCAAAAGAAGAGGCTGCAATAGAGGTCCCAGGAGAGAGAGCAGCCCAGGAACAACAGTATGAGAGAAAGGGTAGAGGTAAGACCAGGGCAGGTAGACTTGCTTGGTCCTGGGTATGACCGAAAACTGCACCCTGCTTGGGAAGGATGGCCTGGTGGGACTCCCCGTGGTGAGGTAATGCTAGGCCAGTTGCCTCCCCAGTGAAAGGTTGGTAGGGGTGCCTTTTATCACCAGCTCCTACCACACTGTGGGTAATTAAGAGCAGGGGGCCAGGCACGTCTGCAGAAACCTGAGCCCATGGGATGTCACCTAGGGAGGGGGTGTGGAGGTGGTCCCAGAGAGGGGCCAGGTATGTCTACGTGATGCCTGAGCCTCAAAGGGGTGTAAGACCCTGAGGCCCCAGTGTCGGGCAGAGCGTCAGCCCCAGTGAGGTGACAGAGGAAGAGAACTGACTATGTGGAGTAGGGCCTCAAGGAAGGCCTGAAGGGTTTGCAGTACGTATGTGTGCAGAGTAAGTTTGCATGGGGCAACATGAAGGGATGCACTAAAGTAAGTTAGTGAGATGGCCTCAGTGAGGGGAGTAAGTTGTTACCCTAGAGTGGGGGCAGAGGAGAAGTTTGGCCAGAGGCAGAGCTGGGTCTTGGCAAGAGGGCATACAGTGTGTGTGTGAGGGTACCTGGGGCAAGCAGAGCCCAAAGGCAGAGGATGGCCAGTAAGGGGCCGGGGGAGTCATACTGGGTAGCTGAATACACAGTGTGGTGGCTTGGTGATGACGAGCTCCAGGGGGGAGTGAGAGTCCCGGTGAGACCCTGGAGTGTGGGTCGTAGTGAGGGACTGTGCAATACAGTGCCATCTGTGAGGCATGGGACAGGATAGTACGGATGCCCCCTGGCATCGGGGCAGTAAAATGGGCAGCCTCCTGCATTATTACAACTAGTTTCATAAAAACAAAGCATGGCAGTTGAGACTGGGCAGACTGCCCTAGACAGATGGGTGTGCTGGCACTGTGACCAGGCCTGGGAGTTACCCCCTGTTACAATCCCACCATTTTAAAAGTCTATTTCTTTGCTCAAATGAAAGATCCCACAGTTTTAGAAAGTCACCAGCTCATGCCATTTATTCTGCAGTATCCTGTTTCCAACAGGGTCTTGTAGTACACTTCCTTGAAATATTGCAGGAATGACCTAGTGAAACTGGTTATAATGAACAAGAGGGAGAAGGAATATATTGAAAGTGGGGAGGGGAGTAAAGGAAAAAAGACTTGAGAGAAGCAATGTTTAAAATGTAGCATTTAGATTAAATTGGAGAAGGCTTGATATTGAACATAGACTACAATTGAATTTTATGATTTTTGTGTGTTATTTTACATTTATGGTAAATGTATACTGACAATGACTGTTAAAATATTTTGGATCATTTTGATGCATATAAATGTTCTTGAAAGCCAAAGCTAAACCAGTATTTCTAGGTATCCCTTATAATCTTTCCTGGTTAAAGAAAGAATTGCGTATGAAAATCTAGGAAGCCAGACTCTGTAGTGTCTCATATTTTGCTATAACATTAATATTCTTAGCATAGTGATAAAATAGCATCTGAAACCACAATAAATAATGAGAGAGCACATTTTGTGCAAGATCACTAGGATTTCTGTCTCCAAACTCTTGACTTCATGTAGGGATCCTCAGGTTTTGTCCCTATTTAGGAAACCTTGTTAAGAAAACTCACCTTACAAACTTAAGTAGTATTGATTATATGAATGCTTATACAGTACAGTACCTGCTAGATACAAATATTTATATCCATGCATTGTTAACCTTTTGAGTGATGTACATAGGAGCCACCCTGCACTAGAAATTCATCAATGGGGTCCTGGTGTAGTGCACTAGATTTTCTCTCTGTGCACTCTTTTGATTAGCAAGATCATGTTGGGATGTGAGCCAGAAGCAGTGTTTCAGATCCTTAATGAAGTTTTGCTTTGCCTTCACTCAAGCCCTCAAAAGAGTGGGAACACTTCTGTGTGCAGCCAGGCATAAGTTACCTTCATGTAGAAGCTTCTAAATTATACTTGAGATTGAGTTGGGAGGATAAGGCTGTTGTCTGATGTGCAATATGTTATAAATCAACTGCCATTAAAATGATGTAACAGCTTCATATTCCTTCCTCATTACAATGCTTTACTTCTACTAGAAGTCTAAAGCACTCATAGTCCTTTTTTTCCCCCAAAAAACCAATGAAGGTCATAGAGTGATGGTAAGAGCAATGGTCAGAGTAAAACTTGTTGTCCTCTTCGTTCCCTTTCTTCACACAAAAAATGGGCAGCCAGGTTTCTGTACCCACAGTGGTAATCATCAAATCTTTGCTACACACTGAAGATGTTATTTTGTTTGCTATTACTTTCTTGTTTGAACTGGAAGTAATCGCTGATTAATCATAACCATTAGAGTGAAGGAATGAATGCTGCGATGGCTGATCCTAAATGGTAACTCACAGGTCCCTTCTGAAAACAAGCTGCCTGAGCCATCTTAATGAGGTTTTCCTGGAGCATGTACAAATTTTAAAGAATTAAAATTAAATTGAATCAGAGTTCATTGTAATTACAATGGAAATTATATGATTATCATTACCACAAGGGGAATTTGCAGGTACTTTCACCATTTTTAAACAGCGGTGAAGTTTTCAATCACCGTGTATCTTTGTTAATTGTCTGTTTGGAAGAGTTCATGAAATTGTTGGTGCCATTTAGAGTGTTGACAATGCCCATTATCATAATGGTCATCGATACCTCATGGGTAGATCCAGGATATCCGAAAGGAGGGCGTGACAAATTGACCCTCAAGCCAGGGAGATTTGGGGGCAAGAAATGTCTGAAGCAGGTGCACAAAGTAGAGAGCCTGTGCTCTGCCACTGCTGCTGACCTGGGAGCCATACCGATCCTGTGCTACAGGTAGCAGCTGTGCAGAGGGCCAGGTTCAGCCAGGGACAGTGGCACTGGCAACATGCAAGTTCCTCCTTCCAGCACCAGCTCCCTGCTGCCACCCAGCCCCTGCAGGTGTGCCCCACTGTCCAGAACCAGTTGCTGCAAGAAGGAACCTGTATGCAGCCACTGCTGTCTGCTGCCAAGCCTGGCTCCCTGCATACCTGCTCCCTGGAGCCTGAGGCAGGAGAAGTTTTAGGACTCCCCTGGGCCCCAAGTAGTATATATGTTCATAAAGTTTACCATCATTTGATATAGTGTTATGAAGAGCCTTGAAGACAGCTGTATTTTAGCTTAAAACCTATAGGATAAGAAAGTGTTCTTTTTTTGGTCTGAAATCCAGAAATTTGGTGTTTATGATGAAAATATAATTTGAGCACATGACGGCAGGAAACAATCCCTAGAGTTTGCTCGGTGGTATTTATCACCAGTGTCTGAGTGCATCTGTTCATAAGGGAACATATAGGGACGAAAAAGTTAGCAATCCAAGGATAATGGTGTCCCATAAAAAGTCCTAAATTATTGCTCAAGCCAGTTGGTCCAAGCCTCCTCTCGCCATTGGGACAAGTAGGAATTTTGCTTCTGATTTCAGTTTGTGCAGAATTTAGCCTGCCACTGTTTGCCACCTGTGGGAAGGCACTGTTTGTGCCTGCCACTTTAAGGGCCTGATTACAGCAGCTGGCAGGTGCCTCAGCAGCGTGGGAGCCCCCAGGAAATGCCAGACCAGTGACCATCCAGGTGAAAAGCAGGTTGGGGTGCCTTAACCCCTCGCTCCCACAGCCAGGTGCGTTACCCCTTTGTAGGGTCTGTAAGGTGTATCCCAGAGGGAGTGGGGCCATAGACTCAACCTGTCTTGACATCCCCTCAAGCTGGGGCCATGAGTGGAAGGGTTGAAGAGCCGGGGACCCACTGCGGGGGGACCACACCCGTAAGGGGGAGCAGCTCAGGGAGCTATGCAACTGGAAATTAAGGCAGAATAGGCTGCCTGAATGGAGGGAATCTAAGTGGGGTTCAACTAGTAGGATTCTGGGGCCCAGTGTGGGGCCAGTGATGTTGGTAACATCTGGATGCCATCTGCGAGGCTTGGGCTGCAGTGTAGGGGAGGAACAGAGCCGCAGATAGTGCCCCCTGGTATCGGGGCAAAAGAATGGGCAGCCTCCTGCTTAATTAACAAACAACAAGGAGTGGCGGGCGAGAAGGCAGGTTGCTAGCCCAGAAACAGATGGGCCACAGGAAAATCGGCCCCAAGAAGGCCCCCTGTTACGCTACCCAACATGCTAGTAATTAAAGCAAATCTCTAGAATTGTGCAGAATAGGTTGGCTGGACATTGATTACAGAATGGTGTTAGACGTAGTTTTAAAATAGTCTTTCACTGAGTGATCTTACATAAAGTTATGTAATATGTAACATTGAATTTACAAGAACATGTGTTAAAGTCACCACATTTGCTCTTTAAAGCAGAAAAACACGCTTAAGTACTGTTCCTTAGATAATAGAATATTCATAGGTTCCTGTAGAGGTAGCAGATGCCTGAATAAAGATGCATTTTCTGAGCTATAGAAGTAAATGCAACTAAAATGTTAAAAGGCTGTCCAGCAAAGCATCTAGGAAAACTTTTTAAACATTACAATTTGGCTTGGAGTATTTCTTCTGCATCACTTATTCCTTCAGTTAAACCTTGTGTTCATTTTAAAAATCTAGGAGTTGAGGATATGAGTAAAATAAATCTGAGTTACATACCTGTAAGTCAATCAACACAAGCTACAGCAATGAAATCTTAGTATTAAGTTTTCCTGGAAACTGAAAGCTCTGGCACCAAGAAGAGAACTGTGTAGCAAACTCAGTTTCATAAAACACAAAGGTTATGATAAATAATTTTCAGTCAAAATGACAGTGAAACTCTTAAGTAAAAATAAGAATGAATAAAGTAGAAACATTTTTAGAACAACACTTCTATCACTTTAATATTTAGCTACAGTATATGACAAATACTGTTACTTACTAATGGTAGAAGAAGGGTACTGAGTGTCGATGCTCTCATGGAAAAAACAAGTACATGCTTGCCACACAACACGCTTTGTGGTCTCCATCAAGTTAAATCCTCCCTCCCTTCCCCAGACAGGTTATGTAAAAATTGTCTCAGTTTACAAGATAAATGCAAAATAACAATAAAACTCTTGGGCCAAATGATGTGGATAGGCATCTGGCAGGGGTCATCTGACCCCAGCACTTTTTCCTGCCTAGGTAGGGGGTTGGATGTAATGATCTGTTGAAGTCCCTTCCAACCCCAGCATCTATGAATCTATGTTTTGACTGTTTGGGGGTACAGGAGTTGTATTGTGTGATTCTAGGGACAGTAGAAGGAAACGTAATGCTTTTAGGGCAGAGGCGTAACAGTTGTTTCCATTCCAGGGTGGGGGTGGGAAGGGGAGAGGTTGAGGTTTTTTTACTTGCCGGGGCTCTCTAATCTCTTCACTTCACTTGCATGGAAGCTGCTGCTGCTGCTGCTGCCATAACAGCATAAGCTCCCCCACCCCCGCTGTACAGATTCGCTATGGGGCTTGGAGCTGTGCAGGGCTTCCAGGGCTGGGCAGGGGCTGCCCAGGGTTGCCCCTGTTTTGGCAAAGACTTCTCGGGGGGGTGGGGGTCATAGTCACCACCTGGGGCTGGTGCCTCTCTTACCCCACACTAATTCTACTACTATTTCCAAGGCCTTTAGAGAAGTCCACATACAACTGACTTGCTAAACTTTGAAAAATAAGTAGTTTGCCGTTTCAGGTTGATGCTTGCTGGTTAGTTGCAATTCACAACACTTCCACAGTTGTAAATTTATTTTATAGAAGCAAAGCATTGTTTGCCTTGTTTTTATTGTTCATAAAGTTGTATTATATAACAACCATGGCATGAAAATTGTTCTTCTCCATTTTATCTGAAGTATAGACGCACACATGTTCCTATTGTACAATGTGTCCTATCATTACTATATGATGTAAACTCAATTGTTTTAATGAAGTAGTTATAATTTCAGTTTTATTTCTCCAGTTTGTACAATATATGTTCCCAATTAAGATATCCAGCAAATGTGGCTATCCAAAAGTTAACAGTGAAATTAAAAATAATCTAAAAAATGTCCTCCATGCTATTTAAAAAATAATACCAGCACTGTGTTCTTCTGGAGCGGTTTAAGTTAAGCTATTTAACCATGGATGATTTAAAAGATTTCCAAAAACGTTTCTGCAAAATTAGCATTTCATATTTGATTTTCATTGTATTCATGGGGAATTATGTTTATTGACAATTCACTTGTATATATTCTCCTCTTCCAAACTGCGCATGCTTTAGACTATGTATGTATAATGAAATCCACGTACGTGACTTTAAAGTAATTGTTTATGCTTTTACTTTGAAACAGTTCAGTTCTGAATTTCAGATATTTGATATGTATACACTGAATTTACCCAAATCCAAGCTGACTTTGAATTTAAGATAACCCCCCAATAATTAGATTCTATACATAAAACATTTAGAATTCATAAATTTGTTATACTTTTCCATGTATCAGATTTAAATATTGAGGAGGATCATCTTAAATTATTATCTCCCCTACTGCTGCTTCAGGGAAAGCAGCAACAAGGGTAGGGTAAGGTAGCCCGACCCCATGACTTACCTCCTGCCCCCATCCCAGTGCCTGCCTCCCCAGCCACTTCTCCCCTGCTGCCTACCCTCTCCAACCTCTGTTTTCCTGCCACTTACCTTTAGTGATGGCTCTGGCTCCAAGGCAGTCAGCAGCAGCCCCAGGCCAGCCAGACACCCCAGTAGTGGAAGTTCCAGGCCAGGCCATGGCAGGTCAGGTCAGGGTCAGGACCAGAGCTAGAGCCTAAAGTAAGCAGAGGGTGGAGAGGAGGCACGCAGCATGGTCTATCCCTTGCCAACCCCTCAACATGCTGTGCAGTTTCCCCTCTGACCCCACCCCCACAGATCTCCCCTGTGCTTCCCCCCATCATGCAGTCTTCCCCAGGCATTAAGCAGTCTCCCCTTCATTACCCTTACTGGCTAGGGCCAGAGATTCAAAAAGCCTGAGCCTAAATTGATTCGATCATTGCAGGTTAGTCTAAGCTGCCTAGGCTAAACCAGTTTGTAACTGCAGAGACATCCCCTCTGGACTGAAAAAATGCAGGCACATGCCTGCAGTGGCTCAGGCTAGAAGCTGGGGTGTGCTAGAGCAGCCCTCCCTTCCCTATCCACAGTGCTGAGCTGAGAGGGGTGTGGCCGGGCCCTGGCAGGACGCTCTGATTAGAGAGGAGCCCCCCCTTCTCCCTCCCCGACCAACCCAGCTAGGAATTACTAACAGTGTTCATTGCCCCTAACTCAGTGTTTAACACCCCATTAAGAAAACAACAGAGGGGCATTACCAGCTATCTGTTGATTTTGCCATTGTCCCACCTGCCACAGCACGGACTGTAGCCAGTGTGTGGTCCACTAGCTAATGCTATCTGTCTGTGTAAGGCAGAGGGGACCAGGGAATCACTGCTTAGAGGGGATGGGGGGAGCAGAAGCCAGGCAGATTGCCTGCAGTCTCTGCCACAGCTGCAGTCAGGGAGCAGAGGGGAAGGGCCAGCCCTGCTGTGGAGCAGAGAGCCCCGCCCAGCCCAGAGAGCATGCTGGGATGCTGGGGGAGTCTGATTTAACTTAAACTAGCAAGGGGTCTGGGACAGACATTGCATAAACCAGTTTGACCCAAATCAGTTAAGTTTGATACTCCATTCAACCAGGTTTATCTCAAACCCATTTCAGCCATATTCAAACAGGTTTATGTGCACTGAACATCTGTTCTTTTACAGGTTTAAACCACTTTCTCATCACTTAAACTGTTTATGTGTAATGTCTGTCCCTAGCCACTGTGTGCCCCCTCCCCTACAGCTTGAGAGCCAAGGTTGGCAGGGCCCAGGGCTGGCAATGGCTCAGTTGCCACTTTTCTACAAGCGCAAAGCCAGGTCCACACAGTAGCTGCCTGCCCCAGCAGTCCGAGACCAGGCTTCTCCCTGCTCCCATGGTGACTGGGAAAAAACCTCATCTTGCATTTGAGTAAATGCAGTATTTAATTGCAATAGTAAGTTGCTCTTAACATTTTCCATTATTAGTTTTTCCATTGACATAACCCAGTATATAATGTTCATGAATTTATTCCAAAACTGGAACATGCATTTCTCTTATGAAATTTTTATACCATGATAGTGATAGAATACCTGCAAATAGTACTCACAGAACACCTTGAAAAGATTGGTCCACGGAACAAAAATTCCTTAACTTACTGGACACTAAGAACCAGGGACTTAACAATAGTATTGAGTTCATATTATTGTTGCCTTCATGGCTCATTACAATCCAACTGATCTGCCACTTACCTCTCTGCACTCCAAGGTGAAAACAACCCTCTCAAGTGGTTTTGCTCTTCAGCTTACCGGGTTATTCTTTCTACAGCATTTCTCTTGTCTGTCAGCTATACAATATCTCTTATATCCTATTTTTGTTTACATATGCAGTTTTCCATGGGCCTTTGTTCTGTCTTCTAGTTAGTTCAAGCTGTGTCTGCTTTTTTCTCAGAGACCTAAGAAGGGTATGTGGTAGCAAAAGTTTGTCCATGTCCCAACTATATAAAAGTTCCAATAAAAGATATCGCCTGCAGAGGTCCTTCTTGTATTTCCATTTGGCAATTTAAAATAAGGGTTTGGTTTTTTTACTTTATTGTGTATCCCCTCTTTCCTGTCCTTTAGATAAGGGTTGAGATCTTCCAGCTGCTGAGCAGCCTGTCCTAGGAAGGAATACCACACATACTGAAGCACTTTGATAAACATTGTGTAAATATTTGATTCTTTTTGGTAGGTTTTTCTTCTTCCTGCTGTCAGTTCAAAAGAGATTGGGAAAAATGTCTAGCATTGAATGAAACTGAAATCACAAGCAGCCTAATTAGATTTTGAGCTTTTTCAACTTTTAAAAAAAGTAATTGAAGGGAATTTTGGAAATAAAACGACACATTGAATAAGAAAATTGAAATATTTCATTTTTAAGATGTCTAAATGAAACTTTTCTCTTTTCCAGATTTTTTTTTTTTCCATTTCCCCCCCCCCCCCCCCCCCGCGGGTATTTGATGTTTTTTTTTTTCCCTTCCCCCCCCCCCCCCCCCAACTGGGATAATTTGCCGAAGCAATTTAAATTGCAAAATACTTCAGTTAACTGAAGCAGAATTATTTTTGGCAAAATAAGTTTGGGGCAACAAATTTCTCCCAGCTCTACAGAAAAGAAATCAGTGAAGCCAGGTGTAAGCTTTATGTTCAATATACACACAAGAGATTATAGTGGATATACATACACCTTAAAGATGGTACATATATGCACAACAACTTGACCTGTGTACTTTTCATTATCTCCTATATATATTTGCTTAATGTCTTTGTTTGTTCATGTACTTTCTGAACTATTAGATATCATTAATCTTTTCTTTTTAACATCTAGAAGTGATTTCCTGCCTTCAAGTAATTTTTGTTGTCATCCTCTGGACCTCTTGTACATTCTCCATACTTTTTTGAGATGAAGTAATAAAAGTAGAGCTCAGTGTTCAAGGTGAAGGCTTACCATTGATTTTTCTAATGATGATATACTATTTTCAGTATCTTTTCTTCTTTTTCTTAATATAGTTTAATATGTTGTTTGTTCCTTTGACCAGCACAGAACATTAAGCATATGTATGCAAAGGGCCATTTACAAGGACACAGAGGTCTTTTTTTCTGAGTGGCTGTAGTTGATGATTCTAAATTACCATGTATGAGCAGTACAGGGTTTTTCTTTCTTTTGGAACAGTGCTCTTAACTACACTGACTCTTAAAAATATGTCATTTCACGGCCTGGTTGCCTTGTTTTGCTAGTTTCTTTTGAAAGTATTTTAAAATTATCTCCATACTCAGAAATTTGATAAATTTGTTATAATACTCCATATATAAAGTCTAATTACTGGAGGGTCATATTAAATTTGTCCTCCGGACTGCTGCAGCAGGGGAGTAAGTGGTTGGGGAAGCAGTGGGGGGCAGGGGGAGGGGCTAGTTCTGGGGAGGCTATAGGGGGATAGGTAGTGGGGGACAATGGGGGAAGTTGTAGGAGGCAGGCAGTAGAGGTGGGGAATGGAAGGACAGAGCTGTTTTTTTTTCCATGGCTTGCCCTCTGCCACCTGCTTCAGCTCCAGCCCAGCCCAGTAGCAGTGACAGCTCACTTTATTAAGCAATTATACTTAATACCTTGAAGAATAAACATTCTGGCTTCACTGTTAAAAGATGCTAATCATACCGACAGAACTTAGAATGTTAATGATTCCTATATACATTTTTTCAGTAGTGTAACCGGGGGGAAATTGAGGCAGCCACCAGACTTGGGTGCTCACTTAGAGCACCAAAATGGCACCTCTTGCCCCCTCCTCATCCCCCCCCCCCCCCCCCTGCATCCATTCTTTGCCATGTCAAAAACTACTCTGTTCTCCCATGCCATCCTAGGTACAGGGAAATTTTGCCCATGGCACAAAACTTGTTAGTTACACCTTTTAAATTTTTATATATGATCAACGTTGTCTTTCTTTAATAAGGTATTCACTGAGTCTCTTTCATTGAGATGTCTTTGTCAAAAAGTCTTTCCAAATGGATTACAGTTTTACAAATGAGAATCATAGAAAAGTAGGACTGGAAGAGACCTCTAAAAGAAATGAACCAATAATGAGATGTTAAGGACTGCAAAGTATACCTGACATTGTGACTTGTTTCCACATTTCTTATCATGAATTTTTAAGGTGGGGTTTATAAAATTGCCCTTTGATCAGAATGCTCAATAATGGGAACAACTTACTAAGTACAGTGCAATAGTGTGTCCTC
Source organism: Alligator sinensis (assembly GCF_000455745.1). NCBI lineage: Eukaryota > Metazoa > Chordata > Crocodylia > Alligatoridae > Alligator > Alligator sinensis. The sequence goes on along the minus strand of NW_005841899.1, from coordinate 1,050,722 downwards.
TAAAACAGATCCCACACTAAGTCTTTCTCTCTAAAAAATAATAATAATAATAAAGTCACTAAAAAGCAAGCTCTTGCACTGTAAGTAATTCTCCTGGAAAGTACTGATTCTTCATCTTTTAGCAGCTCATCAAATAGGTCAGTGAATAGAACTTCTCATAAAATTGTCCTACTCTTCACTTGTGACACAGGAAGGTCTTTGGGCATTTTGATTATTGTTTTGAATTTAACGGCTTTGCATGTGATCCCAACTGTGAAAAGTATAGGTAGGTCAGTGAATATTTGTTGGTTTAATTTTCCAACAGTTTAAGCATTCTAGTTATTACTTTTCCTCTTCATTTAAAAACAATCGGAGGAAAAAACTTTCTTGTGTGCAACTTGAGTCAGAATTAAAAGATCTACATATGAAGCTAGTTTCAGTTCTCAGATTTTCAGTCTTTTACCTTTGTCTGATCCCTTATCCCTTTACAAAAACTTGGTTCCAGGACTGTGAGACCCTTTACACATTACTGCATATTTAGAGTTGATGAATAGTAGAAAAAGCAGAAGAATGTATGACAACATACATTTAGCTTAGTTTTAATTATTTTAGAACACTTTTCTACCTACATGTAAAGGAACACTAAAACATATTGTAATAACATGAATTTTGAGCATCTGAGATCTCACTATTGAAATCTTAGCTGAGAAAAAAGAAAAGTGAAGCTGTTTGAAATATAAAATGCAAGCTTATTTTTGTTTGCATGTTACATAACATGTGACTAGGGGAACCAATTTAACATGTATATAAGGCTAAGGAGAGAAGTTACACGTAAACTGGTTTAAGTAATCAGAAACTGATGTAAATCTGTAACAGAACAGAAGCTCAGTGCACATAAACCAGTTTCAAAATGGCTAAAACTGGTTTAAGATAAATCTGGTCGAATGTTGTGTCAGACTTAACTGATTTGGGTCAAACAGGTTTATGAAACTTCTGTCCCAGACCCTTTCTGGTTCAAGTTAAATCACAATCCCCCAGCATCCCAACATGCTTTCCAGCCCTGGGCTGTGCTGTCTCCTCCAGCAGAGAAGGGTTTTGGTTTGGGTGGGGGGGGAGGGAGGGAGGCAGAGACTGCCCCCCACCCCAGGCAAACCCTGGCTGGGATCTGGGGGGCAGGGAGTGGGGGGGGGGCAGTTAAACCCCCCTTACCCTTAGTATAGAGCTGCCCTGCCCTGTTAAAGTTACTGAAAGTTAATTCTGGCTGCGACTGTGGACTACAAATCCCAGAGGCACCTGGAAGCAGGAAGAGGAAGTGATGAGCAACCCTGTGAGTCCTGTTTTTGTGATTCTGGACTGCAAATCCCAGAGACCTCCGGGGCAGCAGGAAGAGAGTGAATACACAGCCTGTCCTGGCTACATGCCAGAGAGCCATGCTCTAGGGCCCCCTGGTTTCTGGTCTGAGCCACTGCAGACACATGGCTGCTGTAACAGCGTAGCTATTGGGGCTGGTCTTCATGCTGCCCCGCCTCCCTGTCTGGGCAGTCTGCCCACCTACACTCGCTTGCCATGCCTTGATGTAAACAATAAGTTAGGGGGAGGGGGGGATTTTTAAAGCCCGATGGCAAAGGTGTATTACATGGCTCTGAACTTCCCCTTATACCATGTCCCCTGCCTCACAGGTGGGATCCAAATTCTACTAGCACTTTCCCGGGCCTTTACTGGGCTGCTCTGGCCTCTGGCCTGACTAGGCCTCAAACATCTTTGGACATACCTCGGCCTTCACTCATGCCTGCTTACTGGGGCCTCCACTCCTGCTACTGCAGTCAGCTTGTATGCAGTCCTTCAGGCCACCGTAAGACCCTACTCTACATGGCAGCTGGCTGTGGTTAGTCCAGCCAGCCCCTATGGAGCCCTTCAGACCATCTTGAGGCCCTACTCTGCATGACTGCCAGGTCCCTACTGCTCTGCCTCCTCATGGGGGGCCTCTGGGCCTCAGGCATCTGGTGACTTTCCTGGGCCCCCTAACTCAGCCTGCAGCTGTTCAGGCCTTGGGCATCTGTTGACATACCTGGACTCTTCTGGGCTTTATGCCCCTTTGGGCCTCAGGCATCTGTTGACTTACCTGGACACCACCTCAGGCCCCACTCAGTGGGCCTGGGCCCCTATGCTTTTCTCTGAAGATGTACTTCCATAGCCTTTCCCCTCCATGTAGTAATCTGCAAGGCAGCAGGGGCTGAGGCTTTCTGGCACCCCATACTCGCCCTTCACTGGGGAGGCACAGGTGTGGCATTTCTTGGAAGCTGCCCTGCCAGAAACAGCCCCACCACACTATCCAACCCCAGCAGAGTGTTTTAGGTCATTCCCCAGGACCAGGAACCTCCTCCATCCCCAGAGTTCCTACCCTGTCCTTTGGGTGTTCCTAAGCAGCAACTCCAGCTGGGCAATGTTCTGCCTCTGGCTATAATGCTCAAGCTTGCTCAATGCTCAGCTGCTGCTGGCTATAATGCTCAAGCCTTCTCTTACTGCTAGCAGCTGAGTCCTCTTCCCCAATCAGGCAGACTTCTGCTGGCCATGTGACTCCTGATTGGGGAGTGCAGCCACCTGCATGCTGTCTCTGCTGCCTACTTAGACCCTTTGAGTGGCAGGCACCACAGGTGCCCTGCCACAGCTGCATTTCCTGAATCAAAAGTGAATATGCATCCAGTTGTTTTTCAGTTTAATCCCTGCAGCTTAGACTAACCCACAAAGGCTGAATTGATTTAGCCTTGGGCCTTTTGACGGTTTGTACTTAGCCCAATGGTTTAGTCTTCATTGAAAGTTTTATATAATAATTTTCATTCCACAGGGTACTAAATCTACATACAAACTTGTTAGTCATAAACAGGTATCTTCCTTCCCTCAAGAAAATATATCCACTTCTGAGATAAGGGTCAGCAGCTTTTACAGACATGAGTCAAGTTAGGTTACGTAGCAAAAAATACTCTTGATCAAAATAATGGAAAATAATTACTATTGTATTTTCCAACATACCTTATGCCCCCAAATAAGACATGCACCTTGTTTCTGGGAAAGCAGAATGAAGAGAGAGACTTTTCCAAACTATGTCTGAATAGAACAGGGGCAGAGCCTAAGCTTCAGCTCACTCGCCCTCCCTTTCCTGCTTAAGCAAACTCTAAAACTCTAGTACTGTGCATGGATCTGTGATTTTTGAAAACAGCTAATAAAAGAGTCTCCAGGGTTTTGAAACTGAAGCAGTTAACTGAAAGCAAAATTGCTTAAGGAAAGGTTAGCAGAATATCAACACCATTAAAAAGCACAGACAATCACTAACAATGATCGATTAAGTCAATTGACTCCCTCAGTTGCTTGAATAGAAGTGCCACTGCTGATCCGGTAGACCAAGAATCAGAGTGCATGCTTCTATTCCAGGCAGAAAATCAGCTTCCTCACTTAAGACACACCCCAATTTTGGGAAAAATGGTGTGTGTGGTATGTGAACAGGTAATTGTACTTTTTATCTTATTCAATACCACATGGTACTTTAATAATAATTGAATAGCATGGAGTGATCATGTAGTGAAAATTTGTTTTTCTTCTTATCAAGAAGTATTTACTGCAAGCTTCATTTTGGGGTATTGGTTCAGTATTGACTAAAAAGGGCTTTGGAAGGAACTAAAGAAGAAACTGAATTACTGTATCTTTTTTAGTACCTAACTGTCATTCAAATGTGAAAAACCTGGGATCTCAACACACTGCATGTTTACTGTGGTGTAACTTAAATCAGTTTTGAGTCATGTGGTAAGTTACACTAAGATCCAGAGGGGACAGATGCTCAGCTATTCTGGGGTACCTGCATGTAGTGGGTCACTAGGTGGCAGGAGCATATATTAGCTTGTTTGAGTTGGGCAAACAGGTAGGCCAGTGGTTCTCCAGCTTTTTAGATAAAGGGCACCCCTCCATACCTTTTTTTCAGAACTTGGTGGCACCCCAGTTGAGAACCACTGCTGTACTCTTTCAGCTTACTTCAGTAGTTCTCAACTAGGGTGGTGCGACCACTGCCAAATGAAAGTACCCCACACAACTCCTGCGGAGTCAGATGTGGAAGAAGTTTCATCAGGAGCAAGCAGGTGTTGCTGCCTGCATTAGATTTATTTGATTTATCTGCGTGCATTGTGTATTTCTTCAGGTAGCCACTGCTGCTGCCAGGTAGAGCTGGCCCACTTGCCTCTGTTTCCAGGAGGAATGTGCAGGGCTGACCCAAGAAGTGCTTCTTGCAAAAGCAAATGCTCCTGCTGCAGCTGCTTCCAGATCTGGGTCTGCACAAGGTGCGCAGGACACTTTCACTTGATAGCAGTGGTACCTGTGACAGTGGCAGCACCCATACAGTGGCACCCTTAACAAGGTCTTGCAACACACTGGGCTTCCACAACAGCTTGACTGGGAACCACTGGGCTAGGCAAACCACAGAGAGATTACACTTGTTTGGTATAATTTAGGTGGTGTAGTATTACCTTGAATTCAAGTCCCTGTTGACCCCTTTATTTAAACCACTGTAAATTTGTTATGTGTATGGCTCCTTTGTTGGGCTGCTTCCTTACAGTCAGAGTTTAAAGGAAAGCCTTAACTGTAGCGTGCGTGTTTAGTTGGCCTCAGAACTTGATCCTGTAAATTTAATTACCTTTCTCTATTGACCAGCAGCCAGATTGTGAACCCCCGTTCTCATCAATAATCAGTCACTCACATGAAATGAACCTGCCCTTGTACTATGTAAATGAGTTTTTTTTAATATCTGATTTTCTCACTACAAGAATAGAATACACAAATAAATATCGATACATATAATGAAACGGGGACGTTTATTTTTGTGGTGATACAGAATCCAGGAGAAATTCTCAGGAAGAAATATGTTAAAGAAAACTAAACTAAACCAACACCTGGCTGTTTTTCAGACACCATAATCATTTTTATGTGAGATGTAGTCAGACTTATCACCTCAAGAAGATATATGCTTGATTCTGTCTTGTATTATGATGAAGAGATCTATGTACAACTGCTAGGCATTGGTATGAGGCAATACGGAAAGCTATCAGAAAACCAGGCAAAATGATCATCAAGTTTTATCTGTATGGGGATAAGAATTTTGGAAAGTTCATTCTGAAGACCGTATAATAGGAAACTTAAGTCAAAAAAGAAACCCTAACGTATTGAAGTCAGAAATAGTCTCACATACTTGATTGCATATTTCAAAACCAGGTAGATGCAATAAAATCATTAATAGAGGATATACCAAGTTAATTACTCTTCTACATCTGCTCTCAGAAAACTATTACATGTTTAAAATAAGAAGTGCAAGTTTATTAACCTACCACTTAATGCATATAGAGGTTTCTTTTTTTTTTTAACTTTTGAAAAATGTTCCTGGTGCAAGTGTTTGTATGAAGATAAAAAGAGGATACAGCTAACACACTGAAAATTAAATACAGTATAATATTTTTACATTGTTTTAACAGTGATAATTTCAACATGAATATAGTTCTGTTGTGTTTTCACTGATCAATTATGCCAAGTAACTTATACATGATTTTCAATCTACTCTCCAAGCAGATAAATTACATCAAGTTATTCTGCATGACTTAGTTAAAGGTAAACAATACCTTGTGATTTGTTGCCTTGTCATTAATCAAAACCAGGTATCTTTTACATGTCTATCTTTTTGTTGTTTGTTATTGAGTCAAAGGTAAATGTTCTTGTGGTAGATGAAATTTACCTTTTAAAAATATTGTTTTAACTCAATAATGATCTGTAAGTTCTGGTGTGATTTACCAAGCTGCCCACATATCACAGTTTAGTCATTTGTCATATTTTATCTGTGCACCATACCCATTGGTTTGTGCATTGTCATTTTGTGTTCCCAGTCCTCCAACAACATGCATCGGCAACAGTTCTTAGTTTGCACTTGCATCTGGTCAATCACCATAGCTGCATCTACATGTGTACTTGGCTGCGGAGTAGACTAATTAGCTGCAGAGTAAGGCATCACCATCTACATGTGCAATGCTATTAGACCTAGTAAACTAATTTACTCTGCTGTAAGATAGTACTAAGGACAGTACTATCTTATGTCAGGGTAATTAACTGCAGTTAAACACACTTATAGATGCTGGCCATAGGTGTAAATTGCACCTGGTCAGCCCAGCCAGCCAGCAGGGGGCCAGACTCCTGCCTGCCACTTAGCCACATGACTCCACATTTTTAGCACCCTTGTGCCCCAGACAACCCCTCAAGAGCCTTGAGCTAACCTCCCCCATGCCCCGGGCCGTGATGTAAACAGTTCTGCCCTGACTCAAATTGCTCTAGCTCAAATTGCTTTGGAGTTTATTGCTTTGAATTAATTGAACGTGTAGATGCACCCAGAGTAGACTAAAATGATCACTGCCACATTTAGAGATGTCTGATATAAAAAGGCTTGTCATCTAAGACAATGTGCTGTATACTAGCAGGGAATGGGGAGCAACGAGTAGATCCGTTGGCGCAAAGCAGGCATACACGTCCTCCTGCTGCAGCTGTTTATGGTTATATTCAACTTCGGCAAGGCTGTGAGAGGCTATGGAGAGTGTTTGATTCCTGCACAGACATTCCCTTCAGGTCACAAATCCTTAAACATGGGGGGCTTTCTTTTTTCTGCACTTGTCTTTAATAACTTTAAAGTGAAGATAAAATTTTACATACACAAAGAATTTACTGAGGCATCTCCCAGCCTCCCTCTAGGAACAGAAATCATCCATAGACTGGATTGCATTAAGTATGATCCAAACCAGTGATTCTCAGCCAGGGTGCTGTGGCACCCTGGGGCACCTTGAGATCCTCTTAAGGGTACCACAGGGTGTCACATAATGTTATCACTGATACGTTTGCAAAAATGATTCACAAGATATAAACCCAGATGTTTCAAATATAAATCAATGGTTGTTGGGTTTTTGGCTGTAGTGATGTTGGTCTAAGGACATAGGCAGGCAAGGTTCTTTGAGTAGATGTGACATCTTTTACTAGACAAACTGAGTAGTTGGAAAAAAGTTCTGAGCAAGCTTTTGGGTGCAGTTGCCCTTCTTCAGGCATAGGGAGTCTCTGCTGATCTGAGACTCCGAGGAATGAGAAAAGCTAAAAGTATGGCAGGATGTCAGTGAAAATGTAAATGGGTAGAGGCCAAAGGGAAACACTACAGTGATAATAATACAAGGTAAAAAGAGGCTCTCAATGTAAAGGGAAATAGTTGGAAATCGGGAAGACAAAAGGTGGAGGTAAGAGGTCAGGTCAGCCAGGTACCTGGTGAATCAGATGTCAGGCAGGTTATAATGTGTCATAAATCCAATGTCTATATTGAGTCCATGATTTTTAATTTTAGGGTTACCATATTTCCAAGATCAAAAAAGAGGACACCTGTGGAGTGGGGGGGAGGGGAATGCTTGTGCCCTGCTTCTGCCCCTCACTCCTAAGCTCCTGCCCCCCCAACCCTGCTAGTGCCCCTCACTCCTGACCCACAGCCCCATGCTCCACCCCCCAAGACTGCTAGTGCCCTTCACTACCGACCCAGAGACCCCTGTCCCTCTAGCCCTGCTGCCCATGCAGCTCTTGCACATGCACATACATTCTTGCCGGGCCCACCTGCAGAGCATGTGACCCCTGACAGCCAATCATGTTGCCCACTGCTCCCAGCCCCAGGCATTCAAGCTGCTTCTGCCCGGGAAATGCAGAGGCAATGCAAAAACCCAGACATTTGTTCGCATTTTAAAAACTCCGCCCAGACGCGAGGACAGGGGGCCAAAAAAGAGGACATGTTTGGGGAAAACCCAGACATATGGTAACCCTAGGCTCCTTAGGAGGCAGCAGTTCTCCCTCCTCGCTCTGGTAGCCCAACACACCTCACATGGAAGGATGATGGAGAATGCCAGTGCAGATACTACCTGTCCCCCATCTCCTCCATCCTGTGAGCCCTAGGTCAGGCAGGCCCATTCTTGCTAAGAGGCCTGAGAATGAGTATGGGGGGTTTCAGTGGAGCCCCTTCCTGGTCTGGAGAAGGATGAGAGGCACTCCTGAAGTTAGAGGTGCAAGAGGAACAGTGGAGAACAGAAACTGGACTCACTGGAACAGGCTTCAGGAGCCCACAGGCTGTGGCTTACACTAGAACATCATTGTGGAGAAGCTATGCCCTAGGGCAGGCAGTGCAAGCTCCTGGTGGGAGCAGGCATCAGAGTTTCCTGTTCTGCCTATATGGCAGCCAGCAGCCTGGAAACTGTCCCCACTTATGGGGAGTTAAAAAAGCAAGAGCTTAAAGAAATCATGGCTGCCTATACACATGCTCAGAGGTGGGACGTTTTAATTAGAGTGGTTCCTGGCAGCCACTCTAATCAAAATGCCTCACCATCATGTGTATTAAGCACCTGCATATTTAAAAATGGTTGCGGGATGCTTTATCTAAACCTCATTTGATGAGGTTTAGTTAAAGCACCCTGCAGCCATTTTAAAATGCGTGGAGGCTTAATACATGTGCTGCTGTGGTGCTGCAGCAGTATTCTGATTAGAGCGTGGAGCAGACTCAATTAACCGTGTGTGTTACAACACATCCTAATTAGAATGCCAATGAACACATGTATAGGCAGCCCATATTAAAGAAATCTTCATTATTTGAGGGCCAGCCCTAACTTAGGGGCTCTTCCCACGAAGCTTTGAATTTTCGGGCAGCAGTGACCTTGGCAGTATCCTGCTCTCCCCCCCAGCACCAGAGTCATTCAGGCCTTCAGGGAAATGGGGCACAAATTAGAGATGGGTCAGAGATGATTCAGGCCCTCATAGGAGTGAGTCTGAAGGCTCCCTTGGTGACTTTGAGCTCCCAAGGGGAAGCAGGGGTCCAGGACACCAACATGCCCTTCACTTCTCTCTACTGCCAGGCCAAGACAGACTGGTCCTCAGTTCTGGGTGTTTGCTCTCCCCAGGCAGCTGTACCCTCAGGCAGCTGTGCTCTTCTGCTTAGAGAGCTTGGGTTAAACCCTAGTCACTATAGCTAAAGACTCAGAAAATTGTTCCCTCTACTGACGCTGAGAACGATGGGTCAGCACCTGTGATTCCAGGGGCTTCTGATCACCCTGTGGTCCCAGGTGGAGAATGCTGCTCTCTCCAAATGGCATTATGTGCTGGCTTTAACTCCTCACCCTCGCTAGGTGGCACCTCCAAGTTATCTCCAGGAGATGCCTGGTCCTTTGTGGTACTACCTGCTGGTTGGGCTGGCTCCTGACCTCTCTCTCCAACTCCCCTCCTGTGGCCCAGCCAACGGCTTGGGAGTGCACCTTAACTCCTGAATAACACCTCCTAAAAGGAGCCTCCCACCTCCCTGTGGAGCAGGCCTCCTGTCTGCCGTTTCTGTCTGCCCTCTTTGTTGAGTCTGACTACGTGAGAATGAAGTAGCAAACGATCACAAAGTACAATCAGCAGCTTCTACCAGACCACATTTTTTCCTAACGCTATTTATATTGTTCCTAAAACAATTTAATGTGTAGGTGTAGTCTCTGGTGCGACTTTCTGAAATTTCCTTGGTGTGGTAGGCAACTGGAGAGAAGAGAGCGCGCTCTGGACAGAGCATTCGGTATCTTCTTAAAAAAGGAAGACTGTTTCTTTGGAGCACTGGCAGCAGCTGCTGTGGAGAAAAGAAAGCAATCTTTTAATATAGAAGAATAGAGCAAGGGTCTCCAAAGGTCATTTAGTCCAATGTCCTTCCTCAAGAAACAAGACTTTCCTGTGGACAGGATTTGATTTTGTGCAGGGAAACACCTTTGGATTTCCAGTCCAGTCTTGTTATCACTCGGCCATCACGCTTAGTCAAAATGGAAGCTACAGGCAGAGTGAATAAGCCCGGTGCGTGTTAGGCTATGGCAGTGATAACCAGCTTGACAGGATCCTCTGCTGTCAAGCTCTGCGGAGTTTAGTGCCTGAATGTCAGGAACTAACTATCTCTTTCCTGCAGTGCTGCATGGGATATGGTGGGTAGGCCAGCAACGATGGTCGTTGGGTAGGTCAGTGAATGCAGATTCAGGAGGCCTAGAGTCACTTCCTGGCTTAGCTACAGACTTCCTGCGTAACCTTGAGTACATCACCTAACTTAGCCAGTGTCACTCCCTCATACATACCTGTATCAACCCCCATTTCTTCTGTTCCTCAATTATTGCAGTAGCCACTTCTCAAGGGAAAAGTGCATTGAAACCTGTTACATCGTCATAAAGGTCTTGCTCAGATCCAGATTTTTGTAAAATATTCCTGGAAATGGAAAGAACAACTTGATTAACTGCTTCTTCGTGTTCCAGATGTAGATGTTGTTCTTCATTTTAGCTGCCACAAGGTTGATTTTATGTTTGGACAGGCCTTGTTCCATGGCCCTGTTTAAGGTTCTCAGCAATTTCATCCACTTCAGCTCTTGATAAACATCTTCTGTACCGAGGGCTTCTGCCATCAGTTGAACTTAAGACTTTTGACAGGAATCTACTTAATATTTCTTCCACAAATGTCATGGGTAGCACAGGAATACATGGGTTTGAAGTAGGTTTTGGAATCTTCTTTGTGATGCCAAGATCAGTAGGGAGTTTTTCAACAATCCTAACACCTTCTGTTGTTGAAGATGAAGTAAGCAATGTCTCCTCCTCTGAACTGGCTTGAAATTCTGGTTTGGCAACTTCTTTTGCTATTGAAGCTGCTATCCTATGAGCTAAAATATCTTTCCTATTTGTTAGGTCTCTGCAAATAAAAATGTCACAACCAGAACGTTCTACTGTACTTGTGCAAGCTGAAGGGACCAGGTCTCCCATAGCTCGGCTGTCTTCAGTGTGTAAAACTTCTCTTTCACTGACACGCTCATTCATGTTCATCTGATATTTTGTCAGGAGTACTTTGCAAAGCACATCGTATTTTTCTAGTTGCATCATTCAGTAACAAACTCTTTTCTGCATCCAAATCTGCAGTGGGAAAGAGGGACGAAAATGTTGACAAAACATTTGCTTCTAGTTTTTCTGTGATAAGATGAACTATTTTACTAAGATCTGATGATTAACTGTTTGGGTTATCCGAAGACTCAGTAACTTCTCTTGGTGTATTTTCAACAATATTGTCAGCTTCAGCATGGTGGTGAAGTGGTAATTCTCCAGAAAGAGAGTTCTGCAATGGATTCCCAGAAATCTCTTGGCAAACCAAGTCACAAAGAGCTTCAGAAATAATCATGCACCCCTTCTTAAACACTCCAGCATGTTGAATTTAGACTGAAACTGTGTCAAAAGCTTGTTATAGACCGAATTAGCAATTGTTTGAATCATATCCTCCCTGGAATGCAGATATGCGGTACGCTGGCTAGAAGAGTTCTCATCTTCAGAGACTTTTGCCATAACTTTACTGATTATCTTCATGCGAGTCAAGTCAAATTCTGCAAGTTCCATTTTCTTTTCTAAAGAGGAAGATGTGCTGGCAGTGGCAGGGAGAATATCAAATGAAAGCTTGCTGATTATATCTTCCAAAAATCTGTGGCATACCCCCAAAGTAGATGGCGTGGGACTTTGGCATTGGGCATTGCTTTCGGTAGTATCGTCTAAAAGCTTCTCATCACTTCCCCCAGGTTTTAGAGGTTTAGGCAGAGCTGAAAAGGGTGCTTTTGCTAAGGGTTCTTCCTGTTGGTAATCAGTCATTTCTCTCCTTATCAAAACACCTAAGCTCTCTACCGACGTAGTCTTGTTGCTTTTCATGTCTGTATAAACTAAGACTTCGGGAGCACTTTCTTGCAGAAGGTCAGATAGACTGGAGTGGATAATTTTGGCCGTCAATGTGTCTGTGTCAGGGAAGAGACCCTGATCTTCAGAAGGCTGCAAGTCTGTGGCCTGACATATGGAAAGCTTATTTAATGTTGAATCAACCACAGCTGTGCTGATACGTGAAGGATCACTTCCAGGGATTGCGCTGTCCTGAGCATGTAGGTTTTGTGAAGAGACCAATTTGCTCATTAGTTCATCACATATTTCTTTCAAAAAAGCATCAGCATAAATATTGGTCAGTGACTGCAACGGCTGAGGCTCAATTGCATATATTGGCAGGGGCTTGCTGCGAGCATCCTGCACTGCCTTATGTAGCACTTCCTCTTCGGGAAATATCTTTCTGCATGATGAAAAGAAAGGTTTTCTTGCAAGCTGTCTGCCAATCTGCAGTAGAGTTACTCCGGAGTGGACTGCCCTTGGCTTGGTTAGTGTGTGCAGGGGGGATGTAGAAAGTTTGAGCCCCAGAGCCCCTGTGCAGTAACTCGGCTTCCTGATGCCCTTTGATGTGGGTTGTACATGCTCAGGGACTTGAAGCTGCCTTGGCATTTGCCCTTCCCTTTGTACTTGTTCCTCAGATCCTAGCAGTCTTTCCTGGACATTGATCCGTGAAAATAATTTTCTAAACACGCCTGTTTTTGGGTGGTCTTGTTTGAAATCAGAAGAAATATCTTCCTTAATGAGACAATTTTGTAACTTGCCATCCTTTCTTGTTGGTTCATATTTAAAGTAAGTTTGACTATGTGGAAACTTCTCCGTTTTGATAGTCTGCATGGGATGCTCAAGCAGAGCTCCCATGCACATGCTGTCCCTGCACAAATTAGAAATATTGTCAGCCTGATGAGGAGGTACCGCTGCTGGCTCAGCCTCTGGAAGATTGTCTTCCCAAAAGTCTCTGCCTAGAGACAGTGGACTGCTTTTTGTTGGAGACAGGCCAGGTGACTGGTGAGAAAACAGTGGGGTTAGTTCCCTTCTACTCCCTCTCCACACATCCTGGTGATCTGCTGGCTGTTCTCTTTCTCCCTATGAAGACAAACCTTTTGGCATTGGCCTCCTCATCTCTCATGTCTCTCTCAGCTATTTTTCTCTCTTCATATTATATTATTGCTGGATATATGATGTCTGTTACCTCACCCACAAACCACGGCATTATATGTAATTTCATCAGTCATTTCTTTGGTCTTTCTCTGTAGCAGAAACAAATGAGAAGGAATTAATTAACATGTTTACTGTCCTTTCGTTCTCCCTTCTGTACATGGCAACATCTGTCTACTGGGCACGATTCAACCTTTTAGGAAAAACGATAAGAGCCCCCCACAAAAAGCGACAGAGCCTTTTGGATAGGGTGGGATATAAATCTAACAGAGTAAATATAGGAAATAAAGAAACAGCCAGTTCAGGAAAGGTCAGTGAAGGACAATCTAGGATAGACATTGCTTCTCCCTGAGTTTGTTTCTGAAGAGCTGACATGCAGTCTGAAGACCGTGGGAGAAAATTGTGATCATCTTGAAGCCCAGGGGAGGTTCGACACTGATTTCAGGAGGGCCAGAACTCCCCCACATAAGCCTAGAAATGATTGAATTTTGCCAGTTTACCCTATTACAAGTGTCAGGGGGGCTAGGAGTTGGATACACCTCTGGACACACTCTGGGGAATGGACCCTGTGTCCAGAGACTCTGTTGCATGCTGGGTGGGAAATGACAGCAAATCTCACTTCCATGTTCTAGATTTGAACAGGTGCTGAAGCCTTACATTGGGACTGCCTCTGATTCATCCCACCCCCGCCCCCAAGAAAGCACTTATCAACTAGCTGACTTCACCTTACAGAAAAGAATCAATTTATTTGCAGACATTTTCTTCATCTCGCACCAAAACTCAGAAGCTGTGTTCTCCCTGGGCAGTGCTGCTCCCTGCTCTTTCTCAGGATGAGGCATCTAAACACTGTCTGCTGTACAGCTTTTGTTTTTCAAGGACTGCGCAGGCTTTTGCTAATTAACACCCTAGCCCCTAATGCAGGAGGTAAAGTGTTTCCCGCCCCCCACTTTACATATAGCAGAACTGGGTCAATGCTACTACCTCCTAATCTGTGGCCACCAGGCTGTAGTGCCTTCTGTAGTTTTGTCACTCTGTTGTTGCCCTTGGTGTTAAGAAAAGAGTATCTGTCACACAACCCATCACAATACAGCACATCTTGTAGCATTATATCCTGCTCACTTGTTTCCGGAGAGAATGTGTAAGGTTGTGTGGAACGATGCCAGTTGGTGACTCCCGCACAGCAATGCGCGTCATGGCAGGGTGCACTTTATCTTTCAGTTTGACATCTCCCCATGCCCTGACTTCTTGCCTGAGAGGATGATCTGATCGTTTTTGCCTTTACTAGCAATCGGCACAGATCTAGGTGGCTGATTACCTGGCATGAAAAACAATAAATTCTAGGATAGTCCTAAACTTTGAGTGAAAACTGCTTGCAGGTCCAGGAGTCTGTGTCCCAGACTCTGCTATAAAAGCCCAGCTCTGGGGGTGAGTAAGGGTAAAAGCTTGGCCCTACTGAATTAAATGGGGGTTTTGACATTGACTTTGGCATAGCCAGAGTTTTGCCTGAGGTACATAACTATTTTAATGGAAAGATGGTGAAAAGACAGATACAACAATGGAGACGATACCTGGAGATCAGGACCTTCAAGCATTATAGAACTCTGCTCATCAAATTTTAAAAACCAACAGGGTCCAGTTTCCATCTGTGTTGTACCCTGATCCTGCAAACATTGGTGCAGCTTGCTAGGAAGTAATCATGGGAGAAGTCCCCATGATCCCAGGGATTGAGCTCCCTGGGATCACAGACATTTTTAAAATAAAGCATGTGCATGTTGTTAGATTGGGGGTTTTAGTCATGAACTTCTTTATGAAATTCTAAATAGAATTGCCAGCAAATCCATTGGCTACTATTGACTCTATTCATTTACCAATTACCTCATTAAGGTATGTATGATAGATAGATAGATAGATAGATTTAAATTGTACTGAGGCTTTGTTTCTAACCTTCATTGCTTTATGAAGCATATGTTGTTTCTTTTTTGCTCTGTCACTTTCTCTGTCTATCAATCTGATATTTTTCTTCTAAGAAGGTTTTGAGTTTTCCATGGTCGTCTAAACTCTCTAGCTAAATCTCCTGAGAAACATGTAAACGGTTGGTTAATATCACTTCTGCTGCAATCAATTTCTGTTCCATCCCCTCCTTTACCTGGGTTTCTTTTTGCTAAAGTGATTGTAGCATTTTTGAACAGATTCCAAGAAGTTGCTAATACCATTTGTGAGCTACAGCTTGGAGATTTGCAAACCGTTTCAGTGGAGTGTATTGCTGATGAATTAACACGGGCCACGTCCTGTCTTTTTGAAGGCACAATGAGAGTGGAAGGATGCACCTTTCCCTTATGAGCCAGGAAGAAGACCATGCTCCACATCTCTCTTTTCTATGAGATGGTCTAGGTTACCTTCTCCATGCATTTTATCGTAGGGCCTTGCAGTGGGATGTTAGATATCCAAATGAGTGCTTGGATGCTTGGCAGGGAGCCAAGAATGAGGGAAAATGGAACTGGGACAAGGCCAAGTTGGAGGGGACCCAAAAGCAGAGGTGATTCTTGCTGAGGAGAGAGAATGGGCACAGGTCCCTGGGATCACTAGAGTGCACCACTGCCTAGATCCTGGAATAGACCTGACTATCCCTGAGTCTCTTTTGTTGTCAGCAAATTTCTGTCAGCCTTACTCATAAAGTGAGCCTCCCCCCCGCCCCTTCAAGTGGTGGACAGAGAGGTGGACAGCCCATTGCTGCTGTCAGTTCCTGAGTCAACTGAGATGGCAGAACCCACTCCTTCTAATTTCTACCAAGTGCCATTTTTTGCCCCCTTTTCTCCTTGCCATGTACTGCTGCTCGCTCCTTAGTTGCTGCCTTCCCTTTCTTGCTGCATGCAGAGGGGCTTAGAGACACAGATTTCTCTTTCTCGAATGTGGAGTCATAGCTCTTTGGGCAGATGATGAACTGTTACCCTAGGACTCTCCACTTCCATTTGTATTTTTTGTAATGTTTTCCTCAGTTGTATTCCTCATTATCTTCAACTTGGAGGGATTAGATGATTAGAAACCACTGATCATGTGGTGTGATGTCATGGCCATATAATTACAGGTTTAATCTCTTCTGTCTTTGGCAGTATGGAATTTCATTGGATCACAATCACCTTGCGCTAAGCAACAACCTGGCCATTATCTCCTAGCATCAAATGCTCTGCCCCATGATTGGCTTTGTCTGTCTCATTTGTATACAAGCCATATCCTTCCTCTCAATAGGGTTTGAGTATTGTTGTAGCCATGATGGTCTGGGCAATATGCAAGGATCAAGGTGATTTTAGGAACATCTTTTCTTGGACCAACCGTATAGGTGGGAAAGAATTCCCCACTTCAATTTCTGGTTTTTCTGTCATATTTTTCTCCCAGTCGTAGTCTTTTTGCTTAGGTAGAAAAGTTTCTGGGCACCAGGTGCCCTTCTTCTGTGCCCTTGTCTAACATCGCTCCCAAATTTTACACCTGGTCCAATAAAAGACACCTCCAAAAGTCCCCCCCCCCCTCCCCGCTTCTCACTTGCACTGCCTTTGTCAGGCACAGAGACACAGAGTCCCTAGCCCCATGCTTGACTTCCTCAAACCCCTTTGCCTCCTGCCTGACTCTTCTCCTTCCTGACCCTGAGTCTCTGCCACCCACCTGAGCCCTCCCTGGAAGGAACCTGAGGAGAATCCCAGTCCTTTACTGCCTCCCCCAGATCCCTTCAGGAACAGCTCAGCTGCTCTGCAGAAACAGGTGTGAGAATAGGGAAATGGCAGGAGGGAGAAGGGAAGGGAGAACCAGAGCAGGGAGGATGTGGAAGTCAGAGAAGTGATGGGGAGAGCTCTTGTTGGGTTTGCAGCAGTCTGTGCTTGATCCCCAGGGGCTGAGGCTTGGAGCAGCCCCTTTGTTTTCAGTGCAGCAGCACCCAAGTCAGAGTGACAGACAGCTGGAGAGATGGACAGAGCTGCGGGGGGATATGAGGATCAAAGCTCCCCACCTATCAAAAGGGTACAACAGGGTATTTTGTCCTGAGCCCAGACATTCCAGGTTGGTCTGAACTGGCTGAGATTTGGCAGAGCTCACAATTGGCTTTTACACCAAAGTTACTAGCATGTTGTTGCATGATAGGGCCCTGTGACCTGGGCCTGAATTACAGACCGTGACTCAGAAGGGCCACAACCCTGAACTCATTAACCACGAGGAAGGGTTGGGGACCAGGCAGAGAGGGGCCCAGCTGCACCACTTGGCCCAAACCTGAGAGTTTCTGGGGATGGCACCTGTGGAGCAGGAGGGATGGACAGGTAAGAGAGGTGGCCCTGGGACCAGAAATACGAATCAGATTCTCCCTCACCTGTATGAGCTTCAGCCAGAGAGACCTGACACCATGAAGGTCTGTTCAGATCTGAGTCTCTGGCCTGGGGTTCTGGAATTTGCCCTACAAGTTGATGTCAGCCATCTATGATGTCACTGTCTCTCTGGCCCAATGCCTGATATCCTACCAAGGCATCTCTATGAGCTCACTGTCTGCCCCACCCTCCCCACCCAGCTGGGATCACCCCCTACCCATAGCAGCCCCTTCACTGCATAGTCTAGCATATCCTGTATCACATTCCTGACAATGCTCAGTGCCAGAGGCCGCAGAGAACAATACAGGAAAACCCCATCCTGGACAATGGGGGGACTAGTCTGGCCAGAGAGGGGACAGTTCTGCCAAAGTCCATGTAGTGATTGCGACCTGCCCAGCAGCGCGAGTGACAAAACCAAGGGTGTTTATACATGTGATCCGGGAGTGTGTGGGGGCGGCGCTTTAGTTAGACTGGCTCCGAGAGCCATGAGGTGCTATGTCACCATAGCAATGAGCTATGGCAACATAGTTTGTCACGATGGCAATGCATCATGGGCAAGCACTAACCGTGACACTAACAAGGTTAAGAACCACTGCACTACTGTGCAGTAACTTGTTGTAGTTATTGTGGGAGTGGTGGAGATGTGTCGGCAGGTTTTGCATTTCTTGTCCTGGCACGGTCTGGACTCCCGCAATTACTACACTCCACAACAGAACCATCACCGTTCCTGGATCTTACACCTGCACGTCCAGAAATGTTATGTCTCTCATCCAGTGCACCAAATACCCTGATGGAAAATATGTAGGTAAAACCGAACAACAACTGCACACCAGAAAGATTTTTGGTGTGTGTTCAATCAAAGGCAAAAAATACCCAACTAGCTGTGGGGGGCACACTTCTCACAAAGCATCACTCCCTCTCTGATCTCTCAGCTCTAATCCTCCAAGGGAACTTAAAAAAACACCTTTCGTAGACGATCCTACGAACTTCACTTCATCAACCTACTGGATACTAAAAATCATGAACACAATTACTCAATATAGACATTGGATTTATGACACATTACAGCCTGCCTGACATCTGATTCACCAGGTACCTGCCTGACCTGACCACTTACATTCCCTTTTCCCCCCACCTTTCTCCCCTCCCCTACCTTTCTGCCTTTTGTCTTCCTGACTTTGAACTATTTCCTTTTTCATCGAGAGCCTCTTTTTTACCTTGTATTATTATCACTTAAGTGTTTCCCTTTGGCCTTTTATCCCCCCCGCTTTCTTCCTCCTCCCTTCCCTGTTTTACCTTTTTGTTTTTCTAATTTCTACCTATTTATATTTTCACTGACATCCTGCCACACATTTAGCTTCTTTCGTTCCTGTTTTCCTGATCTCCAACTATTTCCTTTTTCACAGACAGCCTCTTTTCTACCTTGTATTCTATCACTGTTGTCTCCCTTTGGCCTTTTTCCCCCATGCTTTCTTCTCCCTCCCTTACCTGCTTTACCTTTTGTCTTTCTCATTTCTACCTGTTTACATTTTCACTGACATCCTGCCACACTTTTAGTTTCTGTCATTCCTTGGGGTCTCAGACCAGCAGAGACTCCTTATGCCTAAAGAAAGGTGACTGCACCCCAAAGCTTGCCTAGAACTTTTTTCCAACTACTCATTTGGTCTAATAAAAGATATCACATCTACTCAAAGACCCTTGCCAATCAATGGTTGTGGTGTTTCTGAGGTTTTTTTGCAACAGAATACCTGCTCTATTATTTTTCTAAAGTGAAAACTCAGATCTGGGATTTTCTGAGGGGTGCTTTAAGATTCTTATCTCAATTCCTGGATTAGCTTTTATTACCCCTATGTCCCTGTGGGTTTACTGTTTTGTTTTTCCCTTCGACTCACCTTTGCATCTCTCGGCAGTGCCCCTCTCCTTTTCTCCCCCTTTCCCTATCCATTGTATTTAAA
>NW_005841899.1:1000757-1031037 GCF_000455745.1 Alligator sinensis | reverse complement strand
CTATTCGTCATGCATCTGTTGATGCACGATAAAGTGCCATTGGCTTTTTTGATGGCTTCGTCACACTGCTGACTCATGTTCATCTTGGAGTGCACTAGGACTCCAAGATCCCTTTCCACTTCCGTGCCAACCAGCAGGTCACTCCCTAGGCTGTAGGTGTGCTGGACCTTTTTACTCCCTAGGTGCAATACTTTGCATTTCTCCTTGTTGAACTGCATTCTGTTGTTTTCTGCCCACTTGTCCAACCTGTCCAGGTCTGCTTGAAGCTGTTCCCTGCCCTCCGGCATGTCCACTTCCCCCCATAGCTTTGTGTCATCCGCAAACTTGCACAGAGTACATTTCACTCCCTCGTCCAAGTCGCTGATGAAGACATTAAAGAGTATCGGTCCAAGGACCGAGCCCTGCGGGACCCCACTGCCCACACCCTTCCAGGTCGAAACCAACCCATCCACCACAACTCTCTGGGTGCGACCCTCTAGTCAATTCGCCACCCACCGGACTGTGTGGTCATCCAAGTCACAGCCTCTTAACTTGTTCACCAGTATGGGGTGGGATACCGTATCAAAGGCCTTCCTGAAGTCTAAGTATACGACATCCACCCCTCCTCCTGTGTCCAGGCGTTTCGTAACTTGGTCATAAAAGGAGACTAGATTAGTCAGGCACGATCTGCCTGCTACGAACCCGTGCTGGTTTCCCCTCAGCATAATTTTTCCTGCCAGGCTCTCGCAAATGTGAGCCTTGATAATTTTTTCAAAGACTTTGCCAAGGATGGAGGTGAGTCTGACCGGTTTATAGTTGCCCGGGTCCTCCTTCCTCCCCTTCTTGAAAATGGGGACCACATTGGCCCTTTTCCAGTCAAGTCAACTAAGTTGTTGCTTAGGAAAGCTTATGAATCTCTGAATTATTATTTAGTCAGTCTATGAGGTGTTATCTGCCTGCCTTCAGACTTAACAGAGCTAACTACCTCTCCATTCAGGAACAGTGTCAGCAATCAATCCTGTTTCTTTGTCTGATTCTCAGGCAGCTGCATCACTACTTCTCACTAGTTCTAGGGAACTGTCCAATGAAATACACCACAGCAAAACCCAGGAAGCTAACACTGTAATGGCAAACTGAACTGTTGTCGTCAGCAGTGTTTTGACAATTGATATAAAAGCATATGCATCTGTTTAAGGTTTTATGTTAAGGCCCAGGTCTAAAGTCTAGTTTTAGTGCTTTGGTCTTTCTGTTGGAGATTGAGCTGAATGCCTTCTGGATGGCACAGGTTGGAAATTTTAGAACAAATTTCTGTACAAAAAAAGCTGATACTGCACAATGAAGATCTTCCACAAGAATGTGTCATTTCCATCAAAATTGTGCTGGAATCCAGCCTGCTTTCCAGTTCACCCAGCTGCCTCCCTGGTTCCTGAGGATCTAGCGGTGTCTAGACTTCCTGGCTCTGAGGCAGTTTATCTTGGAAGCTGGCTATAGAGTTTGAGTTCCAAGGTTTTTCAGGTTCCTGGTTCCAAAACTGTTGACCATTTGTTTCCTTTGATGAACTGTAGTGTTCTGCCCTTTCCTACCTCCCTGTGTGGCTGTACTCTCATTTTCTGCCTCCCCACAGGGTGAAAAGAAGAGGGTTCCTGATCCCTGTTGTCCAACCCAAAGCTCATGAACCTTACAGCCCTTTAATGGGAACAAATGGTCAACAGTTTTCTGAGGAGCTGCCTTAGAATCAGGAGCCTGAAAGCCCTGGGAACCCCAACTCCACAGCTGGCTTACAAGATA
This sequence comes from Alligator sinensis, assembly GCF_000455745.1. Lineage (NCBI taxonomy): Eukaryota > Metazoa > Chordata > Crocodylia > Alligatoridae > Alligator > Alligator sinensis. The sequence continues at coordinate 1,029,270 of NW_005841899.1, read as the reverse complement.
GCTGATAACAGACATTCAGCTTCTCCTGGGAGAGTCGCTGCTGTCCTAGGAGAAACCAGATATTTAGGCTTTTTCTCCCAGAATAAAAATGGCCACTCCAAGAGACAAATAACTTGGGAACAACAAGGATTAAATCATTCCCAGAATTTATCTTAGGGAGAGGGAATGTCTGTACATGCCGTGACTTCTTTCAGAAGAGAACATAGTCCTCCAGCAACCCCCTCCTCCAAGGAGACAGTGTGTCACTTGCTGGACTCTACTGCTTCAAATAGGAGAAGAACACAACCCCCTTCACAATTCACACTTTGTGTTGCAGGGAAACGCAGGCTGGCCATGGGCAGTCTGGGTCAGCCAGTCAGGGCTGTTCTGTGCACTGCTGCCATCTGTTGCCAGGCAGACTAAGTGAGCCTGCAGAGGATGCTGAGATGTGTGCACAGCCCTGTCCTCCCCACCCACCCCCTCTTTGTCTGTACACGTGGATCTGGGTAAGTTTTTCTACCATGAGAACAAACTTAGGAGAATTCTTCCAGATATTTCAATGCGTGTACACAGTCTGAGTTTCAACAAGTGCTGCTAGATTCTATAGGGAGCACAAGGACTTGCTTGGAGTCCAAACACTTCCACACTGAAGAATGTAATGACATCTGGTTCCATTTAGAGTAGCAGAATGGTTTGCTTCTTTTTATCTAAGTGTTGGTATTATTCTGCTGCCCATGAGCATAGTGTCTAAGCCAGTGAATCTCAACCAGGATATAGTAGCACCCTGCAGTACTGTGAGATCTTGGTAAGGGTGCTGTGGGATGTTGCACAAGGTAAGCACTGTTAGATGTGCAAACACCTACATTAAATTCCCAAGATAAACACAGAGATTTCAAACAGGAATCCATGGTGTCAAAAACATTCTGACTTGTTCTGGTCTTTCTGAATTCTTTGCAAGAAAATAATTGCTCTATTATTTTTCCATAGTCAAAAATGAATGAAAGCTAAAAGCTGGCATTTTCTGAGGTGTGCCTTGAGTCTGAAAAGGTTAAGAACCCCTGACCTAAGCTCTTTCTCTCTAAAACTACTAGCAAGAGCAAAGTCCCTAGATTTTCTATTTAGGATATATTTTTTTATGCTAAATGTAACAGAGAAATCAGGTTTGCAAATATTCTGCAAATTAAATCTTCAGGCAAAACTCTCATCAGACTCTAGTTTCTTTCCTCTCAATGTGTTAAAAATTCTACAGTACTGTGCCAATTTAATGACAAGTAGGGGTTGGATTGGACCAGGATGCTTAGGTTGAGGCAGACTTCAGTCAACTTGTTAAGTAGCCAGTGTCATGCATATTATAAGCTATTAGTACTTCAGCAGGACTATCACATTTGCAGATGTAACTGAGAGGAAAAAAATCTTTGGAAATAGAAAGGTTGCATCTTTTTTGTTTTCTTCTGTTAGCTACTTCCTATATAATTTTAATTTATATGAAATTACTTTTTCTTTTTCCATTTTTGTGTAATTACATCTTCAGCTTGGTACCAAAACAGAGCAAACAGGAGCCAAAAATACCTTCCTTTTTGATAATTATTTTTGTCTTCTTGCCAGAGCATAAGAATAACATGCTCTCTGCTATTCACATATTTAAGAAAACCATAGAAAAACATTGAAACCATATGCATAAAATAATAATAGTTTAGCTTTATATTGTCCCTTCAATATTGGGATTACAGTTAAAAACTGTCTGAAATGTAGAAGATGTTTTAAAACAGCTGACAGGGGCAGGAGACCTATATGTACTTGGTATGATATCGTGGCAAGTGCAAACGATGAAGCCAGGATAACTAATTTTTGTTTCTGACCTTACCAATGAAACAGTGAGACACAGTTCCACTGAAGTAGCTCTCCCTTTCTAGCAATGGGCAGATTTATGAGCTTCCAGGGCACGGAAGTGCTGACTACCTCTGGGCAGCCAATAGGACATGCTAGGCATAGGACATGTTTGAACTCGTACCAGCTAAGCATCTTGGTCTGGGCTGCACATGCCTCCATCCAGCATTCCCTTGGGAAGGATGGAAGCTATCCTGCATTCTGCCCCCTTGCTCCCAGTGCTAGTTATACGTTTAGTGAGTGAATCTAACTGCTAGACCGGGCATGGCCAGCCTGTAGCATGAGGGCCACAAGTGGCACAAGCAGCCTCTGTCTAGGGCACATAGCAGTTTGGGAAGGGGAAAAGCAGCACAAAGGTAGATGGGCAGGGAGCAGAAAGCAGAAGAGCAAAGTGGATTAGGAGCATGGGGAAGGAGCCAGAAGCAGATCAAGGGAAGGGGATTGGAGTGGCACTTGAGGAGGGTGCAAGGCTAATTTGTGGCATTTTTGCCAAAAAAATTAGTCTCCATAGTGTAGGCTATTGAGTTGTTGTCCTCCTCATCCTCCACTACTCCCTCCATTTACCTTAAAGTTAAGATGAAAGTGCATTTCAAAAGTAGATGCTTTTGCAGTTTTCCAGGGACTTGAGCAGATTGGACTAGGGCTGTACTTAGAGACTCAGATGGCAAAGGCTGCTGAAGTGGCTTTTAGACTTCTTAGGCCAACATCCTATTTTATCTCTGATTCAGTTTGCCTGTTATTAAAATGGGGATGGTGATAACCTGTTATATAGGGTTGATTTTTGGGGTTAACAGCTAATGGTTTTTACCTGACTAGCAATTAGGGTTAACCAGCATTAGATGTATGAAAGAAGGCAGAAGCTCATCATGCTTAAAGCCAGGCCTCCTTATTTGGCGTGCTCAAAAATTAAAGTGTATAGAATCACTGGTCATGCTTCTATCTCTTGCTTTATATGGGAAAATTGAGAGGGTTGAAAGGCACTATGACAAGTGCAAAATTGTATTTGCTATTGGACGTAGAGCAACAGAAAATAACAGATTGGATTTTAGAAGCACTCTACAGAATGAACACTTCACCCCACAATTTAGTATTGTCCGTAAACTTGGACAGAGTACACTTCACGCCCACATCCAAGTCACTGATGGAGATATTGAAGAGTACAGGTCCAAGGACTGAACCCTGTGGGACCCGTCTACCCACATCCTTCTGGGCTGATACCACCCCATCTACTACCTCTCTCTGGGTGTGACCACTAAGCCAATTTGCCACCCACTGGACCATGTAAACATCTATGTCACAGCCTCTTAATTTATTTATGAAAATGGGATGAGATACTGTATTGAAGGCCTTGCTAAAGTCCTTCCATCCGCTTCTACTCCTTCATCTAAGCATTTTGTCATAAAACGAAACCAGATTGGTCAGGCATGATCTACCTGCTACGAATCCATGCTGGTTTCCCTGCTGCATTTTTTTTTCTGCTGGACTCCCACAACTATGATACTTCATAATTTTTTCAAAGACCTTTCCAAGGATGGAGGTGAGACTGAATGGCCTATAATTACTCAGATCCTCCTTTCTCCCCTTATTGAAAATACAGACCACATTGGCCCTTTTCCAGTCCTCTGAGATCTGATTCAAGCACCAGAAGTGCTCAAACAGCCATGCCAGTGGTTGTGCTATGATACTGGCCAATTCCTTCAGTACCCTCAGGTGCAGCTCATCTGGGCCTGTTGACTTGAACACACCTGGTCCAATCAAGTGACTGCACCAAGTCAGCATTGACAGTTGGAGGGCTGGTGTCCCTCTGATGCCCATCTAAAAGCCCATTAGGAGACTTATCTTGAACCCTGTTCAGGGATACTGAAGCAAAAAACCTCATTGAAGAGCTCAGCCTTGTCCCCCCGTCTGTTACTAATTGCTCCTTCTTGTTCAGGAGGGGTCCTATGCTGCCCTGCACCTTCCTTTTACTCCCTACATACCTAAAACAAGACTTTTTGTTGTCTGTAATTTGTGTTGCCAGCCTCAGCTCTGTAGTTGCTTTGGCTTTTCTAACTGCCTCCCTGCAAGTGCGGGCCAAGTAGATATACTGCTCCTTAGTAGCTTTCCCCTGCTTCCACCACCTATATGCCTTTTTTTTTGCCCTAGGATCCCCTGGATTTCCCTGTTTAGCCAATGACATTTTTTGGCTCCTTTCCCCCTTTTCCCTTGTACTGGGATCATCTCCTCTGTGCCCAAAGGATCACTTCCTTTAGAAATGACCACCCTTCCTGGACTCCCCTCTTGCCAATACTCTTATCCTGCAGTGTGTCAGACTAGACTCCTAAGCACACTGAAGTTAGCCTTCCTAAAGTCAAGCACTTCCACCATACTACATATGGTATCTCATCCTATTCTCATAAATAAATTAAGAGGCTGTGACATAGATGTTTATACAGTCCAGTGGGTAGCAAATTGGCTTAGCGGTCATACCCAGAGAGTGGTAGTAGACAGTCTGGTATCAACCTGGAAGGATGTGGGTAGAGGGGTCCCACAGGGTTTGGTCCTTCGACCTGTACTCTTCAGTATCTTCATCAATGACTTGGATATGGATGTGAAGTGTATTCTGTCCAAGTTTGCGGACGATACTAAATTGTGGGGTGAAGTGCACACTCCGGAGGGTAGGGAACGATTGCAGGCAGACCTGGACAGGTTAGAAAAGTGGGTAGTACACAATAGGATGCAGTACAAGAAGGACGAGTGCAGAAGGTGGGACCTAGGGTGCAAAAATATCCAGCACACCTAGTGGCTGGGAAGTGACTCTCTCAGCAGCACAGAAGCAGAAAGGGATCTCAGAGTCATAGTGGACTCCAAGATGAACATGAGTCATCAGTGTGACAAAATCATCAGCAAAGCTAACCGCACTTTACCATGCATCAGCAGATGCATGACAAATAGATCCAAAGAGGTGATACTTCTCCTCTATGTGGCTTTGGTCAGACCACAGTTGGAGTACTTCGTCCAGTTTTGGTCGCTGTACTTCAAGAAGGATGTTGATAGACTTGAGAGGGTCCAGAGGAGGGCCACTAGTATGGTTAGGGGCTTACAGGACAAGCCCTATGAGGAGAGACTGAGGGACCTGGACCTCTTCAGCCTCCACAAGAGAAGGCGGAGAGGTGGTCTTGTGGCCGCCTACAAATTCATTAGGGGGACGCAGCAAGGGATCGGAGATGCTCTGTTCACCAGGGCACCTCTTGGGGTAACAAGGAACAATGGTCACAAACTGACAGAGAGCAGATTTAGGCTAGATATCAGGACAAACTTCTTTATGGTAAGGGTGGCCAATATTTGGAATGGGCTTCTGAGGGAGGTGGTGCTCTCCCCTACCTTGGGGGTCTTTAAGAGAAAGCTGGATAGGCATCTGCCTGGGGTCATCTCACCCCAGAACTCTTTCCTGCCTAGGCAGGGGGTCGGACTTCATGATCTGTTGAGGTCCCTTCCAACCCTAACATCTATAAATCTATGAATTTCCAATTTGTATTTATGTGCATGAAGGATCATCAGAATTGTTTTAAATTATTAAAATATTAAATTATTTTAAAGAAACAACTAATAGGAAAGATTTTTGTCATCATAATTTCAGACTGACTGTACTCTCGGGTATTAATATATGCACCCTTCCAATTTTACTCAGATTAACTTGTAGACTGATCCTTAAAACAGCTCCCTTGTGCTGTTGATCCAATGGTATCCAATTGAAATCGAGAGGGAAATTGGTAGTAGCTGTTTGCTTATGTTTTACATGAACAATAAACATTTTTCTCCAAATCCTTTATAATTTCTCATTAGTTACAGTTTGATATACTTACCCCTGAGGGAGTTTTAAAAATGGAATGCAGGAGCTTTCCACTTGCCCAAAGCTGTGTGGATGCATTTTGCAAGATTAAACACAAAGTTATTTGTTCAAAGGGGAAAAATTCATGTTATTAGCAAACAACTGTAAGAGTCACAAATTGAAAGTGAACATTCAGCATATCAGATACAGATATCTCTCTTCCTGCTAATGGATTAATTTCCAGTTGGACACCTCTGTATTAGCAAACAATACTTGTATTTCACTTTGCAAGGTACATGACTTTAATCACAAATTGAGTCCCTTGCATTCCTCCAGCAATCCCATGCAGCACAGTGCTGTATTTATACTGCACAGTTTTTATACTTCTGAAACAATAACACTTTATTTTTGAGCAGGTTTAGAAATAGTCTGCATGCCAAGGGATTTCTCCAAGCACGTGATATGCTAAAGGAATGCAGACAAGAATGTATAAGAGGGTTTAGGGTAGTAGGGATTAAGGAAATATATGACACTTGCTCTAAGTAAACTGATAGCAAGGAAAAAATTGCTTTTGAAATGAGACATTAACAGATGGCTTAACATAGATACGAGAATATTATCCCCATACCTTGCTAATAAAAGTACTGCAAGCATCTTCATTTTCTGTTGGTCCTGAAATAATATCAGTACAAAGATGTTTACTGTACAGAAGAAAGGTAGTAAAGCAGTTACTTTAATTTGGAGTGAGTAGTTTTAAGATATTCCATGTCCCTCCATTTCTTTTGTGATATTCCCATTTATTACAATATCAGGCTTTATTCACAAGGGGACCCAAATGTTGTAATATTTGTATCAAGGAGGTTTTCATTTGCTTTGATGACCACAGTTAGGGCTATGTTATGAGCATTTTGCTGGTGCAGCTACTATACTATGCTGGCAAAGGAAACCAGGTGTGGATGGCATCTATATTTGGAAAGCTGCGCTATGCTGGCATACCTTGTTCCACTGGTCCCCCACCCACACTTCCCAGAGCAAAACTAGGTATGCCTGCAAAAGTGTAGTTTTGTCAGTGTAACTGTGTCTGTAATAGCAGGATTTTGCCAGCACTACTTAGTCAGTCAGAGACCACACCAAGCTGACATGGCTCTGCCACCCCCAGCTGACATGCCCGCAGAAGTTTGTAGTATCAACCTGGCCCCTCTCTCATGCTTTTATAATAAGCTTGATTTTTATTTTTCCACCGCCTGGAAAGGAATGAGATCTGATCCACAATTTGAATATGTCAATCTGGATCTACATATGATCTCTGAAAACATCAATTCAGTGTTCAGCAGCAGTCCAAAGAAGCAAATATAGTGTTAAGACTTGTTAAGAAGGGAATTGAAAATAGAACTGAAACTGTCTTTATGCCATTGGAAATCCATGGTGCACCCATTCCTTGAATACTGGTTCCAGTTCTGGCCCTGCCACCTCCAAAAGGATAAGTAGAACTAGGAGCGCAACAAGCATAATCAGGATCATGGAGAGACTTCTGTAAGAGGGGTGATTAAGTAGGGAGGGACTTCTCACTTCACAGATTCAAAAAGTTTAGGGCTGGAAGGGACCTTGTGAGATCATCAGGTCCAATCCCCCTGCTGTGGGCACGAAAGACAACTGGAGTCAAATAACCCCAGCAAGCATAGACAATGCATAGGGGGGATGCAGGGGGGGCACATGCCCCCCCTGAGATTCTATGGGAGGCCCCCCCCCCGTCGCCAATGTGGCTGTTGGCGTCTGCAGGCGGTCGCCGCTTACCACCCCCTGCCCCAACTGCCAACACTACTACCAGCAGCTGTGGGCAGTCCCCACTTGCCGCTCACCACTGCTGACACCACCGCCAGCATGGTGTCCCCCCAGTCTTGGGAGGCACCAGTTGTTCATGCCAGCAAGGTATGTGTTCAGTCTCCTTTTGAAGGTCTCCAGGGTAGGTGTGTGCACTACCTGCACTGGGAGTCTATTCAAGAGTCTGGTCACATGAACTGTGAAGCAGTTTTTCCTTCTAGCCACTCTGAAACCTTCTTCAAGGAGTTTATGACTGTTGCTCCTGGTTTTCCCCTGGGGCACTTTGGTGAGTAGTTGTTTGCCTACAGCCTGATGCTCACCCCTGATAATATTTGTAAGCTACCACCAAATCCCCCTGAAGTCTTCTTTTCTAGGCTGAACAGTCCCATATCTGTCGGGCTTTCCTTGTATGGATTGCTCTTGAGGCCTCTAATCATACAAGTGGCTCTTCTCTGCACTCTCTTAAGCTTCTCCACGTCCTTCTTGAAGTGTGGTGCCCAGAACTGGGTGCAGTACTCCAGCTGCAGCCTCACCAATGCCGAGTAGAGCAGGAGAATAACTTCCTTAGTTTTGCTTGCAATGCATCAGTTGATGCATGCCAGCGTATTGTTTGCTCTGCTAACTGTAGCATCACACTAGCTCATATTCACTGTATGGTCAATTTAGGGAAAAGATGATGGTGGGAGCGGGTGGGAGGAAGGAGGAATATGATAGAGGTCTGTAAAATCATGAATAGCATGGAGAAGAGTAAATAGGGATTTATTATTTCCCATCTCATAATACTAGAACTAGAGTATGTACAATGAAATTATTAGGACACAGATATAAAACAAAAAAAAAAGCAGTTCTTTTCACACATTGCTGCAAGATGTTATAGAAACTGATCATTTAACCAGGTTAAAAAGAATACCAGACTCATCCATGCAGGATACATTGCTCACTGGGTATTAAACATTATAGTTAGAGGTATAACCTAGAAATCAGGGCTTGCTAAGCCTCTGAATGCTGAAAGCTGTAGGAGAAGAGGGGCAGAAGTCAGATCAGTCTGGATAGACCCTGCATAGGTATTCTTCCCTTTATCATCTTTTCTGAGTCACTCTAAATACAGAAAACTAAGCTAAATGGATCTGTAGTTTTACCCAGTATGGTACTACCTATATTCTTATCTTAAATTAGTTTGCAAATAGGCAGGGAATCTTAGGACTCGTTAACACAAAAAGGTGCATTTCTCTATTTGTACTGGCTAAAGGCAGCGTAGGGTAGCACCTTAAAGACTAACTCATTCAGAAAGTTAAAAGCTTGCATAGGTGATAGCCTAATTTGACAGAGGCTACAAATAGTCACCTGCAAAAGCATCTGCCTTCTAAACAAGTTAGTCTTTAAGGTGACACCTTGTTCTGTGTTTTGCCTGACTGCAGACTACCACAGCTAAATAAATCTTTTTAATATGCTGGTATCAATAAAGACGTACAACCATGCCAGCAACCCAAATGCGGATATTGTTAGCATAAAGGCATTTATTTCCATTTGGAAAGAGAATGGAATAAGCTATACTGCTGCAGCGTGCATTTATAGCGGTATAACATCATCTACAATAAGCTTTGTACTGTTTTTACTTTATTACAAAATATATACCCTTAACCAACATAGTTTCATCTGTATCTGTACATGAGTAATCCACCTTAGATCTCCACCTGTCCTGCATGGTATACCCTGCTCTGCAAGCTTATGTCAGTGTAAATTACTGGTACTCCTTCCTGACGAAGACTGAATAAAGTCTCTCCCTGCAAGAAGTAGAGTTTCGAGCTCCGGAACTGCAGAACGTTCTTCCATACTCAGGCATCTGCCATCCAGAGATAGCCTTTCACGTATCAATCAGGTGTTTTTCTGTTACTGTTACCCTTCTCCCCTGCTGTGGACATCCCTGCCTAAACTGGTTTCCTCAGAAATCAGGCTCTTACGCTGCAAATGTGTATTAGAAGATAATGATGCTTTTTTTCAATTTTTATAATAACTGAGGACTCCAAAGGATATGTTTCTTTGTGTTGATTCTTGCTTAGAGAAGCAGCACACAAAGTCCCTCAAGAGATCTGCTAAATTGTTTCTTAGTATAGGAGGCTCTGGAAGCTTTATTTTCCACCAGCTTTGGGTGAAATAAAAGCCCTTCATTAATTTACGTAACCTACCAAGGCCCCCTTTCCATGGATCGCCCAGTGCAGTCCAGTGGGACTGCTACACAAGTTTTCAGGATGGGGCCAAGCCATGTGAATTTGCATCTTCCTCTATCCCACTTGCCTATATTAAGGATCTTCCAAGTGAAAAATCTATTATGCAGCAACAGATTTATGTAGTAATGCCTAATCCAAATCTAACACCCCCTACCAAAAGAAAAAGAAAGGGTTTAACAGTTTTGCTTGGTACGCCCAGTTTTGACAATATGAAAACTCAGACCTCTGTTCAAACCCAGTAATGGCCAGATAGCTCCACATTTTTGTGATGCCCTAAATTATGTAAATAGGGTAAGAACTGAATGAGTGTGTTGGTAATGGGCTACGTTAGTAATCAAAATAAAGCAATGCATAAATAAAGCTATATATTCACACCTAAGCTGGCAAAATATTGAATTGGCTCTGATGTAAGACAGCTTTTGTATATTTTTTAAATATCCAATTTCTCAGCTGGTGTGAAGTGGTACAGCTTTGTATCCAGATCTGAATCATATAGTGATATGCATGTTTTCACCTCTTCTAATTAACGTACTAAGTGCTTCCATGAAATCTTTACTGGGGGGGCACGTTTACACAGGACGCTTAATGCGCAGAAGACTAATTCTACTGTGCATTAGTGCAGCAGGCAAAGCCTGTCACTAAAAAAGCGTTCGTCTGTGCTAGTGCTCAGTAGCACCAATTACGGCACATTAAGTTTAGTACCTGTCATTACAATGACAGGTACTAAACTTAATGTGCCATAATTACGCCACCTTAATGAATGTATAGACACTCCCTGGGTAACTTTTTTTTTTGTTTCTCCAATCCTACAAGAATAGTGGAGCTAAACTGAATTAATCAGGTTTAAAGATGCACCAATTTAGCTTTCACTTAGGCTTCTGTCATTACACTTAAGATGCAATTAATCTGTTAATCACATTTTAAATAGTAACTTGGCCACATGTTCAGGCATTACAAGATGGCAAACCATACACAAAAATATTCCACAGGATATGTATAATATTTTTGTGGCTGGTTTCCATCACACCTTAAATTGAATGTGCAGCAGGCTCCCTGCCATGCAACCTGCTGCTAGCGGCCTGGTGGGGCTTGGTTGACAGCTCCCCCATGGTGGGAGGCTGACAGCTGTGTGGTGCAGCCCTCCATGGGCTGATAGTTGATTTCAGACCTAGAACCACACTGGAGTCTCAAACAGGCTTTAGTGTGGTCTGGGGTTGGGACCTACAATCAGCTCCGGCATTGCACCAGTTCATACCAGGCTGTGGGCACTTGACTTTCAACTTGCCGGTGCCCTGGTAAGTAATAATTGCATGATTTGGATCTGATTCCCAGTCCCAAACCCATTCATCCTGCCATGCATAGGATCAGCTCTCATTGCTCCATTAGGATCAGATCCCATTGTGCCATTAAGTGCACATGTGCCAGGGGCCTTAGAGTGGAATAGCTGAGGCAGATGATGCAGTGGATTAGCTGGAAAGTATTGTAATTCTAAAATGCTTTGATAGTCTGTCCATACTATTACTGAAATCAGTGGGGCTACTCGTGGAATAAAATGCTACTCAGTGGGTGCATCTACACAAGACACAACTGTGCAGTGGTTACTGTGCATTTATATAGTACTTTAGTACTTTATTTAGTACTTCATTTACTTAGCTTACCACACATTTATTTAGTACTGAGTTATTGCACAGTAGTACCAGAGATTGCCTTTTTGTGATGCTACTGTGCAGTAGCCTAATGTGCTGTACAGTAGCGTCATGTCACAGTCATGCAACGCTACTGCGCAGTAGGATCAGTCTACTATGAGTCAGCGTCTCATGTACACGCACCCACTGTAAATAGGGTATTAGAATGTGATTTGCAGCAATAGAGGAAGCATTGGTTAAATTTGTACCTGCATAGCTTTATTTTGAATAACACCCAGCTTTCCTGATGAAGAGAACACTGAAGGTAAAGGGCGGGTGAACACATGAAGAACTTGTTGTAAGGGATAGTTTACCTTGAATTATTTCTGGTAAGAGCAGTTACCAGGGAGTACCTGATGTGCTATAAGTTCATACCATAGCCTTGCAATAACCTGCTCATGTGTCCATGCCCTAAGGCCTTCTGTAAATAGTACAAGTAGACTGCAGGCATTGCTTGTTTAAGTTTTCTGGGACTGCTTTACATGTGTATCTCAGGCCTGCGTAGAATAAAGACACCTCCCCTCTAGCAGAAGAGGCAGAGAATATTTTCCCTTGCCTTCTTTCTGTATCTGAACAAATGTCTTTGGCCCTTCCCCCCTTGCCCTAGTAGCTAAGCACCTCAAATCTGTGAGGCAGGAGCTGCTATTATCCCCATTTTGCAACAGGACAAATAAAGTCACAGGAAGCAAAGGATGGCACAAAAGAAGTCTGCGGCAGAGCATGGTCATGAATGGTGATCTAACGACTGGTTCCTGCATCCTTCTTGGGTTTAAGGTGGAATGGGTTGATTTAGATTCTCTTCCTTTAAAAAACAGCTGTGATTTGTTTTAATAATGAACAAATAAATCTTAGAGGTCAGTAGGTTTGTGTGAAATGGTCTAAGAACAAAAACTCTCTCAGGAAACACAGGTGAGTTTTCCAATACATATTAGCAAACAGAATGATACAGCTTTACAATCCTTCAGGCCTTGTTTCACTTCAGTCATGGTCTGTGACAAGTTAACAAGATAACATTCAACTAGTTCATTATTTAGATATTTTAGAGTACATTTTGAAAGCCTCACATAGGGCTTTAACCACAGGACTCCCTTTAAACTCAATGGGAGTTGTACAGCTAAAAACCCGCACAGCAGTTTGAAAATGTACCCCATGCTGGGCTGAAGAGAGATGCTTAAAGAAGAAGTGTTTGAACAGGGAGGAGGAACGTGATGGCATGATTCTCAATCTTGGGTTGTGATCAGATCAAAAGCCTCCTTCATCTTCCACCCCCACATTCCTTCCAAGCGATTTTTCTCTTGTGTTCAATAAAATGTGTTGCAAATAAATATAATAAACTTCTGAGTTTTAGAGGTGCCTGGATGTTCTCACATTTTCTTTTTCTCAATTCATGTCTTTCTTTCCTTTGTTCCAGTCCTCCTCTCTCTATGAATCTCAATTATGCCTTCATACTTTATCACTCCCTTCCCTTTCCCCAAATGTTTAGTCCTTTTCCCTCGTCCCTTTTATCTTCTCTCTTCTGATCTCCAATTATCTTTCTCTCCTGTTCTCCTCAGAACTTCCATTTTCCCTGCCATTCTCTCTCTGGCCCTTTTGCATCATTTCATCTCCCTCCCGTCTCTCCAGTGTCTGTTTCTTCTCAGACCCATGTCCTTGGTATATGGCTGCTATGTTCTTGCATGTGTTAGGTCCAGGGAGCATGACTTTTCAGGGTCTATATCTCTCCTCCTTTCTCCTACATGTGTGCAGATAGAAATTCTGAAAAATGTTCCTCTCTTTATGCCTAACTACATAATGGCCTCATGCTACTACCCTTTATAGGAACTAGGGACACCAGATCTCAAACTGTATGCCTGGGGGGAAGGCAGGGGATGGGAGTTCTGCACAGCTTTTTGCACAAAGGAGGAGATGCAATTAAGGAGATGTCATTGTAGAGCAGACACAAAAAGTGCTAGAAGACTTTCTACGTCATCTAGTGGCTGTGATACAACAACACAGGAAGGTATAAGCAACAGTTTTATCACTGTTCTGGTTAGCTTCAGTAGTTGGAGACGCAAAGCACTAAAATGTTAATATATTGTTAATGTAAAATAAATGTCAATGTAAAATATTTCCTGTTCTTTTGATAAATTTTACAAATGGTTAAATTCAGACCCTGCTGTTTGACCAGGCCAGTATGAACTATATGAGGTTATTTCAGTCATCTCTGTGTGTACAGTTGTGTATTTTTACTGCCTCATTATCAATTGCTTGGTTGTAGAAAGGCTGTCAATATCATTTTTAGGGAGACTAGAACTGCCTAATGATACAGATAATTAAGCCCTTGGAGACCATTATTCTAACCACTTATTACTTATTCAACCATTTTGCTATACCACTAGAATTTGGGGCAGACTAGAACTATGGTGCAGACTAGAACTATTAAAATTAAGTCCTCCCTTCCCTATGTATCTTGAGCACAGCTTGTTTTCATGTTTAACGACCTGGAGTTTAATACTTCAACCTTAGACCTTACTATTCAAAGCTTACATATTCTGCTACTGTATATGTACTGCTAATTACTGTATGTCACCTATATTAGTCAAATCTTACAGAAGGAAGAGGGTGCCTTGAAGCAATCTATGTATATTCTTGAATAATTCCTTACATCTTCTCTCAGCTGTAGCTGCAGTTCTGTGTTAGAGGCCAGTGGAGAATTATTTCATTTTGGAGTGTGTATGCACTGGGCAGGGAACAACTGGAGGACTGAACTGCAAGAAGCACAAGTCCTACAGTTTCCAGGCATGTGAGAGTGCTGCCTCATGGACATACATCCCTGCCTGGGTCCACCCAGTTTTGTTTGTGAGTGAGGGGTGGAAGGACAGATAGATGTTTCCATGCTTCCTCATACCTTAGCTGTTGACCTTGGAGCCCACAGCCACATGTGGCCTGCGAGGGGTCAACTTGTGGCCCCTAGACTCCCACCCAGCTACTGTTCCCCCCGTTGCTGCAAAAACTGGCAGTCTCCAGTCTCTAGGTGGCAACATAATCTGTTGTGCTATGAGCCCCTGCATGTGTGTCAGGTGGGGTGAAGGGGACCACATGGCATGTGGCCCATGGAGGTCTGTGGCTTGAACACTGTACAGCTGCACCAACACATTTTTTACTGGTGAGGTCCATGGGGTGTATGGTCCCCAGCCACTTAGAAGTTTGACAGCCCTGTTATAAAGGGAGATACTAGCAGCCCTGGTACTCTGAAGTATGCAGGGACTGAGACTGGGCTTTGTTGATTGCATGAAGCATGCCTGGACGAGGGTTCCTGGAAAACTGTTTATTAGGGTTGTGCAAAGCTTTGGGTGCTGATTCGATTTGGAGGAGATTCAGCCCAATTCGGTGGCCAAATTTCCAAATCAGAATCGAATCGGAAGACTAGTAAAAAGGTCTCAATCAATTCAAAGCTCTCTGAAAAGATTCAGAGGGTGGAGCTGGAGGAGGGGGGAGGGGACCATGGGGCGACTCCCACCAGGCCCCATCCCCTGCCTGCTTTGGCCGAATCGATTCAGGACAGTGATTTGAATCACCAAATCGAATCGCTGTCCCCTGAATCGACCAAATCCGAAGTGAATACTAGCTGCTTCTCATAGGCCTACTGTTTATAAAGCATGCTTCTTATATGGGGGACACTTGCAAATCTATAATCAGTTTCTCTTAGAACGGAGAAAACAAAAGCAAAATTCTGGTCCAACATGTACTTTTTGGAAATGTCATACACATGATCTCTGCATAAAGATCATTTCTCAAGTGTATGCGTAGTTGTTTGGTCTATGTTCTCTATATTGTTGATACCTTTGGAATATTCTTCCAAATATGTTCATGCAGCCTTTCTAGTTCTTGGGACCTTATTGTAAGTCTTATATATGATTTTTTTTAAACTCTTAAAATCATGTGATCACGAGACTTTTTCACCTTTTCAAAAGTTGTATTATTAGTTGTATACAAAGGCTTGAAAAAACAGAACCAGAAGGTCATAAACTCAGAATACAAATCTTAAATATTTTATTTTTTTAAATCTTTTTGGTTTTTTGGACTCTGTATTTTTACATTGCACAGCAGCTTATGTGTAGTGGCTTTTCTGTGCCATCTGTAGGGAGCCAGAATCAGAGTGGGGAACTTCCATATTTCAGTAGTGCATAGACTGTCTTAAGTGTAGTCCTCTGTGGGAGTTTGGGCCAGTATCTGCCATTTTCCCTGTAGCACATCCAGGAGATAACAGTTCTTTCTCATGAAGGGTATTTTTATACAAGAAATTGGGTTTTTTTAATAAAATATTCTGAAGTTCTTGCCCAGTTTTTATCCAGCCAAACTTCCAAGTCCAATTAGCACTTTAATTTTGAAAGTGCTAATTCCACAAATAAAATTTGAAGGAAAAAAATATGTGATAACTTAGGAAAACTTGACACACTTCGGTTTGACACACTTGTAGCTTTGAAGCTACAAGACAGCTTCCCCTATGACATTAATAATACACATTCTTAGTAATCATTTAATCCAAAGCATTCTACTCCTACATAGTTTGTTAGGTATCTTTATTCTAAAATAATTGTAAACTATTTGAAATATACATGTTTATTAGGGGTGTGCGAAGCGGGCCCTATTCGATTCAGCCTGAATTAGGAACAGTGATTTCATTAGTTGATTTGGATCACTGTCTAAATCTGAATCTGAAGATTCAATGCTGATTCAGAGAATCAGTGATTCGGACATAAAAAAACATTTAAATCTGTGTCTACATACCTCGAGGTACCAGCATGGCTTATGAACACTGCGATGGTGGGGCACATGGAACGTCTCACAGGAGTGCTTGGTGGCAAACCCAGAAGTGGACCGGAAATACTTCCAGTTCACTTCTGGGTCCACTGGGGAGCATGCTGGGGAGCCCCCCTGCGCCTCCCCTGGCTCGGTGATTAGCTGTGGGGGGGACCCTGGGTGTCCCCCCAGACCCAGGAGGCACCAGTTGCCAAGACAGGGAGGTGTGTGTGTGGGGGGGGGGGGGTGCACGCTCCCCTATTGACCCAGAAGTGGACCAGAAGTGCTTCTGGTCCACTTCCAGGTCTGTTGCTGAGCGCTGGGGAGCCCCCCACGCTCCTGTAGGACACTCCATCCGCCCCAGTATCACAGCGTTTATGAGCTGCCTGCTACCTAGAGGTATATAGAAAAAAACATTTAAAGCTATGTCTATGTCCGAATTTCCAAATATTTCTGAATCTCTCCGAATCAATTTGGAGGGTTCCGATTCAATTTGGAGAGATTATATGGTCTCCTAGTTCGATTCAGATTTGGAGATTCGGCCACCAAATTGGGCCGAATCTCTGCCTAATCGAATCAGGGACTGAAGCTTCACACAGCCCTAATGTTTATAGTCTTTCACAAATCTGTTGCCTCCTTTTTAAACTTTGTCACTATAGAAGTGCAGAAATTCCCAAATGAGTACAAAGACAGAGCTAAACTCATTTCTGCTGTGCTTCATTCAAGCTCAAATGGTTTGTTTAAAATTATGCAAGTACAGACATGAAGTATTTACATGAAATGTGAAAAACCATTAAAATATTGGGAAAGAGACAGAAGATTTCCCAAAAAGTTAAAGTTGAATTTAAATACTTTTTTGCTGTATGGAACTTAGATCATGAATGGAAACAGCTTGAGGTCTGTACAGCCCTAGTAAACACAAAGTAAATAAAATAAAATAATAAAAAAAGAATGTTATCTGCTGTTCAACTTGAGGCAGGAATTCTGGGATCTATTTCTGTTTCCCTGATATATGCCAACTTACTTAACTAAGCCTCAGTGTACTCACCTGTAAAACAAAGATACAGAAGAACTGTGATAATCTGCACATTCCAAAACCAGCAGGTACGAAGCTCATCATATTCTGACCATATCACATTAAAGATTCACTGTGCATTCAAGTGAAGTTCTTTTTATTAAATAAGCACCATTAGATCTATTAGTATGGTGTAAGTGATGATGTAATTACAGTGCATTGTTATAATAATTGATAAAAGCAAAACTTCATTTTTCAAATACATGAACAAAGTACATTTTATGATGCATTGTCCCTGGTTTTTTATTGTGTTTGTTCATTTTCTAATTTGCAAAATTCACTAATTCACAATGGGTCTCCCAGCCATTTGCATGAATTAAAAAGACGGTGCAATAGTAGTACTCGCAGGGGTGTTGTGAAGATTAATCGAGGGCGAATCTGTCACCAGATACACACACAAATTGTATTGTCTTCAGTTTCATGAGTATAACCAAGGGAGGATTTAGCTGTTAATGATTGCAAAGCGTGTTGAAATCTCCAAATGAAAAGCACTGCAGAAAAGAAAAAAAATAGTAGTAATAATATTCATTATTAGCCAGATATTGAAGGTTGCCCCACTTACGTAAAATCATACCCACTGTGTAACATACCCACTTGTAAGGCTCTTTGGGAAATTTTCAGGCCCTTAAAACTTCCATAAGAGTTACAAGACTTTTAGAAAGTCTGGTACCATGATAAGAAGATGGGATGACTAGGATAGAGATGATCCCACACAGAGAATATTCTTGCATCTGCAGTCCTCTGAGTTCAGTTATGGAAATGTGAATGATATGTTCTTTGATATTGGATGAGGAGATTTTTGATATCTTCAAGAAACCCTATGGGAGAGTCACAGATTGAAAACTCTGGAAATTGCCATTGGAATAAAATACCCGCCCTGCATGTTCGCTTGCTGTTGGCTGCCAAGAGTTGCATGTGTACTGCAAAACACCAGAGTACAAATCTGAAAATTTCATGACATCTTGTGTAGTGTGAAAATACCTGAGGAAACACCTAAGGAAATCTGTTTGAGAGGATTTCCAGGAATACCCATCCATGCCAGACCTAGTTTTCATCTTGTACCTCTCCGTATCCACCTCATCCTTTCAAAAATTGCCTCACTCCACAGAGCACCATCACTGTTCATAATAAACACATGGAAATTTATGGAGCTCTGTCAACACATGCAGATGGCCTTGGAGTGACTATAATGCTACAAATCCAAATGAGGCTAGCACTTCAGTTTGCTTTTAAATAGCATAGCATACACAGGAGTAAGTTAAAGCCATGCAGTTTTCTCTGTGACAGTGTCCTTTTTAAAAAAAACACATTGTACCAAATGAAGAGCTATGTATACACATGGGCTAGTGGGTGTACGCATATGCTTAGAATCTGCTGTAAATATTAGAAATCTTATTTTAAAGCAAGCAACTTTAGTTTGTTCTGAATTTATTTATACTTTTAAATGTCTGATACACTGCATAAGTGACTCTGTTGCATGATGTATGAGTAAAGATGGAATGTATGGGCACAAATTAAAACTAACCTCAGGATCAACTTTCTCCACACAAATATATATGTATATACACATAGCCATATAGCAAATAAGATTAATACCCATACAGCAAATAAATTGATATATACAATTTTCGTGCCCATTTTGCTTTACCCATCTAGCAAATGAACTGATATGTATACTTTTCCTAAAATCCAAGACCCATTAATGGGGAAAAGTGATCTCTCCATTTGCCGAATCCTTCCTAACGTACTTCCCAATGACCAGCTTCTTGAAGTTTAAGATCTAGCCCACTTTTTTTCATTGGCAAATCAGATAAGGGTGAGTAGGGATGGATGAGCTCCATAAGTCCTTCCTCAAGGTTCTCTCTGGTTTCTGTTGTACGCTGGAAATTAGTTTTCTACATGCAGATCTTAAAGGTGACATGTATAGGACTACAAGAGTCAGGCCTTTCATTGTGGGCTACCTAACTAGGAGTTAAATCAGCTTTAGAGAAAGGTCAGGTCTGCTCTTGTGCTACTAACATTTAGACTTCAGTGGGAAGAGAAATAAGCCAACACTGGGCATTGTTTTCAAGACCCTACCTTATTTATTTACATGTAATGTCTGCATTTAAAAAGTGCTTCTCTATGACTTGAGGAACGTACATGTGTGATTTTTAAAAGACCCACTTACCAATGTTTGTCTTCTCAACACTGTGCCCAGTGCCTCAGATTTGCTTGTGTTATTTCCAGGCAGTGTGGTTCAATGAACAGAGCTTTGGATTATTCCTCAGGAGATGTGTTGCACTAACGTTAACGCAGTTTTGCCCCTAAATCCATGGGGCCAGAACTTCAGCCTTCAAGTCTGTTCCCAGCATTGCCGCCCATCTACTGGGCTGCTTTATCTCTTTTTGCCTGTCTTGAGGCCTCTGTGTCTCTCCTTTTATTTAGATTGTAAGATGTTCAGGACAAGGCTTGGAATCAGATTTTTTTTATGTCGTACCTAGCACTAGGGGACCATCTTCGTGGTTCAGCCTCTCGGTGCTTATGTAAAACATCCCATACATCATTATATTTACTTGAATATACGACAACCCTAAATATAAGACAGTCCCCCAATAAGTAGATTCTGCATATCCAAATTTGTAAATTTGTTATCACTTTCCACATATAAAATCTAATTTAGTGGAGATTTGCCTTGAATTTGACTGGAATAAAAGACTAAATAGTAAGGCCTGTCTCTGTCAGGTGGAGGGAGAACGCTGGAGGGGTGGATAAGCTGCTCAGTGCCTGAGATGGAATATGGCCAAAATGATAATGCAACCACAGACTCTGAGCTGGCATTTCCCAGTTGGTAAACATTAGTACTGATGAACATTTGAGTTAACAAATCAAAGGACAAATTATATATAATAAACACATGCACACACATCCACACATTTACACAGCTACATTTCCAACCTAAATTGTCTACTTGGGTTTCGTGTTGATGTCGACTACCTCCTGCATGGTGCTGCAGTGCACATATTTGTTGCAGCTTAGTGTCCTGAAAAAAACAGAAACCTTTCAGTAAAAAGCCTTATGAGTAGGAAGAGTCAATGTTTCTTGGCTGTCATTTTGAAAGCTCTCCTCCCTCCTGTTCTTCCATCTCTGGGATCTGTTTCTCTTTGGGACAGGACCATGTGTGTGTATGCCCATGCCAGTCGGTTCCTTTTCATCTGTGGGAACTAGAAAAATATTGACTAGATTCTAAGACAAGGGTTTTTTCCCCCCCGTTTAACGTGAGGGTGGAAGCCCCTTGTCTTGAGCTGGAGTACAAGGTGCAGGGAGGCGATGGGGCTCAAGCAGCCACTGTAGCTCCAGCTCCGATCTCAAGCCCGGGTCAGGCCCGAGCTGCAGCTGCTGCCTGTCCCCCACTGCCTGTGCACCCCTGCCTCTTCCACTCCACAGCCTTGAGCCTTTGCCACCCTCCCCTATCTCCTCCCTGCACTGCTTCTTCCCCCTCTGCAGCTTCATCCCTTCCCCCAGCTCCCTCCCCACATAGCCTCTGCCTCCCTGTACCCCTCCCAGTTCCTTACCCTTGCTCCAGTGCCGGCACGTGCCATCCCCACTACAGCCTGGGACACAGAGCACTGCCCTAGCCCTGCCCCAGTTCAGATGCATCATGAACTTGCATTCATGGAAGCGTATGCTTTCTTTATATATCCTATTTACTTATAAAGTGCATATCTACCCTGTTGTGTAGTGAACCAAGACCGTAAAGCTGTTTCTTTCTTCGTTGTCACACTGGTTCCAAATTTTGCCTGCTCTTACCCAAGAGGAGGCTTAACTTGAGAGAGCTGAATCCAAGCAGAACAAGGCTGTAACTGAAGCTGGATGTAGAGATGCCCTGGCAATCTTTAAAAAGCACATTACATTTTACTGGTGTATCCTTTCATTGTGCAGATTACAATAAAACAATTAGCTTGTATTACAGCCACCATTAAATCAGCAATCAGTCCTTCTAATGTATGAGGAACAAGATTAAATTATAACAATATAGCATATTTGACTAAGCAATCTCTCCTAAAAATGGAAGGTCAGGTTTCAAATGAAAAAGGACAGTTAACCAAAGCAACTTCTACACCACAACAGCAGGGCTGGATAAACTTTGCAGGACAGTAGGGTGTAAGCATTTTTGACAAATAGAATATAAGTATCTTTGACAGAATCACATCCATATTATTGTTGTGCTGTTCCACTGACACCTGATTTAAGGGATCTTAGGCGCTTTGAGAATCTAAAGTAAATTTTATTGTATGTAGTGAATCAGAATTACATAGGATCCAAATTTTGTTGACAAATTTGTATAAAATACAGAAAAAATAAGTAACCCCAAATGGTGTGTAACCTGTAGTTAAAACAACTCTATTTGTCACTTGGGAGAATCTGTCTCTGCAATTTTATTTGGTCAGTGGAAACTATAGTCTTGCTAGAAGAAGGTTCTAATTATATTCCACAAGGATCAGTGTAGACTAAGGTTACGGTTAGTCATGACAAAGCTGTTAGGCAAGATGGATTTCTGTTTTTGTTTTAATAAAGATGCAGTCCAAAAGGGATAAACCGAATTGTCAATGCATAGAAGATATACATTAAGATGAATTCCAGTCTGATAAAAAAATGACCATGTGAGCTGAAGCACTCTTTATATTTTATTGTTTGAAGTGGTTTAATTTGTTTGTTCATTTGCACCTACATATTAATGTGTCTGATACGGAGAGACTGAAGTCTCAATGAGAAACTCCAATTAACTTCACTGAGAATGAGATCTGTCCTTTATCTTGTTTCCTGACTTGCCTGTTTATTCATTTGCAAGGGTTTTTCATCAGATTAGAAATACATTGATATATAAACGAAAAGAAGACCTGTCTTTATTATTAACTTCCGAAATTAGGAGTGCCCATTTTAGGAAAGAAAAACCCATTTGCTGTCTTCTCTTATGGATTCTCTTAGGAACCAAAGGATTTGGCCTCATGAGTAAAAATGATCTGATTAAGGTCAGCCTTTGAGCAGAAATCTGCTACTGAATAACTCTGCAGCACTGTCTGCACTAGAGATTAGAGCTGGCTTATTTTTATTCACATTTGGTCAACAGATGGTCCAACTATTCTGTGAGCACTCTGAAAACCCCAAAACGTGCACATCGACTGAAATAAAATATAATAAAAATAAGCAAAATGTTAGTGGGCATATGACTAG
Organism: Alligator sinensis; assembly: GCF_000455745.1. NCBI lineage: Eukaryota > Metazoa > Chordata > Crocodylia > Alligatoridae > Alligator > Alligator sinensis. The sequence continues at coordinate 1,006,788 of NW_005841899.1, read as the reverse complement.
CATGAATGCCTCACAGTGTCAGCAAAAGAAGTAGGATGCTGCTGACTTGAAAGAAGAAAGCTCAGTAAACAGGAAGGTTGTCACTAGATTAACATGTACTATAAATTCTGACCAGACTGAAAGATTAGAATGACGACCAGCTACGCAAAGGTTATATAAAGACAGGACTATTGTCCCTTGGCCTGAGTGGTTAGTCAGTGTTTGGGATCCAGGACAGCTGTTCCTCTAGGAGGAGAAAGTGAAGATAGGAGGTATGCGTTTCTCTGGCACAATCGTGTTTGCTTATGCTAAATGGGACACAAAGTGATGCTTCCCTAAATGCATTAGCGACAAACAACAGCAGGCATGTGTTTTTCAAACTTATCCTTGTAGCCATTTCTGTATCCCAAGGGTCTTGAATCTCTGCTCTCTTTGCTTGCTTCTTCTGACGTGTGGGTGTGTGCGCGTGCACACACACACACATGCACACACTATTTTATGCCCAGCATTTGCCATCAGTTCAGGGAATCCTCTTCTTTGAAATGACTTACCTTCTGATTAGCCTTGAATGTAGCCTAATGCTTCCATTATCTTATGCTTAATTGCTATGTCCACTTAGCCTGAATAAAGAGTGCCTACCATAACTAGGAACCTACATAAATCGCAACAAAACGACGGGATTTTCACAGGCCGCTTGAGACGCATGGAGCTGATTTTGCAGTCTTTTCACAGTGAGTCCCCCTCCCTTGCCACTGATTGGCTGAGGGGCCTGGTGGCCCCACTCATTGCTGCTGATTGGCCGAGAGGCAAAAACACATCATAACTAAATAGCAAAATCTGCAGAAATATCAAATAAATTACTGTATAATTATAAACCTAAGTATTAAATTTAAATCTAAATTGAAATATATTATGAATATCAATTTATACACAATATAAATTGTAACTAATCATCATACAAAAAGCTCTACAAAAAAAATTAGTAATACTAAATAATGCTAACCTGGATGGAAACAATTCATGTTAGTTGTTAAATGCTGGCGTGCAGCATCCACCAGCAGTTGTAGCTGACATCCTCTGTCTCTGCAGTGTGAACTCTTGTCCATACGCTGAGATCGCATATTCTGCATCCACTGAATTGGTTGGAATGGTACGGCAGCATTTTGCCAAGTTGTGGAGATGTGGAGACCACTCCAAAACAGACTCCCAAAACACAGTCACAGTCAAAGGCATCTGCCACTCTTTGATAAAGTTAATGTAAGCAGCACATTCCTTGTTATGTTCTTTCTGCCATCCAGAGATTGATTTCAGTGGCTGAGGGTTGAAATTCAGAAAAGGCACCTGATTGATGTAAAAAATGTGAATGGCACTAAAAAAGAAGGCAGCCAGTTGTTTAAATGGTGGTGGTAATGACTGATTGTACCTGTAATACTGGTTCAGCTTTGCAGCTATTGCCTAGAACAGTTCTTGTTTCTGCTGGTGTCGTGTTCACAGTTTGAAAGTTGTTGTGATGCCATGTCTTTGACCCAGCTTATCAAATCCATTAGCTTGTCGGGTGATTGGTGGATCAAAGCCTGCTGACTTTCAAACCACATTAAAAGCTCCATGAACCGGATTGCATTTTTAGCCACAAACTTAAATTTGATCTTCACTGTCGCTTTGTCTTAAGAGATCACGTGGACTAAGTATGCATTGTGTATCAGGCGTGATTTCAAGCTCCTCGAACACAAATTGAGGGTAGTACTTCATATTCTTTGCATGGTAATGAACTGTGTCAAACCACAAATTTCACCTTGTAAGCATGGGCTCTGGTAGAAGTGACACGGTCACGTGTAGATCCCTGCTTTGATTGGCGAGGGTCTCCCTGTATCAAAGCTTACAGTCTGGACAATGTTTGAATGCTTTTTTAAAAGAGGAAATCTGGCTATCCATATCAGGAAAATGTGTGTGCCAGGTGTCACTTATTAAAGAAAGGATGTGTACATTGCAGGTAATGTGAATTGTGTTGGGCATCATTCCATGGAGCACATCAGAGAAAGCTTTGCATATCCACATTGTATTATTAGACAGAAATGCTGAGGTCTTGTTCAATTCTAAGCTGTAGTTTACAACAGCCTTCACCACAGCTTGTGCCACAGTAGAAAAAGTGACAGAGGTGAGGCAAACCAGCTGTTTGAAAAACAGGCAGGTCAGAGTCTGTCCAGTTGCCGGGTACGAATAAAATGTGCAGAACATAGTTAATTTGGGCATCTTTTGCTTCATCTGCTACAATGGAGATTGATTCTTAATCTGCAAATGCAGATTTTGAAGACTGAACATGTGAAGCAATTACTCCTAGTAGATAATCTTGGTGAAGCTTGCTTGCACAGGGGAAACTGCCAGCATTTGTCACGTGTTTGTCCAAGTAGTCCCTTAATTTAGGTTCATCAGTTTTCTCCAGAGGAATGTTGGCTGCCATGAATGCCTCCAGTAGTGTAAACGTAGCCTCTCTTCTTGTCAAACTGCTTTCAGTGGTGCTTTTAATGATCAAGGATGTAGTTGTTTGTTTCTTGCTCTGACCTTCAGCCTCTGCAGCAGCCTTTCTCTTTATATGCAATTCAGCCTCTATATACTGATCAATGCTGTTTTTCTTCGACATATCCAGAGTCACGCTGTTGCACAATGAACAAAATTTACCACCATCTGCATGCAAGCTTCCTATAGGGAACTGCCTTTTATGATCCTGAGCTGAAATGTATTTAGGTTTCTTAGATTTCTTTTCACTTATCATCTTCAGACTGCTGCATTGCTGCAGCATAAAAGATGGCATCAAAACCCTTTTGCTTTCCTGACTGGTGCCTTCTCTGAGTCTCTGTCACTAGCTCAGCCTTTCAGTAGTGCTCTCTCAAACCATGTGCTTGTTGGCTGCAGGGATTGTCATGCTTTCTATGCATTCTGGTAAGCTTTTATTTTTTCCATGGAAACTGCAATATAAATAGGTCCATAATCACATGGGTGACTGGTGCCTCCTGATACTGGGGGGGGGGCACCAGTGGCCGATCGCCAACGGGGGGGTGGTCCCCCAGTGGCTGAAAGTGCCAGCGGCAAATCTGGAAGTGCCACCGGCGCTTCTCTTGGCACCCTCACAATCTCAGAGGGGTCACCAGTCTTCACCCCCAGCTCCCCAGCCAGCAAGGGCCAGTCTCCAGGGGGGGTGGGCACATGCCCTCCCATGTCTCCCCTATTTGTCACCTATGCCTAACTGTAACCACCAGCTCTTATGTGGGTTGTGATTACTGATAAGCTACAGATCAACTACATTTATGGTGTACTTTCAGCCCAACAGTATAAAGTTTCTTCTTTTAATGTCAATGTTGAAGTGACTAAACTCTAATGAAATTACAGTTTTAGACTGTCTTAGACCTCCCCTGTCTTACAGGCTTACAGTCTTAGACCTCCCCTGCTGGTCAGTCCTTCAGGGGAGAATAGATCAAGGACACGTTTGGCAATGATGCCAGTCTTCATACTGTACCCTACACTCCAAACTTGCTAGGAGAGTTCACTCACAAAAGTGTGTCCTACACCTGGCCTGAGAAGGCAGAATTCCTCTAGGCATAGCTCATCTTCAGTTCTCAGTTCCTGAGGGAGTTGAGATGGCTTTACTTTATATGCAAACTTCACAAGCTTCAAGGGTGTACAGGCTGGTTTGTTCCTTTTTCCACACTTGGCGTTTTTTCCTCTAATTGTTGGCTTTTTAGTGCTAGTCCACCTTACTTCCAGGTTTTCATATCAGTCAAAGTTACAATACGAACCGTGTAACTGAAGGCACAATGGTGTGAAACCAGCAAATTCGTCAATTTTATTGTGCATTAAAATGAAATATAGCCCAGTTTCCCCTTTCCTTTATCCCCACTTTAAATGAGACCCAGGGACCTTTTACCAAGCTTTTGATGTTTTCTGCAAAGCTAGGGAGCCTGTTCTGCATTTTCAGACTCCTTAAAGATCACCAGGGATCCTGGTTTTCTGTGTTTAAAAATCATAAATTATCTGATAAAAATGGAACTTCTCTGATTAAACCCCCAAACTCCACATTTTTCCATGATTAAAATGAAACACCACTATATGTATAGGTATCAGTTGAACACAATATTTTATTGATATATTTACAATTTTAAAGCAGTTTGGAAGCCTACCAATGTCTCAATCATTATAATAAAATAAATTTTAAATACGTATAAATTTTGGCATTTGATTTTGGGTTTTTTTATCATGGAAAATCAGAGCTCTCCTTGGCTTCTTTGCTCACCAGGATGTGTGTCCAGCTGTGGCTGTCCCCCACCCCACTGCTTTGTGGGGCTGAGCAGCCCTGATTAGCAGCTGCCCTGCCCATGCCATCGCATCTCATTCCCAGCCCACAGCCCCCCAGCACTACTGGTGCCCCTCACTCCCCAACCACAGCCCCCTGGTCCTGCTGATTCTCCTCGCTCTCCACCCACAGCCCTGTGGCCCTGCTCGTGCCCTTCACTCCCCATCCACAGCCCCCCAGTCCTGCCAGTGCCCCTGACTCCCCACCCACAGCCCCCCACACTCTTCAGCCCTGCCAGAGGAGGCCCCCAGCTGCCATGGCTATGGGACCAGGGACCCAGGTCCGCAGCCCCCTACCCCCAAAGCAGCACTTGAGCCCCAGGCCGCCCATGGGAGGTGATGGCTGCTGTGGCACAGCAGAGCATAGAGCTGTAGCACGGCCAAAGCAGAGTCCGTGGCGGGGTAGATGTGGGCTGCCAGCTGTGGGCTCAGGCTCCCTGCCCTGCTACCCTTTCCCTGGAGCTTCCATGACCCAGCAGGCAGGACCCAGTGCAGCAGGAGAGAGCAGGGCTGGGCAGGGAAGCTCTGTGCCATGGCCACAAGCCCTACACCGCCATGGCAAGGCACACTGTATCCACCCAGCAGCAGTGAGGGGCACAACTCTGTGCCGCCACCCTCCCCTGCTGCTGGGTGGGCAGGGCATGCCTTGCCATGGAAACATGGGGCTCGTGTCAGTGGTACCAAGCTTCCCTGCCCTGCTCTGCCCTGCCACATCAAGTCTCACCCGCTGAGCGGGGAGGGCAGAAGTGTGAATGCCGATACGTTCTGGGAAGGCGGATCACTGGTACACTTACAGCATGTAACAGGCAGGTTCTCTGAACTCTGGTTTTGAAGTTTCATTTTAATGTACCTGAGCATGCACACAGGAGAAATGTTTTATAAGAAGTTTTATTTTGGTGACCCTGTAATATATATAATATTAGAAATGTTATTTGATGACCAACTGTCCTATTGTACTAGATTCACTAGGGATGCATAACGTCTGCGCTGGTGTCTGTGCTTGAGAATGTCACAAGGCGAGAATGTCCAATAAATATTAATTTGGTAATAACCAGTAAAGTGATGAATTTTGTCCTTTATCGGATCCTAAACAGTGAATATATCTCTCTACTATATGCAGTGATTTTTCATCTTTAACATGTTTTCATACTTCAGAATGGAAGAGACCGTGAGAAATCTACTGCAGAACCAGGGACCCACAGACCAGAATGGAGAGAGGACTGTTGATATCATGAAGGTATATCAGGTATGGGTGGCTTTTTTATTGTTTGCTTGTGACAAAACTCAAAACTCGAATCCCCCTCCCCCCCCCAAATAATCACTAGTGATAGATAAATAGATAGACAGACGCACATACACACATATATCTAACATATGTAATGAGTATTTTGTGTTATCATTGTTAGTTAAGAATGCTAATAACCAGTGATTAAATAATTCAGTTTTGCTTGTTTCATAGAATCATAGAAGTAGGGCCAGAAGGGACCTTGTAGATCTTCAAGTCCGACCCCCTGCCTGGGCAGGAAGAAAACTGGGCTCAGATGACCCCAGCCAGGTAGGCATCGAGCCGCTTCTTAAAGACCCCCAGGGTAGGAGCCAGCACCACTTCCCCTGGAAGTTGGTTCCAGATCCTAGCCGCCCTAACTGTGAAGTAGTTCTTACGGATGTCTAATCTAAACTTACTCTCCAGCAACTTGTGGCCATTATT
>NW_005841899.1:994319-1000744 GCF_000455745.1 Alligator sinensis | reverse complement strand
CGGTCTGTTGGCGCTTTTTTCGTGTTTCCGGGGGGGGGGGGGGCGGCACTAGGGGAAACAAGGTCTCCCCCAAACCCTTCTGGTCCCCCCTAGGAGTTTATAGACGGTCACAGGGTCCCCCCCTCATCCTTCTCTTGTGAAGGCTGAACAGGTTCAGGTCCCGTAGCCTCTCATTGTAGGGTCTGCCCTGCTGTCCCCGGATCATGTGGGTGGCCCTCCTCTGGACCCTCTCAATGTTGTCCACATCCCTCACCTTTCACTTTCTCCATGAATTCCTCCATTACCATCTAAGATTTTCTGTTTCTAGTACCATCATGTTAGTATCTTCTTGCTCCTTCTTGAAACTCTTTCATTTGTTACATTCATTGTCCTTTTTGCCATTTGAAAGGGGACAATAAGCACATTTTTAACATCTTAAGGACATGACACTTAAAATACATCAATGTGTCTAAGTAACGTAAATGATTTTGCAAATTATATCCCAAAACAGTAGCAATCTGTTGTGTCAGTGCACATTTTCAGAAGGTACTAGGCCAAGGGAAGCAGCGTTTTTGGGCAGAGTGCCAAAACACCCACAACCTCGACTTGTAAGATGTTGGTGCACACGGGGTGGATGGTAGGGGAGCCACAAGGGACAACACAGCTCTGGCCTCTTCCAAATCGTCCACCCTGAGACATGTGCCAGGCAAAATGCCTTTGCATGCCACACTCTGGTACTTGTGCTGGGGTTTGCCTGCCCCTGTATTAGACCCCTCTTTAAAAAGGCAGATATGCTTCTTGTGGCAATTTGCTGTGCCCATACTGCAGAGTATGTCTTGTTCCTTTTGTTTTACTTTGTCCAGGATGATGATAATAATATTGAACACGTAAAGAGGATATTTGTGTTCCCGTGAGAATGAAGTGGGGTTCAGCCCAGTTATGCAGGTGCCCCAAAAATCTCAATTATTTAAAATATTTAGCAAGGACAGTCCCACTAAAATTAAAACTTGCATGACCTTGGTCAGAAAAGGTCTACTGTGATTATTTCTGCCTTTACATGAACTCAAATATTGAAATGCACATTAGTTCCCAGCCCTCTAGATAATGAGACTTCTTACTTTTTGCTTAAAAAAAAAAAAAAAAAGAACCGGGGGGGGTTTATAAGATACCTCCTTGCAACCAGAAGAGAATGGACCAAAATGCATCCATGTACCTAAGTAACAAAATCATACTTAAGCCGAGGCTTCAAAATCTTCAGGTGGAAACTGATGTAGTCTGACATTTCATTTGTGCCACCTTAACATTTTTTAGGAGCACAAATGCTGACCAAATAGATGTCCTTACCCTTTGTTGTGTCCCACGACAGGAAAGTCAGTGGCGCAACAAATGGTCCTAATAGACTCTGCTACTTTACTGTGGCGGATGTCCATTATCTTTGTGCACATTCCCTGCTCAGCCAGCCCTATGGAGCTCACTGGGCAGGGAAAATCACACTGTGGACTTGGGGTAGCAGCAAGAAGTGCTTCCTGGCTTCTCCCTCTACCCAAGAGCCATGCTGTGTGTCACGGGCAGTGGGGAAAAGTCCTTCCCCACTCAGTGTGGGACACGGTCATACCACATTTGATATTAACAATGGATGCAAGATTAAATACGAAAAATATTATGATGTGGCAGAAAACTTACTATAAATTACTAATGAATGTAATGAATGCAAGTATGTAATGAATGCAAGTATGTAATGAATGCAAGTATAGTTGCTACCATTTCAAAAGTGATCTGAAAATAGCGACTGCTCAGTGGATTCTGGGATCAAGCCTGTTTCCTGTGGTTAATGCCACAATAGCTGCCATATTGTGCCATGAATGTTAAACAGAGCATACCTCTGAATGTGGACATCTGCAGACGATTTTTGACACAATCCAGCTACATATTTTGTAACAAATGAAGAAACCTACTAGGAAATCTCCAGTGTGGTTATGCAACATGGGTCTCATATTCCCTGACACCATGGTAAGTTAGTTTTACTGTGTGCAGCCTGTTGAAATTAATATTTGAGTAGTTATAAAAGTAACTTCTGTGTAATAAACACTTTTGATCTGTTGACCATTGACCACATATGTGGGTTTTTTTGCAAACTTAATTATTGTTCTGGGATATATAAAACAGAGTTCTTATAACAATATCAATATACCTGCCTCCTGAATAAATATTGCCATTAATGAACTTTAAATGTTGCATAGTGGTCATGTCAGTGGAATAAGTAATAAGATACAGCCAGAGCATGCATCTGTATTGGTAAATGAAGTTAAGTCTTGTCAAGATTCTCACCCTTATAGCAAAGACAACCTCCTTGAGGGAATTCTGTATATAGAGCTTACAGACAGATGGAGGAAGTAATTTTTATAGTAGGGCGCAGATAAAATTCTACTCAATTATAGTACATGCATTGTGTAAAATACCTGAGAGAGAAATTATAACAAATATTCAGGTACATTAAGATAGTAATGTAGAATAAGGAGCATGGGCTCTTTAAGTAATGAGGGGTGAAATTTATGTCCGGAAGATCAGTTCAGTGAAAGATTCCAAAATTCATAAACTACTCTGAAGTTTGAGAGCGCTATTAACTACTTAAGCCTAAATTCATTAGAGGCCACACACAATCTTGCAGGCTAATGGTTTGGCATTCAAAATACAAATACTTTTATTTGAGAGGAGAAATAGCCTTTGATGTCAGCAAGGAATGACCAAACCCTCATGTTTGAAACCAGAACTCTGTAAGTCTTTGGTTTGTTCTCATCAGCTGGGAACCCAGGGCTAGTATTTTTCTGCTTTATCCTGTGGCTGCGCATGAACCATACAGAGAGACTTCCCTGATTACAGATCAGTTAGGCAAAGGATGTTTCAGGCTTCCTTCTAGCTCTGAATTCTTTTGACTTTTCTATTGGCTGGTACAATAATCAGTACAGAAGAGGAAGGCAAAAAGTCGGCTGTAAGATCACAATTAGTTATGGTTCGCAAATTGTCAGTAAGGTACTTGAAGTGAATTGCATGCACTTGTTTGTATACATTAGATATGTTACATCAGAGAGAAAGAGTGATCTTTGGGCTTAAGGCAGTAGATAAATCTAATGTATATAAATAGATCTTGTCACAACCCAAAGGGTGTGATTTTTGTTTTGTGTGCTTTGGCACTGCTAAATTGTCCCCGCTAAATTGCAGCTTCCTTGCACGGTGGAGTTTTCTGCTGCAAAAGAGAACCCCGGTGCAAGGGAGAATTTCCCGCCAATTTGAAGCTTTCTTTGCAGGGTGCATTTCTTTGTTGCAGCACAGAAATGCTCGTTGCAAAGAGTTCCCGCCATTTGTATGCTAATTTGAGTCCCATTATTGGCCAGTTCTAAATTATTCACACGTGGCGGCTAGTGATTGGCTTGCTAGCCGTATAAGAGGCTTGAGTGGTTTCCGCCCAAGTTGGAGGACTCCACGAACAAGGGAGGAGGAGACTTCATGCTGTGTGAAGATCTCTAAGCGCTGCGGATCCTTACAGACCCAGCGCATTTCAAGCAGGCAACAGAGGTCTGATCAACCTCTAGCCTCTCCCCGTCGCCGATAGATTCCTAGACGTATCCCTCCTGCGTGCAACGAACCGGACCCACGGAGCCTAGCAAACTTCGTGTAGCAGAAGGACCCATGGAGCCTAGCAAACTTCGTGAGAGTCCTTACCGGATGACTCCAGAGCTCTTCTACCCGGGTTCGAGTCCTGCAGGTTTATTTTCCCGTCGCCGAAACCCTTTGCGACGTACCCTCGTATTTTCATCTTCCCGTCACCGGAACCCTATGCGACGTACCCTCGTGCCCTGCAGGTTCGAGTTTTGTTTTCTTTCCTATCTGTAACTGCAACTTAATCAAGTTTTCCAGCCTACACCACTGCCATCTCGGTGTAAGTAAACAATCTTTTAAACTACCGCTACGCGTCTGTGCCTAATTCCAGCTCGAAGGCCTTCCCTCTCTGCCCCGGCGTGCCTGGGCTGCTGGCCACAGCCCGCGTGCAGCGCGAAAAGGGCTCGGGTCGCTCCCGGCCCGCACAGATCTGAGAACACTAGGGTTCGGAGTTTTTCTCTGCCACAGACTCCTCTTTGACCTTGGTAAGCTCACTTCATCTGTCTATTTATTAGATGTTTATCTCTGAATATAGCTAAACGGAGGGTTTCCTTTTATCCCAGGGGTGCTGAAGATTAATTTCCTCAGTGTTTGTGAGCTTCACAGAAAATTCAGTGATGGGAACTGTATATATATTGAGACTGACAGATAATAAATAGATATAGATGTAGAATCCAAGGCTTTTCATGTTTCCTTATGAACTTGAGAATAGGCTCATTTTCACAGAAGAGCTTGCTTGGCATGCAATTTTTTTCTCAAAAAGGAACAAATACCAAAGTGGAAATTGGACAGTTTTCAAGCGCAATCTATCCTCTTTTATATTAAAAGAATGAGGAAATGAGATTGTGTTTTTGCAAGTTTCTGATACATAAATAGCCATTTTCATGCAAAAATACATGTAAAAAAAAGAATAATTACTCGTGGTTCTCTGAGATGCGTTATCCATATAGATTCCAGTCTTTGTGGGCATATGTCCCATAGAAGCAAGACTGAATTATGTTAGCCAGCAGTGTTCATTAAAGCCAGAAGTCTGAGCTCGTATCTTCAAAATTGTCCCCATCCAAGGAGATAAAGAGCGCAGCAGGCCAAGCCTCCCTCGGTGTCTTTGCCAGTACAGAATCCCGTAGAACTAAGACTCGGTAGTGGCTCCCTGGAGGCCTGCACATGGACTCTCGGGGTGGAGACTGCATCAGCCCTCCAGATTTCAGAACATTGGGCTCCGGGGAAATGAGCTATGAGATGGCAAAGTGATTATTCTAACCAGGCTAATCTACAGCATGCCTTCATACAGTTGCAGGACTGCTGAGATTGTCTCAGAGAGTGTATTGCTAGAGCTTTAATCAGCTGGAAAGGCTACAAACAGTAGTAAGGATGCATGTGTAGCCTGTCAGAGCAAAAAGACAGTGCATGTAGGTGTATGAACATTACCTTCTCTTGATTTTGAGTGTGACTTTGGGGAGGAGAGCTGGGAAATCAGTGTGTTGGTTCATACCAAATTTGGAACAACTTGGGCAGGAATTCGGGATGAGCTTTACCTTGTCCTCGTGAAACACAAGTAGGAATGATCAGCCCTGATAGCCTGAGACTCCCCTGCCTTCTGAGGTGATGAAATGGTCAATAATAAGACAGTCTTAATTGGTCAGTGGCTAGTTAAGGGTTTAAATCTGTGACTCACTGACCCCATTCATTCTACACTGAGGTGCAAAGAAGATAGGTTCTCCTGAATAGGGGAAAAGTGTGACTCAGGAATTGAGCACTGTAGAGTGGTAAGGGCAACAAAGTTTAGTACTGTCCTGGATGGGAGGGTACTGTGCAGTAGGGCTGTATGAAGCTTCGGTCCCTGATTTGATTCGGTGGCGATTTGGCCTGATTCAATGGCTGAATCTCCAAATCCAAATAGAATCAGAGGTCTCTTTAATCTCTCTGAATTGAATTGGAACCCTCCAATTAATTCGGAGAGATTTGGAAAGATTCGGTGATTTGGACATAGGCACGGCTTTAAATGTTTTTTCTACATACCTCTAGGTAGCAGAGGCTCGTGAATGCTATGATGCTAGGGCCCACGGAGAGTCCCACAGAAACGCAGGGGGCTCCTCACCATGCTCAGCAGCAGACCCAGAAGTGGACCAGAAGCACTTCTGGTCCACCTCCAGGTCCACTGGGGAGCATGCAGGGGGGGGCCGTCTTGCACCCCCCTAGCTCAGTGACTGGTGCCTCCTGGGTCTGGGGGGACACCCAGGGTCCCACCACAGCTAATAGCTGAGCCGGGAGGGTGACAGGGAGCCCCTCTTCATGCTCCCTGGTGAACCCAGAAGTGAACCAGAAGTATCATAGAATCATAGAAGTAGGGTCGGAAGGGACCTTGTAGATCTTCAAGTGCAACCCCCTGCCTGGGCAGGAAGAAAACTGGGCTCAAATGACCCCAGCCAGGTAGGCATCAAGCCACTTCTTAAAGACCCCCAGGGTAGGAGCCAGCACCACTTCCCTTGGAAGTTGGTTCCAGATCCTAGCCGCCCTAACTGTGAAGTAGTTCTTACGGATGTCTAATCTAAACCTACTATCCAACAACTTGTGGCCGTTATTCCTTGTTATCCCGGGGGGGGAGGGGCGCTAGGGGAAACAAGGTCTCCTCCAAACCCTTCTGGTCCCCCCTACTGAGTTTGTAGACGGTCACCAGGTCCCCGCTCAGTCTTCTCTTGTGAAGGCTGAACAGGTTCAGGTCCCGTAGCCTCTCATTGTAGGGTCTGCCCTGCTGTCCCCGGATCATGCGGGTGGCCCTCCTCTGGACC
>NW_005841899.1:961307-994171 GCF_000455745.1 Alligator sinensis | reverse complement strand
TTGAAATGCATCCTGTTTTTGTTAGCCCACCCCTGCAACCTATCCAGGTCTTGCTGTAGTCTTTCCCTCCCTACTAGTGTGCACACCTCACCCCAAATATTGGCATCATCAGCAAATTTGAACAGGTTGCTTTTCACCCCGTCGTCCAAATTGCTGTTAAAGAAATTAAACAGTGCGGGCCCAAGGACCGAGCCCTGGGGGACTCTGCTGCCCACTTCCCCCCAGGTCGAATATGACCCGTCCACCACCACCCTCTGAGTACAACCCTTCAGCCAATTTGCAATCCATCTGACCATGTAGGCATCGATGCCACAGTCGCCTAGTTTTTTAATGAGGATGGGGTGGGAGACAGTGTCAAAGGCCTTGCTGAAGTCCAGAAAGACTACATCCACGGCGACACCTGCATCCAATGCTTTTGTGACCTGATCGTAAAAGGCAATCAGGTTGGTCTGACATGACCTGCCCCTAATGAAACCGTACTTCCAGTCTGCTTCTGGGTTTGCTGCCCAGCATAGCTCCCCCCCGCTCCTGTGGGATGCTCCATCTGCCCCAGCATCACAGCAATCATGAGCTGTGCCTGCTACCTCAAGGTATGTAGGAAATACTTTTAAAGCTTTGTCTATGTCCGAATCACTGATTCTGTGAATCAGCATCAAATCTTCAGATTTGGATTCGGCTAAATCGAATCACTGTCCCCAATTGGGGCTGAATCTGAATCAAATAGGGCCTGTTTTGCACACTCCTACTGTGCCGATATTGTTGCTTGGTGGACTATTATGGAACTGGCAGAGAGCTAGGGGATTGGCATGGATTGTCAAGGGACACAACTAGTGATGTAAAAGCCAAATCGAACACTTCTTCCATTTAGTTTGTAAGTCAGTCTGGTGAAAGGTCCTGCTTTGGGACAGAATGCTCAGAACTTCAGCTGAATAGCTTCTCAGTAAATGTTATCCAGCCAGGATACAGGCTGTCAGGTGGAGTGACACTGCATTCGGACATAGAATGTAATTGATATCTGATGAGACTAGGGCAGGTCGGGCTATGGAGGCCTCTACTGAGAGATTCATCTCCTGTGAATACAAGAATGGCCTATCCCGAGCTGGAACTGTCATTAATACTGGCTTTACCCCACTTTTCTCAAAACGATCATGTATCAAGGGAATTGAAAGAAAAGCATACGTCAGTTCTACTCTCTACTGGATGAGAACAATTTCTGTCGGGGAAGTTGAGCTACAGCACCCTTTGGAACAAATTCTCCCACTTGTTCTGGTCTATTTCTGGAAATCCCACTTGTGAAGGACATTCCGTGGGACTGACTCTTTGACAGATGACTCACGATTTTCTGAGACTGGTCCGAATTGATCTGACAAGGTGTTTTGAAGGTTAGGCAAGGGAAGAATCATTGGCGTGATCTCATTCAGAATACACCAACTCCAGAGCTGAATAGGTAGAAAACAATCTTCCTATAATATATGGCTATAGTGGTGTCTTGTAGCAAGAAACTTGAACTAAAATACCCTCTCATTGGTACTGCTTCTATTTATACCAATTCTATTTTCTATTTCACAAAAAGAAAAAACCCTGTTGTGTTTTTGTTGCATAAACGTATACAGAATTGATGGATGAGCCATTAATTAGCAGCATTTCTGTTTATAGATGTCAGCGTTGCTGTAATATTTGTTCCTCTTGTCACACATTTCTCCTTTTGATGGTTCTGGATACGCAACTAGATCATATCAACACTGTCTGAAAAAAAATGATAAAGCTTGGGCAAGAGCTGAAACTGGTGATGCTGTTAAAAATAAAAAAGCTTCTTGTTAAATTTAAAAGTTCTAAACCATCACCTAAATCAGGGGTCCCCAACTGTGGACATGCAAGATATCTCTGGGGGGTACACAGGAGAAATTGTGTAATGGCGGATTTAATTTTCATTATAATACTAATTGGCATTTGAGGGGTTAAAATGTAAAACCTATGTTGGTAGGGGTACGTGGGCAGCTGGTAAATCTGGAGGGGGGTACACAATAAGAAAAAGTTTGGGAACCTCTGACCTAAATGAAACACCACTTTTTTTTGTTTTTAAACAATACCTTCTAATGCCATGATAACTTTTGTCTGACCTGCTTCTGTTTCAAAGGCAGATACACAAGCCAGGAGTCAGATCATCCAGTTTATCACAAAATAAACCCATCTCCATCTTTTTTCACAAAGTGTCACATCTATTTAAAATTATGGCACAAAACCAAATGGTACTATTTCAAAACAAAACAAGAAACCTCTTAAAGTTTCGGTCTTAAGGGGTAGCTATGGAAACAAAGCATGGGCAGCAGAAACCAGAAGCTAATAGCTTTAAAGGCACTCAAGAAGGTTTTACTTTCTCCTAGAAACACATCTGAGACAGCTGAATAGCACATACTTTAAAGGCAGTAAACCCTCGCTATTCGCGGGTTCAGCATTCGCCATTATAAATATTCGTGAATGCTGAACCCACATCTTAAATGCACTTAAAGGAGCTCCTCAGGAGCTCCACACTTGCTGCCACTGGGCTCCCACCACTGCTGCCGCACTCCCACCACTGCCAGTGCCCACCCCCACAGCCACTGGGGGCATTGCGTTCATGAACGCAGTGCCTTATTCATGGATTTTGCCATTCATGGGGAATACGAGAACGTATTGCCCGCAAATGGCAAGGGTCTCCTGTATGCATCTCTTTAAATGAATTAAACCTATTAAACCTCTCAGGTTTTAAAGTGGAAATATAGCCTTGTAAATAGAACCAGCATTTTCTCTTAGGTTCAGTAGGAGGGACATAGGCTCCATATCAGTTTTTAAAGAAAGATGAGATCCCGAAATGTATGCCTGCTTTGGTTTGGAGTAGCATTGACTTGGCTTGCTCTGCTGCTACAAGCATTCCTACTGGGATGGCCTACCAATATTTTTACCGCCACCCTCCTTCTGAGGAAGACCGAGAGAGGAGCCTTTTCTTCTGGTGGTTCTGTGGAAGATCTCTAGCCTCTTTGGACAGCTTTGTCCACTTTTCTGGCTCACCAAGCAGAAGAGGAATCTGCAGTTGCCTCATGACACAGATCTGTGCTGCGGTATTTTCTACTTTGGGTGCTAGCCTCTGCTTTACAGGCACTGCTAAATCTACCCACTATTTACATGAATTGAGGTTACATTCCTGCATGCAAACGTACATCATTCAAAACTAAATTTTCATCACAAAGAACATATCTGGACAATAGTCTTCCAGTTTCACTGTATCTGTAGAGTCTGCCTATAGATTCGGTAATGTAGACCAACAGAGTTATGTATAATGCAAGGGTGTAGGTTGTAGCTGTGTTGGTCTAAGGACATAGGCAGACAAGGTTCTTTAGGTAAATCTGGTATCTTTTATTAATCCAACTTAAATTTTTCCATCTGTTTAAATTGGTCTAATAAAAGATATCAGATTCACCCAAAGAACCTTGTCTGCCTATGTATAATACAAGGAAGTCTAATGGAGTATTCCCATGTCTGTATTAAAAATATACAGTGCACATGCTTGTCATTTCTAGAAAACAAGCTGCTCCCAGAACACTCTGTCTATACTAATGAGTGGTAAAGACCACGCCACATGTGGTACTAGCAGTATAAATTAGAGCTGGCTTGCACATCTGCCTCTCATCTGAAACCACCTCTGTCTCTCCTTTTTTCTATCTTTTCCTATGAATTCATTCCAAAGGTATCAAAATAACCAGCCTATTTCCTCATTCTTACAGGTATCCTACAGTTATCACAAGGATACACAAACAAAAGAGCTGTGAAAAACTCTGTGTGTGTCATCACCTCTAGTTCTGGCTGATTCACACCTTGATAATGCCTGCAGATAGCACCAGTCTGTGTGTAGAGCTGGCCTACACCCTTGATCAGACTCTTGTCATCCTTCTAATGCAAGGCAAAGGCTGTGACATGAATGGCAGTGTTGGCAGATAAAACAACCACAAGGGGGTAAAAGACAGCGAGTGGGTGTGCCTTCTACTTTAAAGCCTGAGAGGTTTCACAGACTTTAATTCATTTAGTTTGTGATGTAGCCTTAAGGGCAAGATGATGGTATGTTGCAAAAATAGATGCATTAATAGATTTTCAAGTCATAAACAAGGTGGAATAGATGCACATTTAAACACCTAAGTCCACTTATACAAGTGGTTTCAAGGTCAAGGGAGTAAGGTGGCTCTAAACCTCTGGCCCAGAAATCTGGATCAGAGGATCTAGCACATAGAGACTGCCTACCCAAAGCTTCCCATTATGAGAATGAGGTTTGTGCCCCCAAAAGTTTAAGATGAATAAAATCCAGATATAGTAGTCAGTCAAATGACTTTCCAACACCCTGTTTCTGTCCCTTGTGTCCTCCAGCCTCCTCCTCTTCCAATTCTGCTCATCTGAAAAGCAGACTCTGCTCCTGAAAAACTTTTAAGCTTAACACACAGGTTGGCATGTTTGATGGATAAAGCATGAGACTGGAAATTTGATTATATGAATTCTGTTCCAAGGTCAAGTATGGATTTTCTGTAAGGTCAAGTATTTTTTAACCTCTCTAATCATAAATTTTCCCCTTTGTAACATCAAGGAAATCTTACTGCCCTGTCTGCTTCATTGGTGTTTGCAAAGCATTTTGAAACTGGTAGATGGAAGGTGCTGTAGAAGTGCAAAGGAGTATTTTTATAGCTACTTATTTAAGAAGTTTTAACAGAGTTAGAATACTGCTCTCTCTAAATATGTTTTTGTTTGGGTAAAGAGAATGCAATGATTTATTCATATTTTTTCTATTTGGCAGGATATTACCATGGTACAGGCTACACTTTCTCACATATTAGTTTATTTTCTTTTTCTGGAAATAGTTTGCTGCTGCTTACATTATCAGTTTATTGACCCAGACAAGGGAGCTTGCTGGATGTTGTTTAAAGGATTCAGTGTGAACCTGGACCTCTGTCATGAAATTAATTCACATATTTCTTAACCCTGAGCTCTGAAACTGTTATTTATCACCCTAGTTTTGATATGAAGTTTTCTATCATGTTTCTTAAATAGTTAATTAGTCTTAGATTTCCACCTTTTTCTAGCTGTTGCTTCACTGATTAAAGCTAGAAACCAAAAATAAAGGGAGGACAAAAGAATCAAAAAGGATGTCCAGGCTTTTTAAGGTAATTATCAAGGCTTCACATTGTATTTTTCGATTTGGACATGTATTCTCAGCTCACCTTTATCATTGTAATGGGCTGGGTTATATGGACACTGAATTTCTAAACTAAAGAGTATTCAGATCTTGGTTAGATTCATTGCAGCGATGTGAGGTTCGGTGTGAGATCCAGCCTTTGTTGCAGGGCCACCTCTAACTAAAAGTGACAATATTTCTAAATTAAGAAAACGAAGCAATTTTTTTACTCATTGTAAAAGTGACAAACTTAAATGCAGGAATGGAAAAAGCAATCGTATCCTGTTGTCAGTCATAGGCAAATGCTTACTTCTGCGGCTAGATTTGATCACAGTCCCATAGTAGTAGCCATCTACCCCAGGGGTATATCTATTCCAGTTACAGGGTTTTTAGTTGTAGGTGTGTTGATCTAAGGACATAGGCAGGCTAGTGTCTTTGAGTACATGTGATATCTTTTATTAGACCAACTGAGTAGTTGGAACAAAGTTCTTTGCAAGCTTTCAGGCACAAGCACCCTTCTTCTGGCATTGGGAGACTCTTGGTGATCTCAGAACAACAGCAGAGTCTCCCAATGCCTGAAGAAGGGTGTTTATACCTGAAAGCTTGCAAAGAACTTTGTTCCAACTACTCAGTTGGTCTAATAAAAGATATCACATCTACCCAAAGAACCTTGCCTGTCTAAGCCAGTTAGGCATCCTTTAGCTCTTACATCTCTAGCCAAGCGAAAGGGGAACGTCAGCCTTTAGATCTCTAGTTTAGCAGAGCTTTAAAACCTTGCCTCTATCACAGTGGATCCCAGTGACAAAAGAGTGTCCATGTGCAGAAGAGAAATCCTCTGTTTACATAACTCGTTGTCATGATGGGATTGCACAACCAATCAAATATTCCTGAGCACCTGCCAGAGTTAATCTTAGTTTAAACAGTACTACATATGCTTTGTGTCCAAATTCTGTATGAGTTTTATTATACTGTACTATGCTGACATTACCTCCCATGAGAACTAATCAGCTAATATGTTGCTGTCATTCCAAAATACCAGCTAATGTCCTTCTTTAGATATGTGCTTTGTAGCTTCCTTGTGGTGTTCCCTGAAGACAGAAGGACAAGAATAACAGATTAACAAGTATAGCTCTATGAAGCTCACGTAAGGCTCTTTAGTGCATCTGTGTCTCTGAAAATCTGAAAATAAGACTCATGGCATGGAAAAGCTCATTAGTTTATTAAAATAAACAATTTGACCTTCATCTGGGTGATGAGAAAACAAATGTTAAAACAGTTGGGTCAAATTCTGCTTATTTTCTTAGGGTAAATCTTGGGTTACTGTGCTGTCTTCAGTTATTTCAAATTTCCCCTATGCAAATGATTGTAGAATTTGCCTCATATTTCAGTCAATTGTAGATATTTTAAGATAGACATTTTCCCACAGAAAAGATAAATCTATGTTTTGTTTTTTTTATCATGAATGTAGGGTTTGTTGCAAGAAGAGAAAAATTATTTCTTTGGGGTACTGTAAAGACTATTGTCAAACCAATTTATAGTATTTTATATATATATATATATATTTTTTTTTTTTTTTTGAGAATACTCAGCAAATTTTGCCTATTTATACTTACACACAACATCAATGGGTGCTGCAAGTGATCACCCTGACAGATCCTATTCCATCAATTAGGCACCAAAGTATGATCCTGTTCCATCCTACTCAGTTCCCTGAAAAAAATATTAACATGCTTACTTTTGTAAGACAGAGTCATCTAAGCCTTAAGACTAAGTCACAAAAAGCTGAGAGCATGAGGACAATTCATCCACCTTTTGCATTAACTGTTTTCCAGGGAATAAGCAGGGTAAAATAGGATCATACTTAAGTGCCTGTGTCTACTTAGGTATCTACTAGGTCAAAAAGTATCTGGTCTTTGGTATCATTTTATCAAATTGTATCACCATAAAATTGATTTGGCATCTTCTGTTTTATCTGTTCATTAAAGCACAGATAATAAGTCTAGCCATCTACTCTCACACTGCCCTGCTATAAGGCCTCAGTATTGCCTTTGACGGGTCACCTCCAAAACTGAAAAGGTTGTTCAGTTCCCATGGCCATAAAGTCCTTGATTTCTCTGCTGGCAACAAAGGAACCCGATAAAATGGTGTTGTTTGCAGTATATTCATATTAACATATGGACCAGGTGGGATATATATATTAGGTCTATGTGAATAGGGAAGCAATTCAGAGAACCTAATAGATTAGGTCTATGTGAATAGGGAAGCAATTCAGAGAACAATTCAGAGAACAGAGTTACATTGCCCTGGTAACTTGCAGATGAGGGGTTCCTGAGTGACTGCTAGGGCTCTCTCCCTAGGTGGTTTCAGCCCTTAAAGGAGCAGGCACCTTAGTACCCTGCAACACCTAGGAAACTGATGAAGTGAAGTTCATAGACCCGTCTATGAAAAGAGGTTTGTAAATGTAAACAAGCACCGAACCTTGCTAACCTCATCATGAGAAGCCAACTTTCTACAGCCCAAAATACAAAACCTGCCAACAATCTCCAGTAGCCACACAAACTGCACACCAGAATCTATCAAAGACAAGAATACCCAACTACCTGTGGGGGCACATTTATTAGAAGAAAACTCTCTGTCTCCAGTCTCTCAGGCCTGATCCTGAGAGGAAACAAATTACAAACTACTTTTCACAGCCGGGCCTATGAACTTCACTTCATCAGCCTCCTATGTGTTGTGTTATCTGACTACTTCTTCTATGATGTATGTGTGAGTGTGTATAAAGTATGTGCTTCTCTGCACATTGATGGATCATACTGTGAGGGAAAACACAGCTTTCTTTTTAAAAAGTGTGTGGGTGGGGGGGAACAAGAACAAACATAAATTGAAAGAAATGGATTGTTTAGGGGTAAGTAGAGGGGTTCTGTTTAGTAAACTATATCCAATCCTAGGGCCTTGCCTTTCCCTAGAACAGAAACCAGCAGGAGACTGACTAGGTAGGAAGCCAAGGCAGTCCAGTACCTTTCAGACACTGTTGCTCAGGTACAAACAGCTCACAAAAAGCACACAAAGCCTGCAAACAGTCTTATATGCTGTTTATACATCCCTCCCTCAGACCACTATGACTGGAAGGGGACTCAGGGAAAGATCACAGTCACTGGCCAGAGATGTCAGTCTTTCCCCTCCTGCTCTCCCTCCCTCTTCTCAGTTTCTGTTCCCCTGAAAGACTGCCTTCTGAATCTCTGAATCTTTTCCAAATCTTTTCCAAATTGATTTGGAGGCTCCAAATCAATTCAGAGGTTTTTTTCTTCTCCTGATTTGATTCGGATTCAGTGATTCAGCCTCCGAATTGGCCCAAATCTTCTCTGAATTGAATCACAGACCGAAGCTTTGCACACCCCTAATATATATGTGTCCCTGCAGACTAACAGCAATTCATTTTGTGTGGATCACCAGACAGCTATTCTACTTGATTACTGCAGACCACATTTGAACAGATAATCTATAGACAAAAGACTCTGTATCTCATTATCCATCCATTAAGCCATTTGCTTCATTTAAGACATTTAATTAAGGTTAATCTTAATTTTCTTTTCAATATTTCATTCCACTCTACAGGTTTCCTTTATTCCACATGTCTCTTAGATTCAAAGTTTTTCAGAAGAAATAAATGTTACTGATAGATGGAACAGGCAATAAAAGCATCATTAGAAAATTTATTAATGTAACTGCAGAACTGTTCAATAGGGCTGATAGCCTGCAATATTTAGGAGTGTTTTGAGTGAAGAATAATGTGTAGTAGATTTTGATTGATATGCCAGTGGTCGTAGGTTCATATTAGAGACATAAAGAAAACACTTTGTTCTCTTATCCATCACACACATTTAATCTTGGGGATTTTACTGCTCACTCTTTTCACTTTGTAAGTCAAATCCAGAGATGAAAAAGAGAATTTTATATGTTTTGCCTGACAGCAGTAATGTTAAACTGTGAACAATTTGTGATGTTTCTGTAAAATCTTCTGATTTATGTGAATCCTTTTCTTTTCCTTCAAATTTGGTCAGCTTGTTCTGAACCAAAGCTGCTAGCTGTACAAGAAAATATTATTATTGCATTTCCTGATGTGCTGTCTAAAACAAAGGTATATTTTACTCTACCGTACCAGCACTGGAAAAGAAAACAAGTGAATAAATAGATTTCAAGTAAAGAAAAACTGTAGGTTCATGTGTGGATATCAAGGCAAATAGACAGTGCGTAGAGAATTGGAACGCATAGTCATTATGCATTCCAAACTGATTGCTTAGTTACTTTTTCTTCAGACATGGGTCACAGAGCTTAATAGGTAGAAGATATCCCGATTAGCAAGTAAAGAGAATTTTAAAAAATCCACTTAGCAGAAAAGTTGATGTCACTGTGACCTCATCATTTCTTACTTTACAAAGGACCTCAGTGGAGACACGTTTCTAATCCACTGCACCCTCTCTCTCATGTAGCTTGGACTTATTATACCTAATGACTTTATGCACTTCAGGTCCCATGGAGTGGAATAGGTTACAAAATATACAAGAGGTCTCTTGTAAAATTCAGGGGGCACTTTTTAGAGTGAGTGAGCCACAAAATATAGTATCAAGCTATGATGAACTAATCTCTGCTATGATTAAAGATAAAAAGACCCTGTGAAAAATACAGATGCCTCGGAGAAAATCTTCAAGCTTCCTTTTGTCAGCCTGCCAATTCAAGTTGTTTGAGCTTGTTGTGCATAGTGCAGGCTGTTTCTCTCCTCCCACCAGGAAGAAGGCCTTGTGCACATTTTTTATCCACATAACACTTGTTCACATTGTGAGCGGTTATTCACAGTGAGGAATAGTGCTGCACCTAGCAGGTCTATGGGGGAAATAAAATTGAATGTACACCATGGAGGAGCAGAGAAAGACAACACAATAGTATTGCAAGAAATGATTTTCAGAATTTATTATGACATCAGTGGTCCTATATATTGTTTGAAAACTGGAGAGAGAGTATGGAGTTAGTGTGTATTCATTTAGCAGAGCAGAGAAGGCTCAAAGAGAATTAAACTTATGGAAGTCTCAGAAGCATTTCATATGGAAGCAATCAAAATTTACTAAGGCAGGGGATGGCAAACTTTTTCCACCATGGGCCACTGATTATGACCCAGCAGTAATGGGTCCCCAGGGATATCCGGGGCCCAAATTTCTGTATCCCTCTGGTGAATAGAAGATGCTGAAGAGGGAATAGATCAAAACAGATAAGTAGTAGGACCGTGGGGAAACCTCATTTGCTGGTCTGGCTGGAGTGTTGCCTATTCCCTGAGCTGCCATTGGCCAGATCCAGTCTTTTCAAATTCAGCCCGTGGGCTGTAGGTTTCAGACCCCTGTACTAAGGAGTTTGTAGTTTAATTGAGTTGGGGCTGATAAGCAGAAGTGGCTCGGGCTGCTATTACATTGCTATCCATGTCATATAGGCATTTTCTGGTGTGTGTACATGTAATCATAGGAAAGCAAAGGACCTTTTCTGCCTTATATTTATGTTGGAAGTTATACATAGTCATGTACATAAGTTAGATGTGTATTTCATAGTTTCATAGTAGGGATAAAGTAGTATTTTTGCATTCTGTTTTATAAAGTTACAACTATGGATATCCCCTTAGTAAAAAATTACATTAGTTATCAGTCCCTATATTTAATATCATCTGGTGGCTTAAAAATAAAAGGGACTGTATACAAAAAAGCAGAATTAAAAACATCACTCATTTCTGACACCTGAAGCTGAAATGAAGAGATTGTTTGTAGTTGTTGAATACGGTACTCTATTTTAAAATGAAACTGATTTGAGGCTCCACAAATTTGCATACCAAGCCTATAAAAATAATGGAAATGTGCTTTAATTCTTGAGAGTGAAGGTATAAATTTTCCAACAATTCTATGTTATTTGCCAGAAAAGTAATCGCTTGTAAGGCACTAACGCCCTCCTGAGACATTCCTTAATTTTTATCTGCTTAGGGAAAGCAAGATTTGTGTCTTGTAATCTGAATTTTCCCCCATTACAACCACCCGATATTTGGTGATACTGCAGCTAGTATAGATAGATCTAAGGTTTTTTATCGTGTAAATAGGTTTTCATGATAGAGAGTGGTTAAAATGTCCCAAACTATCTATACTAGCACTTACACCACTGTTGCCACTGACACAGCTATAAAACAGGTACTTTTTAGTGCTCTCACTACCAAGATGTGCCCTATCACCAGCAACCGCTAATAAAGAAATCAGCAGCCCCAGCAACACAAACAATTTGAGACCTGTTTGTTCCCCATTTGCTTTGAACATCCCTTTGTTACAAGACACTCTGAAAGTATGTTGCACACGACCAACAACCTTTACTTCGATATGTACTCCCGTGCCAATGGCTTTCCATGTTTCATAAGTCTTAATGTTTGCCACAGGCAAGTGCTCAATTCATCAGTGCCTGACAGCTGATCAATGACGCTAATGGTTTCTGTTCTCTTAACAGACACAAGGATTCCAATCTGTGCAAATAGCTCCTAGGTTGCAAATTAGATTGTAAAATCCCAAATTGGATCATCAGCTCCATAGGATAGGGATCATTTCATGACATATTTGTGCAGTCACAGTGAAGTACCTGTTCTGACTGGACACCATAACAGAATAACAGGAAAAGATCCTTCTACCTACCAATCACTGCTGTTGTTCTTCTCTGTCTGTTATTTTATCGGAGCAGCAGAGTACTGCAAGGAATGTGTCCCCTGTGGCTGTTTCAGGGCCTCTTGAGGCTGTTCTTAACTGCACTCACTGCTATTTTCCAATGATTCACTCTTTTTGTTTAATGATTTGAAATGTCTTTTTTTATCCAATGAAATATTTTAATAGCAATAGTTGATTTTTCTTGCAAATATTTTTCATAAATTTGTCTCATTCTTAGACATGGTCAGATTTCTTTTTCAATGCCCCAGCAACAGGGGAGTATAGGCAAGTAATGTGGCATTGCTATTAACACATACCTTAGTAAAGTGAGTTTCTCAAATGTATAAAACTGCAAATTTTGGTTCAAAAAAGTTGTTGAGACACCCATTAATATTTGCCTGTCCAAGAGGACCAGATGCCATGGTAAGAAAGCTGCTAGATCTGTCTTCTTTATCCAATTTCCATTCTCTTTGCCCTTCATGGAATCATGAAATAGGAATGGAGCACCCAACTTACCATGTGCTTCTGAAAATTCTCGAGTGGTTCCTTTTACATAGATAGTTCTCGTTTTGTTTATAACTGTTGTTGAAAATGTCTTTTTGTTAATAAGAGACTTCTTATCATTGGGATGAAAGGAAAAGAGTATGTTTTTATTGTATTCTAAAAAAGACAATTTGTCATTTTGAGTTCCATCAAGATTTCAGCCTACCTCCATTTGTAATTTTAATTACATCTTTTTGTGGGGAGAGGGGAAAGGGGCAGGCTGGGATATTGAGCTGCTCCCTCATAATTCATCTTGCTGAAAATCAGTTTTCCAACAAGTTTCAGTCAGGTCGCTGCATTCTGAAGTTTCCTAGCTCAGTGTCGTCAGTAATGACTATCTTCACATTGATTCTAGTACTCTTGCCGTTTCAAGGTTTCTGGGCCTGCCTACAGCTGTTGCTTACTATTGGCCATAATGTACTAGAACGAAGTGTTCATCATTGTATGCTACTTACATCTTTTAAAAAAATACATATGTAGTGATAAAAGGCCAGATTGTAGGCCATTTTAAATCATGGCTTTGTTGATTTAAGTGGAACAACGTCAAGTTACAGTAACTAGAGAATATGAACCAAGACACTGAATCCAGTGATAAAATTCCCATTGACCAGTGAGGGCAAGACTGCTTCTGAACACCAGTACTCCGTCCTTATATGTAGGTGATGATAAAGTGGGTTGTTATTTTGTTTCCCCCTGCTGGACAATCACTGGGCTATTGTGGGTCCTATTATGCTAGATCCAGGTGCTTTAAACTTCACTGCATCTGAGTGGGCTCCATGCTCCTTTGTTCCTCTCACCTTCTTTTGGCAGGCCTACATTTCTGAATCTTACTCCAATAAGGACATGGGGCCTTGAAATTCAGTGCTGTAGGCTTTCAAGGTAGTACTGATCCCATAACACATTGGTTGCTAAAAAACACTTGCATCCCTAAATCTCTAGCTAGGTTTTTAGTTCATTCCAACTCATGGCATTGATAGCATAGAACACAGAGACTTCTCAAAAGGTTAGGAAAAATGGATCACTCTTTATTTGAGAAGTCCCAAGACATATATAGCTCTACACAACATACTAAGCATGTGTATAGGCCATTTTCCTAACTTAGCTCACCATTCTGGCATATTCTTTAGAATTTGGTCAGGGTCCTCCAGGCTGTCCAGGACCCTTGTCTTGAAGCTTGTTTCTTCTCCTCTGAATCATGGGGAATGACATAGCAAAACCTTCAATAATAGTATGTTGTCCAAAGGTCACAAAATTTGTAATGATCTAAAAATAAGATGTTTCTGAGGCCAGTAACTGATGCTAAATTAAAGACGTAATGGGATCTGATCCATGATCCCAACAGTTGCACTTCCTACCATGCTGTACGTGTATGGCAGGATGCACAATTGTGGGATCAAGCATCAGATCCCATTGCACCACTGAGTAGCAAGCTTGGCTCCCTGCGCTCCCCTCCCCCAGGAACTGCAGCCAGTTAATCACAGGGGAACCAGTTAATCACATCTTAAATGTAACACCCGTCAGAGGCCTTAGTTCCAAACATTGTATTATATAGTTACGTAGGGAGCAATTGCTGACTTTGGAAACTTGGTTCCAGATCTTTGAAATTGGTTGGAGCAAACAAACGTATAGTCCAGAAATGCATAAAAAACCCTGTTTTAAATGACAGCATTCAGTAAGTCAAACTATACCGGATAAAACTGATTCCTGGTTAAAGTCTGTAACATTGCAAGCCAATTTCTAAGCCAATTAGAAAAAACCCAATTAGGAATAAAATTCATAGTGCTGACTTGACTTGATAGAGCTAGATTACTTTACCATTAGACCTATGAAAGTACTTTCAGATTTTGTGAAGTGGTGAGTTTTTTTCCATTTTCCTCCAAAGCTGAGTCAGCTCTTTTTAAATACATCTTTGTGTGTACAAGGAAAATGCCCTGTTTTAGCAAACACCGTTCAATAAATGTGCTGTCCTAAATGACATTTAAGCATATATATTTATGTATGTGAGAACTATGAAGAAATGCACATAAAAAAGTGGCCTTAATATACATCTGTCTCAGTTTTTTGTAAGGTCACCCATCCCTTTGTATCCGTATCCCTTCTTCCTACTTCCTCTTCCTACAATTATTTGTTTTCAATTTTTTATAACAAACAATTAGAATTTAAGCTCTGTAGGGACTTTGCCTATTTAATTGTGTATAGGCCATTTACTGTGCTGAGTATACATTTGCCTATTTACTGTGCTGAGTATTGTATGACTAATGAGAGAGAGAGAGTATAAATACATATCTGGGAATTTTTCTTAGTTTCTATTTTTTCTGCACCCCCTCCTCTGCTCCTCTCACACAATATTTTATATATTGTCTATCTTCTACTGGATTTTTCCTCTCAACTAGTTTTCCCCAGGCACTCTTTGCTTCTAAATATAGAATATTAGTCCAGAATTACCCAGATTAGTAGGGTTCATCATTCAAATCCAAGATTTTGTGGGTCTTTTGCAAAACCCAACAACCAAAGTCCACTAATTAAAATTAATAAACCAAATTTCTGACAGATCCACATCAGTGAAACAGAGGTATTTTTCTGTTTACAGCTTAAGCTCTGACTCTACAGTTTCTTCTACATATGCATAAATTCTATATGTGTGAGTATTCTCAGTAGTTTCAATAGAGCTGTTCAGGTGTGTAAAATTATGCATGAGGAGAATTGTTTTGGGGCTTGGATTTTAAATTTGATTAGGTGATAGCCCATGTTTCTTTCTACTTTTCATCATGGGATACACTGTTTATTCACAACAATTAATTAGGGCCCATTGTTCTATTGCCTGCATGTCTGCACAGGGGCACAAGGGGAGGTTCCCCCTGTCCATACTCCTGCATGACTTGCCCCCTGTTCCTGATGCATGAATTTGCAGAAAGCACATGTGTCCTCCTAGGCCACTGCCAGACATTAATATAATCATGAGGTAGGATCTGAGACATTTTATCCTGGTTCCCAAAAATAGCATGTCCTGCCATGCGAGACATTTAAGCTCTGGCATGGCAAGACCTACAATTTTGAGTATCTGATATAAAATTCCTCAGATCCCGTTGTGTGTCTGCCACTGCTCAGTAAAGGTGGCCCATGGACCAGTTTCCAGCTGCATACACTCATTTTAACCATGTCAGCCTGTGGAGAAGCCTAAGATTGGGGGGGAGAGGTACTCCCCAAACCGAGACTCCCTCTGTGCATGGACATTTAAATGTCATGTGTACGTCCCATCTACATCCTGTGTCCTTTGAACAGGGTGCCCAAAATCAGGGAACTGCTCCCCAGTCTCAGGTTCCCTGTGAACTAGCATGTTGAAAGAGCATGCTTGCAGCCTAACCCAGCTGCACACAGGCTTTTCAAAGGTCCAGGCAAGGAATCTGGGAGCAGGAGCAGCTTCCCAGTCTTGGGCTCTTTGTGTGCCAGTGTATTCAAAGGAAACTTTAAATGGGCATCCTGGTAGCCCATTTAAAGTACTTCCGGTGCACTTCCAGGTCCAGCATTGGGCATGCGGGGGACCCCCCCTCCATGACCCCCGGCTTGGCGATCAGCCTCTGGGGGACCCTGGGTGCCCCCCCAGACCCAGGAGGCACCATTCACTGAGCCAGGGTCAGGGGAGGTGGTCCCCCACGAGCTCCGCGGTGGACCCAGAAGTGGACTGGAAGTGCATCTGATCCACTTCCAGGTCCGCTGCTGAGTGCACTGGGGACCTCCCCGCATGTCTGTGGGACCCAGAAGTGTTCTGGAAGTGCTTCTGGTCCACTTCCAGGTCCGCTGCTGAGTGCACCGGGGACCTCCCCGCACGTCTGTGGGACGCTTCATCCACCCTAGCATCTCAGCGCTCATGAGCCTCCTGGAACCTTGAGGTATGTAGAAAAACCATATAAAGCTGTGTCTATGTCTGAATCGTCAAATCTCTCTGAATAGATTCAGAGGGTTCTGATTTGATTCGGAAAGATTAAAGGGTCTCCTGATTCAATTTGGATTTGGAGATTCGGCCGCCAAATCCGGCCAAATCTCTGCCAAATCGAATCAATGACCGAAGCTTTGCATAGCCCTACCAGTCCCCCTGCACTAGGCAGGAAAAGACAAACGGGTGGGGTTAAGTGAGCCCACCAAGGTGCTTGTCCAGTCTCCTTTTGAAGATTTCCAGGGTAGGTGACTGCACTACCACTGGCGGGAGTTTATTCCACAGTCTGGACACCCTGACTGTGAAGGGGTTTTTCATTGTTGACATTCCCTAGATAAATTGCCTTTGTAGCTTAGTGAAAGTATACTCAGTGGAAGCTGGCAGGTCAAGTTCATGTCCCAACAATTTTTAAAGAACGTACAGTTGTTTTGTTAATGAAACGTATAATATAGATTCCATATCTTCAAAAGGCGAATAGGGGCATCTTGCACACTATTGCATAAGTCAGTGAAAATGGACGCAGGCATGAAGATTCACCTGTGAAGACTTCTTTGCAGAACTAAGTTTGCGATGTATTTAGCAGAATCTTTATGACTTGGTTATTCAGGATTGTAATCATATCAGTACTGGCTCTCATTAGACTGATGACATTTACTCTTGTCTGGCTTATTTTATCTCTTCTTGTGAATATTGAAAAAAATGTTAATCATTTCAGGAGAAGCTGTCTGAAGACAAAAACCACAAAGAAACTATGGAAGATGTTCACACGACAGCAGATGAGGGTTCAAGAAGTGAAAGCAGCAGTGCTGAAGAGGAAAAAGAAAAGACAAAATTGCTGTTACAACGATTGAAAGCTCTGGAGGTAAGAAATAAAACAACTTTACACATAAAAGGTCCCCAGCTCTTTTATTGGTACTGAATCACAGTGTGGTATAAATCTTGTCTTTCACAGTTCACCTAGACTCATGTTACATAGTATTTTTTTATCATGATTCATTTACCAAGGATGAGCAAAAAGCTCAATCTTGAAACCACTGAAAGGATCCTTCTCTAATGTCAAGGATCATATATCCTTAAAAAGAACTTCATAAATAATTTTAATTCAGTCCCATCAAACCCACTGAGACTATATAATAAGAAAACTTGTGTCTTTCTATCTTTGTTTCAAGTGTTAATTGTGTAAATCTTGTATAGCATGCACAGTTTAATAACTGTCATAAAACCAGCATTGTTTCCCTGTAGTGTTTATTGCTGAATTTGCAATAGCTAGACTAGTTGCTTGAAGAAGCACTTTTTCGATAGGTAGTAGTCACTGTCATAATGTGGAAAATGTCACATTCCTTAGCAGACCACAAAGAGAACTGTTCACAGAGGTTACTTTGTGTATTTTTTTGTGGCATTGTTGAGAGTTTATAGGTAGAAAGTATGGGATATGATGACAGCTTCCCCCACTTCTAAAATGCATGGCAATGGCAGTGAGTAAGAAGTGTTTCTGTTTTGTTAGGAGACAGCCAGCAATGTGCCGTCAACATTGGAATCTTGCAAATGCAAACCATGATTCAGATTTAATTTTATGGAAGAGTAGTCACATAGATTTCAACATGTGCATGACTGCAGAATCAGAACACATGTCCCAAGTAATGTCAAATTCTAAAGTTTTTATTCCATTCTTAGATCATTTTCTTCCATACTGTGCTTATCAGTATGGAATACAAGGCCGCTTGTACATGATGGAGGTTTAGTCCCCTGAAGTGAAATGGTGGGTTTTTAATTGTGACGATTAAAAACCTACTGTTTCAATTTAGGGGTTTCCCTCACCGTTATGATGAGGGGCCCTATACTTTTTTTTTTTGTGGAGCCTGCCCACCTCTCCTGTGGCTGTGGGAAGAGGTGCTGGCATGCCCTGAGCTGCAGGGCCTTTCCTCCATGGCAGCAGCACCCCCCAGGGCCACCTGGGCAGGTGGCTAGCAGGTGGGTGCTGCCCAGTTCCAGGCAGCACTCAGCCCAATCCATCTGTTCCCTGAGCCCGAGCTGGGGCAGCGCCCGCCTGCTAGTAGCCCTCCCAGGCTGCCCCAGGTGGCATCACCACCACAGATGGAAGGACCAGGGCTCTCTGCGGCTCAGGGACCACTTGGCCCACTGGCAGCTCACCCTCTGGCCACAGGGCACATGGACAGACTCCATGGAAAAAAAAAAAGGATTGGGGCCCTCACCACTTCTGCCTTCAACCCGCCTCTCCTGTGCAGGGGGAGGGGGAGGTGAACTGTCAAGGATTGCAATGTTACAAATAGCAATAAACTATTTTGGATGTGGTTTAGTTTGCAATGTAATAAACTCATTTAAATCATTAAAAATCCCTGCACATGTACAGCATGATGCAGTTAAACCGCAAAAATGGCCAATTTTCATCACGTGTACAAGCAGCCCAAGTGGTTTCTAATGATATTAGCAACCATTTTGCCTGAGTAGAGGCTGACTAAACTATGAATAACGACTTCATCATGTGGCCTATAGATTTTTGGTTAAGCAAAAAAGGAGGTTTTCCTTCTGTTTCTTACTCTACTTTCTGCCTTCATTTTCATTCCAGTCCAGTTAAAAATCAAGCCAAATATTGGTGTCCAGGAAGCGTTTGCTTTTTAAAAATAATAGAACATAAACAGTTGCTGTGCATTCAGGTCTAAATACAAAGGACTGTGATACTTAGTATTACAAAGGACATTTATAATTGTAGTTTCACATTACTGTATACTTGAATTAAAGATGAGGTTTTTTCCCCTTCTGTCCTCCTTCAGCCTCTACCCCTTCCTGCAGCCTCTGTCCCCATGCCTGCTCCCTCCCAGACTCTGCCCCATCCTCCCCCACCGGTTACGGTCAGGTGCAGCTCTGGCTCTGGCTCTGTTTCCTCCCAGACATGCTCTGCCCAGATATGATCTCTGTGCCCAGGAGGAAATGGAGCCAGAGCCTCACCTGACAAGAGGTGGGAGGGGAAGGGACCAGAGACTGCAGTGGGAGGTGAGGGGGGTATCAGGCAGGGGGCAGAGGTTATAGGGTGCAGAGGCTGCAGAGGGGTAGGAGGGGGTGAGGTCTGAAGAGGTAGGTGGGGAAGAGAGGCTGTGGGGAGCAGGCAGGGGGTAGGGGCTGCAGGGGAACAAGCAGCCTGGGGTGCAGGCACAACTGGGGCAGACTGCAGTGGGGACAAGGGGGGGGGACACGTTGTGGAGCCACCTGCCCCCCCCCTCTGCTGTTTTCCCCACTGCGGGGGGGGGGCAGGGAGGGCAACTAATTTAAGACTACTCTTCAATAATTAGATTCTATATATGAAAAATTATATATAGACTCTAATTATTCAGGGGTTATCTTAAATTCAGAGTCATCTTGGATTCAGATGAATACAGTAATTCTCAGCAATCCCACATAGAATAGTTATTTACTGTTAAGTAGACATTTTACCTGGATCCACAACATTTGAATGTCTTTTTTTTCATTTCACTCTTGTTTTTATCAATTCTTGTTGAATGACTTAAGTCTCCTTGCAGATTTCTGTTTCTAAATATGCATGATTTATGCTCCCTTGGCCTTGATCTCAATCATTTTGCATGATTGTTTCAATTCTTTCTGTCCTTTCAACTGATAAGAAGTTGTTCAATAAAGTCATAACCCTTTTATTAATTATGGCAAACTGCCTAGAAGAAAAAACATAACACTATAGATGGACAGGATCTGGTTCTGGAAGGTCAGCTCCCTTCATTGATGTCAGCTTTGTGCAGTAGCTTGTAAAAAAAACACATATTAGCGAATGCCAATACTTCAAGAATTAATCTACATAAATAGTCTAAGGAGCTATCAGAGAAGAAAAATGAACTGCAGAGCCAACATTAATTGCACCCAAAGATAATTAAAACAAAGTGTTGTTAATTGTGTACTGGTTTAATGTTATATATCCTCGCCCTTGTTTTTTTTCTTAGGGATTATAAATTTTGATGTCAAAGACTGAAAGCTCTATGCTTTATTAATTAAGAGACATACGTTTTCTTAGTTACGTGCAATTAGCAGTTCTAATCCTTTAGTATTGTGAGAGCTATTAATCTTAGTCTTTCATTAGTGTGTTTGAAAAGAATACAAAAAATGGGTATTTGTTATTTCTTCTACTATGGGTACCAGATTCCTTCATCTTGGATATTCACATTATTACATTTTATTATAACTAGTAAACACATTTCATAAAGTCAGCAACATTAAAAAGGGATATAGTAAAGTTACTCCAACCATCTGCCCATTAGCATACATAAAAAGAAAATTACCATTAAAAAGGTAGGATTAAATTGTGCTCCACCTATTAGACTTAGTGGACTTAGACGATCATACTTTGCATTTAGGTGCCTAAATCCATTTATACACCTAATAGGAGGAGTAGCATATGGCCCTTAGTGGCAGCTACGTAAAATCATGTTTCCTTCATCTTACATTACTAACTGATGCAACCAAGAGAAGGATTTTTCTTATTCTGTTGGGATTATAGAAACACAGATCTGGAAGAGACTGTGTGCGTCTACACGTGCTATTAATTCAAAGTAGGCTTACTGCACAGTGAAAATACTGGTCCTGGCTCCGTGATTGGAGTGAAGGCTGGGAAATTGCTCCTTGCCCCCAGGAGCTGCCTGCTGCCAGGATGGGCTCCAAGCTCATAGCTCGGCCAGGACAATGTCCCCCTCACCTGGCAACAGGCAGCTCCTGGCCTGCTTTTGGCCCTAGCTCCTGGCCTGCGCCTGGTAGGGCTCTGAGCTCAGAGCACAGCCGGGACAATGTCCCCCAGTATGGGCTGTTTGTTTCATAGTCATACTCAGTGTTGACTGCATTTAATCAGGGGAAACACCATGACCACCAAGGCAGTTTTCATAGTCGTGGCCAGGGAAAACCACTGTCCAGACACAGGGTAGTATTTTTGGAGGTAATGTATAGTTAACCTCCCACTTTCACTTCCAGTGGGAAGATCTTGGCTTTATGCCCACTTTATGGAAATGGGAAACTTCTCCCTAGCTCGCTCCTGGGACCTTATGGCTAAGGGCAAGCAAAACCCAGGAGCATCTGAATCCAAAGACTCCAGGCTTGGGCCTGCACGTAGG
Source organism: Alligator sinensis (assembly GCF_000455745.1). Taxonomy (NCBI): domain Eukaryota; kingdom Metazoa; phylum Chordata; order Crocodylia; family Alligatoridae; genus Alligator; species Alligator sinensis. The sequence continues at coordinate 972,661 of NW_005841899.1, read as the reverse complement.
ATGCCTGCCAAAGGTTTGGAAACATCTGAAGCCCCAGGTGGGGTAGAGGATATTTGCCAGTAGTAGGACCACTTATGGTTTTTGACTGACTCACAGATTTGGAATTGATCTGGCTGATTTGCCTTGGAACATGAACAATTTTCCAAAAAAAAAAAAGTCCCCCTGCCCCAGCAGCAGGCAGCTCCTGGCCCCAAACTGGGTAAGTTACAAATATAAATACCCACAACACTCATCTCAAGCACAATTATTATTTAAAGTAGACTTATAGCTATAATACATAGAGGTGCATAGAATATCAGACAGTAAAATAGGAATAGTTCATTTAGACACAGTTTAAATTGTATTCTGGTTCAGATGGGAATTTGCATATGCCTCCTTATCCTCATTAAACTAATAAAAGATAAGATGAAACATCTGATTAGAAATAATTTAATATCTGAGACTTATATTACCCTTTTATGCCTCTTTGTATGTCCAGCTCATTAAACGTATGAAAACCCTAACTTAAACATCACCCTGTCTATCCACCCACAATGATCTTCCTCCAGCAGAAACATAAAAGCTGGCAGAACTACAGTGCAGTGAAGCAACAATATTTTCAATTTATAATTGTTTTTTTCACAAAAGACGTGAGACAAATTAGTCTTACATATATATTTGGAAACATATGCCAATGACTCATGACTCTTCTCACATTTTTAAGAGGAGAGAAGACTTGAATTAAGTGAGTTTTCAAATACTTAGCCAATTATACTGTTTCACTGTTTAACAGATTCCCAGAGTGCACACAGATCTCTGTCATTCCCTAGCCCTTCCTTACCTCCCATTTCTAGGGCAGACTTTTCCTGAACTAAAAACAGTAATGTGTCGTTATTAAAGGGAAGAGTTTGAGCTAGTAACATAAAAGTTGTGTAATATCCTGTACTCAGAACTTTGACTAAAAACAGATTAAAGGAGAGAAGATACCCAGGAACACCCTGGCTGTAGGAAGCATACTAGCCTGTTAGGTGGTCCATATGAAGAAGAAAAAAAAGATTCTTTGTCCTAGTTATAAACCATAGTGACTTTTTTTCAGTGCTAACAGTATTTAGGTTATTGACCACCACTACAGGAAACAGAAGAGGACTGGTGGTTTTCTAATAAATTGCCTGTCACCAAACTAATGACTGTGATGAACCTGTTCAAGCCAAATACAGACGTTCAGTTTTTCCTGGGAGACTCTCTGCTCTTCCATGGGAAACCACAAGTGTACAGATGGTCAGGATTTTTCTCCAAGAGCAAAAATGGCTGTTCCAGGAGAAAAACAACCTGTGGCTAAACAGGGGTAAATTGTTCCAGGAGAGTTTCTCCTGTGAATGTGAATATGGTCTTTTCTGAGAGAAGCCATAGCACAGCCCTTCAGCTTTACTCGTCCCTTCTGTACCCTCCTAGGGGACAGTGTGTCACTCACTGGACTCTACTGCTCCAGCCCAGCAAGGAGCATAACATGCCCCCTTCATAATCCCTACATCCCATGAGCAGTTTGAGTCAGCCAATCTGGGTTGCCCTATGCACTGGTGCCATCTGTCTTCAGGCAGATTGAGGAAGCCTGTACAGCATGCTGAGATGTGTCTATAGGGGCCCTTGGTTGCACATGATCAGCAAGCAAGCTGTCTTCTCTTCAAGGGTTCAGTATTTGAATGTCTGTTTAGGAATCTCCGGGTAAGTTTTTCTACCAGGAAAACAAAGATGGGAGAAGTCTCTCAAATCACTTGAATGTGCATATGCAGATACAATCTGATTTCAAACTGAATGTTGCAGATGATCCATTCTAAGGAAAAAACAGTTATATACTTCATTTTCAAATAATATTGGGCTTAAATGATAGAAATGATTTTGAAAGCAGTGGAGTGCATTTTTAGCCCATTTTTCCTCTTCATTCACTATCAAGTGCTTTGCCAAATAAACCACCACAATGCAACTTAGCATAGCTGTTCTCTCCATGAACAATACAGAGCAGTTTCCGACTGTCTTTGCAGCCAGCCCACCCAAAAGTTATTTTTTTTCTCAGATACAGTTTTGCATGTGCTATAGATATGTTCAGTTAAACAAAATTCAGTATTCCCTCATTTACCCTTTATAGCAGTAATCTTTCTACATCCGTTATCAGTCATAGCAAATTCTATTTCTAATCTACTGACTGATAAATAGCATATGTTTGTAATCAAATGAAACAGATGACAAATAAGAAATGATTCATAGCCCATTACATCTCACTAGACGTAGTTGGAATTCGTGTCAAACTGTGATCTCTTGGATATCAAAACTCCCTTGTGCCATCAGCATTCTTAGTTGGCTGCTCATGAAATCCCAGTTAATTTACTCCAGCATTTATGATCAAATGCCTTATAACTCTTACAAAGCAAAAGTAATTTCTCTGATAACTCCTCTGTGCATGTGGCCTTCTGCAAAAGATAAAATATTAATGATTGAAACAGAGTAAGGTAACTCTTTGGTAGGTTCTCATTTACTGGTCTGCTTTTATCACAAAAAGGATTGGAGATTTTTTGTTTAAAAAAAAAAAGCACCTGGGAAGCCTGAGCAATACTGGGTATTTTGAATGTACATCCTCCCTCTGTGCAAGTAGATGACACACCGACAAAGAGCTGCTTAGTTAAGTTGGCAAAGACAAACACTCAGAAGTTTGGGAATATCCATTCAACCTTCATTCAGCCTTCTTTGCACTTTGGCCCTAGTCTTTAATTACATAATCAATTATTTGTTTTTAGAATTTCAGCCTCCTTCTAAATGGTCTAACTAGTCTAAGTGCTTAAACTAGTCATCTCTTATGTAACAGGGGACCCTAACCCTGTTACAGGGAAGAGGGGGCCAGGGAATGAAAGGCAGTGGGACCCCTGTAAGGCCCAAACCTTTGTAGGCCACAGAAGGGGAGGATCATCTGCTGTAAGGAAAGACCCTGCCAGCGTGCCCAGAGTAGAGGAGATCTCATCTGCCAAAGGAAGCCCTACCTGGACAGGTGGGGAGAAGTAGTTTGTGGTAGAAGGGGAGCAGGGACCCCAGACAGGAAATCCCAGGAAATGCCAGGGGCTCACACTTGCAAAGCTCAGCCCACCATCAGTGGCTTCAGGATCCAGCTGAGACTGACTACAGCTGTGCCCAGGGAGCAGGAAGACTGATCAGCTCCCCAGGTGAGCATGGTTGACTGAGATATAAGATCTCCCCAGGCTAGAGAGTGGGGGCTGGCTGTGGTGGTGGAGAGAGACAGAGCCCTGCAGAGAGGGAAGCTTGGAAATGCCTCTGGGTAGGAGAGCTGCTGCCTGACAAGAGGGACTTCTGGGCTAGGGCCAGACGTTCAAAAAGCCTGAGCCTGAATTGATTCAATCTTTGCAGGTTAGTCTAACCTGCTAGACTGAGCTGGTTTGAAACTGGACACACATTCTCTCTGGACTGAGGAAATTTAGGCACATGCCTGCAGTGGCACAGGCTAGAAGCCAGGGCGGCATGAGGGCAGCCCTCCCTTCCCTACCAGTGCTGAGCTGAGGGGGGGGGTGTGACCAGGCCCCGACTCTCATTGGGCAGGTCTGCCTGCATGGTCTCAGGCTTTTCCCCACTGGCTGCTCAAGGAGTGGGATTGTTGCCAGCCCCCAGCCCTGGGCTAGCACTCTGAGGTAAAGGGAAGGGAGGGGATGCAGTGCATACCTCTGTTGATGATACGAAGCTTTTCAATCTCCCTCCCTGCTTTGTCATACTGAGTGCAGCAAACTGTCAGGCAAGCAAGCCAGCCTAGGGCTGATAACATTTATTATCACCCGATTAGCAAAACAATGGCCTCTCTCCATTACTTCAAAATTCTTAAACAGCTTACTGGCTGACCTATTGATTAGCTCCAAAAGCCCTAAGCAGTTACTGTACTGTCTGCCTGTCCCAGTGAAATCAGAGAGAGAGACGCACACAGATACACATGTGCTATGCTAGCTAATGCTGCGTGTCTCTCTCACTGGAGAGAGAGACACACACATGCAGCATTAGCTAGCATAGCGCATGCCTAGGATCCATGTGTCTGGGGTCTCTGCTGTGGGAGATGGGAGGGAGGAGGGGGAGGGATTTCCTGCTGCAGCAGTGCGGGGGGGGGGGGGAGAGGTGGGGGAAGCCAGGCAGACTCTGCTGTGTCTGCTGTCTCTGGCAGAGCCTTACACAGCATTAGCTAGCACACCACATGCTGGCTATGGTCCGTGCTGTGGCAGAGAGGAAGAAGGGATCCCTGCTTAAGCAGGAAGTGGTGAGGGGGCAGGGGGAGGGAGGCATGGGGAAGCCAACAGACCCTGCTGTGCCTGCAAGTCTCTGCCGGAGCTCTGGCCAGGGAGCAGAGGGGAGGGGACAGCCCTGCTGTGGAGCAGAGAGCTCCACCCAGCCCAGAGAGCATGCCAGGATGCTGAGGGACTCTGATTTCACTTAAACCACCAAAGGGTCTGGGACAGACTTTGCATAAACCAGTTTGACCCAAATCAGTTATGTCTGATACTATGTTCAGCCAGATTTATCTCAAACCTGTTTCAGCCATTTTCAAACTGAAACATGTGCACCGAACATCTGTTCTGTTACAGGTTTAACCCAGTTTCTGATCACTTAAACTGCTTTATGTGTAATGTCTGTCCCTAGCCCTGTTGACCAAGAATGAAAGAGCAAGCACTCAGAAAGTGCTAAGGATTTCCATTTCTTTTTCTTTTTGTGCCTTGGGAGGACCTGGGAAGGGGATGCAAAGAATTGAGGGTTGTTTTATGTTCACCCTGGCGGAGCCCCAAGCAGATTGAAAACTGTTTGTTTTGGCACTGGAAGGGCCTGGGGGAAAGGGGTACCCTGAGGACCACAGACTGCTTATGAGAGCTTGGTATGTGCCTGCTCTTTGTTCTTTTTCCTTTCATTTCTGCTCATAATATTAGTAACACCTGGTGGATCAGAGAAGCTGTGAGGGGAGGCAAGGAGGCTGCAGAGCTGAGTGCCCAGCATTGATTTTTTCCTGCATTTTTTTCCCCAACTTCTTTTGACAGTTTCTGAGCAAGAGCCCTAGGAAGGGACCAGAGCCCAGACTGAAAAATAAGGCTGGAGCCCTGCAGGGCTGGACCTCCACCTACCAATGGAAAGACAGGCAGGAGAAAGAGATAAGTCAGAGTCCTACATTACCCATTCAGACTCGGGGCCAGGGGCAGGATAGGTAGACAAGGTGTGTTTGGCATGGGCTTTGATTACCTGAAGGAAGCCTCTCGAGGAAACATCACTAATAATACCAAGATGTGGCTGGTGAGAGAGAGAGAGAGAAAGGAGCCAGACTAGGGAGCTGGAGTAGGTAGCCAGGTGCAGCCCCACCACAAGGGATGTCCAGTTGCCCCCAGAGAAACACCCTATTGCACCCAGTCACTCCCAGCTAGCTCTTTTCCCAGCTTCTGTCTCCCTGGCCCAGCTCCGTATTCTAGTTTCCTTCTTACCCACCCTATCGGTGTCTAATCACAGTCATCTGTCACAGCCCTATCAGGCCTTTTCCCCAACCTACTCTTTTCTAACAAAAGGCAGCTTTTTCTATAATGCTCCAGGGGGCCAGGTATGGGGGTCATAGAAAATGGATGGCCCCTGCTGCCAGTTGTCACAGAATGGTGTTTATTGCAATGGCAAGGGAAGTCCTGCTTTGCCCTAGGGTGAAGCACGCTCACTGTGGATGGAATTTGAGGGAAATTTAGCCGCAGAATTCCAGAAAGTCTCTATTGAGCATGTGTAAGTGCTGTTTTCCTGGGCCTTAGGACTTGGCCATATTTCATCAGAGTTTCACAGGGACAGCAAAAATATATCCGTGATATAAAGGCATCAGGTTCTGGTGCAGAGTGAGGGAAGCAATAACACTTTTTCAAAGAAAACATGGACAGTATGTTCTACTACGGACAAACAGCAACTACCTGTTTGGCAACAGATAAACTGTTTGGGTTGAAATTAAAAAAAAAAATCTTTCAGCATAGGTACACCTATGCACCCCAGTATGGAAACTTTCAGAGTCAGTAATTAAGGTTTGGCAAAGCTTTCAAGTGGATAAAAAGAGAGTCTTATATTAGAAAAATGTCAGCTACACCAAATAACAATGCCACAAGATCTGTAAAATAGTTTTGAAGATCAGTGAAGGATTCTTGTTTGTTATTACATTTATGTTCATTACTAATGCATTTCACTTTAATGTTCAGTTTCATCCGTTTGAGGACATGCCCCAGAGAGGCTTAGCCTTGTAGGGCTTGGCTACCTATCAGCCTAACATTTCCCTTCCAATTATGCAGCAGAGAAATAACAACTGCTGTGGAAAATCCCAGGACTCGTTTGTTGTTCACAGTTCTGCATGCTCAGAGAGCACATCTCCAACAAGGGAAGAGAAAGGACTGATTTATGGCTCCACCCCTTCCCATGGATCAGGGCTGGCATAAAAAGTTTGAAGATGTAAATGGATCAGTTTGCACACTCCTAGTGTACAGAGGGAACCCTTGGGAGAGGTTGCTCCTATTTGAAGTGCAGCCTTTCTCATGGTCTTTCTGGAATGAGGGAGCCCTGCCTTACCCGATAAAGGGTATGGTTTCAGTTACTTAGTCTAGCTCTAAATGTGTAAAATACACTCTGCCCAAACACCTGCATAATTACAAGCAGCTGAAACTGGTACTCCGAATTACTGTCAGATTCAATCTAAACATGTCTGTGAAAGCCACAGTTATTTTGATTTTAAAATTTTAAATTAACAAATCAGTGATAAATACTTTGTCAGCTTTGAAGGCTTATTAAAGTCTGTCATTTGCACAGACATTTATGCAGTATGGATAATTCAGCATGAATTAACTCGATCTAACTCTATTAAATGTTCCAGCTGTTCCAGCCTTTCTTTCCTTTAGTTATTTCATTGCAACTTTTCAGAACCTATTTGCTTTTGATGGAGTAATAAGAAAGCAAGCACTCTTTATTTCAAACAGTGATATTCTCAAGAAAAGGAAAAGGTGCTAAAAAAGCACTTTCAAAAAGATTTTTTTTTTTGTAATGGAAACCATAATGGGAAATTATCTAAAGGTCTCTGTAAAATATTCAAATCTCTGTGTGTGCGGTGGTACCTTCTTTCCTATACCAAACCCTGGGTCCTCCAATTTCTTTAGAGAGGACTGTGGTTAGAGATTGGATTAAGAGTGAGGAAATCTAGGTTCAGTTCCCAGTTTTGCTACAGATTGGTTGGCTACTGGCTTCCCTTTCCCTCTGCCCTATTTTATAGATATTGGCCAAAAAGCATGGACCTGGGAAATGCAAAAAAAAGGGCCAGTATAGTCACAACTGAAACAGATTAGCCCTTTATGGGAACATTGTACATACTGGGTAAGGAGGAAAACAGGGGTCAGAGAGGAGATAGTAAAAGGCTGGTAAGAAAGTTCTTTTTTCAAACTTCTGGCTAAATTTCTGCTGCTGCAGCTTGAGGCCATTATTCCCAGTCCAGCCACAAAGAAAAATGTGTATCCATATTCACTATAATCACCCTTCCGGTGTTTGAAGACTGTTATCAAATCCTCCCTTAGTCTCTTCTCTAAACCAAATACCCTTAGTTCTTTTAGCCTTTCGTCATTAGGACATACTTCCCAGGCCTTGAATCATTTTAATTGCTCTGCACTGGGCTCTTTCCAATCTGCCCACATTCATCTTGAAGTGTGGGGCACAAAACTGGACACAGTACTCCAGACGAGGTCTCACCAATGCTGAATAGAGTGAAAGAATAGCTCCCTCTGATTTGCTACACTAGGAGGGTAGTAAAACACTGAAACAGGTTACCCGGAGAGATGGTGGAATCTCCATCCTTGGAGGTTTTAAAAATCTGGCTAAACAAAGCTTGGATGGGGCAATCTAGTTGGGGATGGTCCTGCTTTGAGCAGGGGGTTGGACTAGATGACCTCCTCAGGTTCCTTCCAACCTTCATTTTCTATAGTTCTGTGATTTGCTAGCTGTACTCCTGTTAATACAATCCAGTATGTTGCCAACCTTTTCTGCAACAAGGGCACATTGCTAGCTTATATTCAGTTTATGGTCTACTGTAACCCACAGGACTTTCTCTACAGCACTAAAGCCTAACCAGTCATTCCCAAATCTGTATTTGTGCATGCAGTTATTCCATCCCAAGTGCAGGACTTTGCTTAATCTAAGCCAATTAATTGCAGACCATTTTTTCCAGTCTATCCAGGTCATTCTTCCTCTTTGCCATACTCTCTAGAGTGTCTGCAACTCCACCCAACTCTTATTAATAAGCGTCCACTCAGTTCCGTCATCTAGGGACTTTATAAACATACGTTTTCATCCTGCGATGCACAAGACATTTGCTGGTGGGAGCAGACTTAATTAATCGAGTAACAATATGCTGTGTGCAGTTGTATAAGTAGTGAAATGCACATCAGCACGCAGAAAATGGCAGTGGTGCACTTTTGAACTAAAGCACCTCCGATGTATTTTAGTTTGAAAGCGTGCTGCTGCCATTTTCTCAGCACTGATGCACATTTCGCCGCTTGTACAATTGCACGTGCCGCAGCACCAGATGCTTTTCAAAGTGCCTGCCACTACGGTGCGTGCATGAGTACAAATGCCCGTAAAGCTTTAATAAAGATATTTAATAATAAGACTCAGGACATACCCCTGAGTAACCCTATTCAATACCTCCTCCTCCCAATTTGACAACGAATCTTAATGACTACTGGTTGAATATTTCCTTAGCTTGTTAGTGAGAACGTAATGGCAGGTAGTGTCAAAAGCCTTGCTAAAGTCAAGGTAGATCGCATCCACCACTCTCCCCTCACTCACAGAGCCTGTCACCTTATCTTAGCCCCCCTCTACATGTAAAGACAAAATGCAGGTAAAGATAAAAATGGGATCTATGCAGGATCCACATAATCGTGCCTCCTGCCATGCCACATGTAATTTTGGGATCATGCATTAGATCCCATCATGTCTTACAGCTGGCAAAGGGGGAGCCTGATCCTGGCAAGAACCCTGCAACAGTAAGACGCAAGTTCCCACAGCAGAAAGCCCCCGCCCCTGTATCCCTGGAGAGCCCCACAAACCCTGGGGGTTTCACATACCCCCAAGGCTGGAAGTCTGCAGAAGCTAGGGTTTAGCAGCCCTGGGGGTTTCATTCACCCATGAGGCTGGGAGATCACTGCAGCTGTAATCTTCCTGCCCCAGGGGTGCAGGGACCTCCAGAGGCTGGAAGACCACAGCATCTGCAATCTCCTAGCCCTGGGGGCTCCACGCATCCTTGGGGCTAGAAGATCACAGCCATGCCCTGGAGCACTGGTAACATCTGTAACAGTGGGAGCCAGCATCTGCAACTGTGGGACTCTAGGTCTTGGCAGCTGTGAGGTGCTGCCAGGACCCAGAGTCAGCAGCTGCTAGGTCTGAGAGTCCCCTTAGTTGCAGGACTCCCAGCCCCAGCTGGGTATGCTGCATCCCTGCAGTTGGGAGCCTTGTCAGCTGTTGGGGCTCCCAGCCACAGGGGAGACCATGCTACACCTGCAAATTAAAACTTGATACCAACCAGTTATAAAGTTAGTACACATTTTTGAGGTCTACCTTTATAGCTGGTTGGACCTTTCTATGGTGTGATAGCTACTTTGCATGTGTAGCTGGTCTCAAGGTAATGCTCAATTTACCAGTTAATTCCACAATACCTGTAACATGCAGAGGGGGCTTCAGAAGGAAATCAGGTTGGTCATGCATGACTTGCTCTTGATTAATCCATGCTGACTGTTCCTGATTATCTTTTTCTCCTCAAGGCGCTTTACAGTAGATTTCTTGAGAACCTGCTCTATGATCTTTCTAGGTACTGAGGTCAGACTGATTAGTGTTTGAGTTGCTGGACTCTTTCTTCCATTTCTTAAAGATGGGTAATATATTTGCTCTTTTCCAATCATCCATGACCTCTCCCAGCACCCAGAAGTTCCCAAAGAGGAAAGCCAAAGGCTCTGAAATTACCTCAGCCAATTCCTTCAGTACCCTACTGTGCCCCCCCCCCTCCAGCCCTGCCACTTTGAAAAGCAAAGTATGTAATCTGTAACATGTTCTGGTACTAGTCTAGGCTGTTTGACTCTTTACTGCTAACTGTGTTTGTCATCAGGTAGCTGTCCCTATTTGTGAAGACTGAAGTCAAAAAGGCATTAAATATTTCAGCCATCTCTGCATCATCCATAATTAGATTGCATTCTTCATTCCATAGGGGACCTACAGTTTCTTTGGTCTGCCTCTTACTCTTGACATACTTGTAGAATCACTTCTCATTCCTTTTAAGTTCCTGACCAATTTCAACTCAAATCCTACCTAGGTCTTCCTAACCTTTTCCCTGTGTGCCTGTAAGAAACTCTTCCCTAGTAATAATCCCAAGTTTCCACATTTTGTAGGATTTCTTTTTGAGTTTCAACTCATTGAAAAGATTGCTGCCTAGCCAGACTGGCCTCCTGTTATGTTTCCCATTCTTCCATAGCATCAGAATAGCTCGTTCTGCCCCGTTAAGGAAGGGCCTCCATAAAGTACAGCCAGCTCTCCTGCACTCCTTTTCCCCTTAGACTTGCCTCCCAGGGATTCAGTCCACCAGGTCTCAGTGTCTGCTGAAGTCTGCATTTCTGAATTTCAGTGTCTTTATTCTACTGCTGCCCTTCCTTCTTCACCTTAGGATCTTGAATCTGTCATTTCATGGTCACTGTCATCCAAGTTATCTTCCAGCTTCACGTTCTCTACTAATTCCTCCCTGTTTGAGCTCCCCCACTAGTTGGTCTCAGTTCTACCATCTGTATCAAAAAGTTATACCAAATAAATTCCAAGAATTTATTGCAGTGCTTGTTCACTTCTGTGTTTCCCTCCCACCAGATGTCCCAATAATTAAAGTCCCCCACAAGAACCAGCCATTTTAATTTGGAAGCTACTCCCAGTTGTTTAAAGAAGGCCTTATCCACCTCTTTCTGGTTTGGTGACCTGTAGCATATGCCCACCATGACATCCCCTTTGTTGCTCTACCCTCTTACGTTTGCCCAGAGGCTTTCAATGAGCCTACTTTCTACTTCATACTGCATCTCTGAATGTGTGTACGGCACCTTTATGTATAAAGCAACACCTCTTCCTTTTTCCCTTGGTTTTTCTTTCCTGGAAAAGTTATACCCATCTATGACAGTACTCCAGGCATGTGAGCTATTCCAAATAGGGTGTGGGTGAGTGTCTTGGTGCGCACTACCAAGAGCAGGGTGAGGGCAGTGGTGCCCCTCTGTGGGCAGCACACATGCTGCCCATGTGGGCGGGCAGGCAGGCGGGGGGGTGGCTTG
>NW_005841899.1:959027-961297 GCF_000455745.1 Alligator sinensis | reverse complement strand
CCCCCCACCCCCCCCCCCCCCCCCTCCTGCCACTTCCCACACCACTTTCTCACAGCCAGTCACATGTGCAGCTCCATGGGGTAGTGATGGGCCTCGTGTCTGGCCAATCACATGCCACCTGTCACCAGTCCACGGAGCCACACATGCAACTGGCCATGAGAAAGCAGCATGGGGTGAAGCAGTGATGGAAGTGTGGGGCAGGGGTAGGGGTGAGTCAGTGGCGGCCGCTGCATGCGAGCTGGGAAGAGCAGTCAGCCAGGTTGGACTGTTCACAAAAGTTCCTTACTGAGATACAGGACCTCCACTTAACCCAGGAGGTGCACAGTCCCACTGGGGGAAATGCCCTCCTGGACCTGGTTCTGGCCACAGGCGATGACCTGGTGAGGGGACTCCCGGTTCTTGACCACCTGGGTGACAGTGATCATCGCCTACTGGAATTCACCATCCAGCGCAGGGTGTCAAGGGCCTGCAGTAAGGCAGTAACTCTTGACTTCAAGAGGGCCAACTTCAATGAGTTGAGGAGATTGGTAGGAGAGGCACTGGGGTCCTGGAGAGTTGGGGAACTGGGTGTCCAAGATAAGCGGTCGTTCCTTATGGAGACGATCCTCCGTACCCAAGGGGTGACAGTCCCAATGAGAATCAAAGGGGGCAAGAGTGCTCAAAAGCCCCCCTGGCTCACCAAAGGCTTCAGCATACACCCAGTGGAAGGGAGGGGCTATCACCAAAGAAGAGTATACCACCATCGCTTAGGCTTGTAGGGGACTGTTAGGAAAGCTAAGGCAGATACAGAACTAGGGCTAGCATCAAGGATCAAGGACAACAAAAAGTCCTTTTTTAAATACATAGGGAGTATGAAGAAAGCACTGGGTAACATGGGGCCCCTGCGGGATATGCTAGGCAATCTGGTGGTTGTACCAGAGGAAAAGGCAGACCTTTTTAACAATGTATTTGCCTCCTTTTTTTTGTGCAGGGATCAGGACTCCCCCACTGAGATTCAGGATAGACTCAGGAGCGACTCTGACAGGCCTAGGGTCAGAGAGGACCAAGTTAGGGAACTTCTGGAGGTGCAGGATGTGTTCAAATCAACAGGTCCAGATGCTCTCCACCCTAGGGTGCTGAGGGAATTGGCATGGGTTATCAAGGGGCCCCTGGCACGGCTTTATGAGCAATCATGGTGCTCTGGCCAGGTGCCAGATGACTGGAAGAGGGCTAATGTGGTCCCCATTTTCAAAAAAAGGAGGAGGGAGGACCCAGGCAACTATAGGCCCATTAGTCTTACTTCAATCCTGGGGAAGCTCTTTGAGAAGATTATCCACGAGCACATCTGGGAAGGACCGGCAGGGGGGGCGATGCTCAGGGGCAACCAGAATGAGTTCATTAGGGGCAGGTCCTGTCAGACCAACCTGATTGCCTTCTACAATCAGGTCACAAAATCATTGGACACAGGTGTCGCAGTAGATGTAGTCTTTCTGGACTTCAGGAAGGCCTTTGACACTGTCTCCCACCCCATTCTCATCAAAAAGTTCGGAGACTGTGGCATTGATGCCTACACAGTCAGATGGGTTGCAAATTGGCTGAGGGACTACACCCAGAGAGTGGTGGTGGATGGGTCATATTCAACCTGGAGGGATGTGGGCAGTGGGGTCCCCCAGGGCTCGGTCCTTGGGCCCGCACTGTTTTATCTATTTATTAGTGACTTGGACGAGGGGGTGAAAAGCACCCTGTTCAAATTCGCTGATGACACCAAGATCTGGGGCAAGGTGGGCACACTAGAAAGGAGGGACAGGATACAGCTGGACCTGGACAGGTTACAGGGGTAGGCGAATGAGAATAGGATGGGATTCAATACTGACAAGTGCAGGGTACTGCACTTGGGCAGTAAGAACCAGCAGCATACCTATAGGCTGGGGAACTCCCTTCTTGAAAGCACAGTGGCAGAAAGAGATCTTGGTGTCATTATCGATTCCAAAATGAACCGGGGCCACCAATGTGAGGACACGGTTAGTAAGGCCAACCGCACCTAGTCATGCATCCACAGATGCATCACGAGCAGGGCCAAGGAGGTGATCCTCCCCCTCTATACGGCACTGATTAGGCCACAGTTGGAGTACTGCGTCCAGTTCTGGGTGCCGCACTTTAGGAGGGATGTGGCCAGCATCAAGAGGGTCCAGAGGAGGGCCACCCACATGATCTGGGGACAGCAAGGCAGACCCTACGAGGAGAGGCTATGGGACCTGACCCTGTTCAGCCTTCACAAGAGAAGGCTGAGA
>NW_005841899.1:928985-958493 GCF_000455745.1 Alligator sinensis | reverse complement strand
GCTTGGTGATGGGGAGAGGCCAGAGGCTGTTTAGACCTCTGTTGCCTTCTTAAGAAATGCGTTGGGTTCGTAAGGATCTGCAGCACTTAGAGATCTTCACGCTCTCCCTCTCGGACTCCAATTGCTTTCTCTCCAACTTGGGCGGAAACCACCCAAGCTTTTTATATGGCTAGCAAGCCAATTGCTAGCCGCCACGCGTGCATAATTTAACACAAGCCAATAATGGGGCTTGAATTAAAATACAAATGGTGGGAACTCCTTTGCACCGTGCATTTCTGAGATGCAAAAGAAATGCACCATGCAAAGAAAGCTATAAATTGGCGGGAAAATTCTCCGTTGCACTGGAGTTCTCCTTTGCAGCAGAAAACTCCACCGTGCAAAGAAGCTGCAATTTGGCGGGAAAATAATTTAGCAGTGCCGAAGCACACACAAAACAAAAATCACAACTTTGGGTTGTGACACCTACATCTATGAATCTATGAGCTCTCCCCTTCCCCACCCCCCAGTCCAGATGGCTGTGGCGCGCATGTGTCCCTCCAGCCCTGCTCCTGGCAGTGGGCACAGAAAGCAAGCTGAGGTGGGGGATAGGGAAGCGCTTCGGTGTGCCGTGTGAGTAAGAAGCAAAGTATGGGAATGTGCCAGGGGAAATGCTGCTGCCGTGCCCTAGGGCATGCTCTGTCTCCACCCATGCTTACTCCTACGGCCTTTCTAAGTACCTCTAGTGGTACACGTACCCCCGGTTGACAATCCCTGTCTTAATACATTCACCCTACTCAAAGGACATTCCAATTAAGACAAATATTGGCAACAAGAAAATGGCTCCCAAAACTTGTTACATACCTGAATTGTGGCCAGTGAGCCCCCCAAATTGTATGACATGCATGAATTCTACCAGCAAGGAAATGTAATGATTAACATCCGCTTTCAAAAACCTTACTTTCTGGCACCAAATAGCAAGCCACTGAGGTAGCATAAAATGGTTACCTTGAAGTTTTCCAATGAAAAGTTTAATTCATGTGTGAAAATCTCATTGCTTGCAAGTGAGTGAGACTTAATGAAAGTTTCAGTAAACTGAACTTTAGTAGACCTAATTTCTGCTGGAGAAGTGTTACAAAGAACCTATCCCATTATTCTAATTATAGTATTTGGCCCTCTTGCCCTTTGCAGTTCATCATGGCAAAATGTATTTTGTTTTAATAAATTAAGCTTTTGGGAAAAAAACTCACTTAGGATCATAAGCTAAATGTTCAAATGTATTAAAAGGGTAATTTCCCTCATATCATCACCATTAAACAAATGAGGAAGTATGTCACATATTTCCCATATTATGCTTTTATTACTCTATAGAGAGGCAGACTATTTCATAACCAAAGAACTCTGAGACAAAAAGAGTATGAAGACACTTATTTCCTTTGGGTGAACTGAAATTTCAGAGAAAAAGCAGACTCGTTTTCATCTTTTAAAATGGCATTATATAGACTCTAGACTTGATTTTTTTTTAATATATTCTCATATGCATTATGATGTAAATTGAGTACATTGTACTTCTGTTTGTATGATAAGACTTTTTTTATTCAAGAAAGCATACAGCTTATAGCAGCAAGGATTCTAAGGTCCCAGACATAATTGGGAGAAGAAACTCATTGGTTCCTGGAAGTGAAGTGCTTCATCTGCAATTACTGCCTACAAGAAATTTGATTGACCTTATGTGGAGAGTTTAGCATAATCACAGAATTGCCTAAAATATTCTGTAGCAGTCAGTATTCCTTCAGTCCCCACATGTAATTTGATTTATCTAGAAACGGCCTCTCTCCCCAGCACCCTGCCACCCACATGACTAGATTCATTATACTAAAATCGGTCACCAAAGGTCAATCTAGTTAATCCCAATAATATGATCCTTTTACTTTTGAACTTCTCCCAGGGAGATTTTTTATCTTTGGATTTCTGAGCTATGTGGAAGACCCCAAACCTCCTTTCACAGATGGCTGGGAGGAGAGGTATTCCAAATTCTGTAGCTGTCAGATAATAAAATAATTATGAGTTATATAATTGATTTCACAAACTCTAGTTTTTTTCCACTTGTATATAGAACACTCTCCCCAAACAACAGTGCTGTTGGCTGGTAGCACTGACAGAAAACTTTTATGTTTCTAAGGTGCAAGCAGTTTTGAAAAAACATGGTAACATAACATTATAACATAACGACATGATCATTAATGCATTCATAATCTACTAGTGCTTTTTAGAAACACACAGCTTTCACATTTTTTTACTTAACTATTTTTTGTAGGTCCTCTATAGCTATTACTCTCAAACAAAGAAAAAGGCCCAAATTGGGCATATCTACACATGGAAATGCTCCTGTGTGAGTTTACTCGAGAGTAAATTTACACTAGAGTAAACCCACCCTGGGTAGGCATCTACACGTATGGGGAAGTGGGGGCAGATGTGCTGCTCGTGGCCTTGTACATTCATTCAGTTTCACTACTTTTCCAGGAGAAACCGTGAGTGTAGAGATGTTCAGGCTTTTTCTCCCAGAGAAACTAAGGCCACTCCAGGAGATAAATAACCAGGGAACAACCAAGGTTAAATCACTCCCATGAGAAGAATTTCTCCTGGGAGAGTGAATATCTGTATGTGGCTTCTCTTAAAAGACAACATAGTCGTCTTAACATCCCCCTGTCCAAGGGGAGACTGTGTCATTTGCTGGACTCTGTTGCTCCAGCAGGAGTGGAATATGCCTTCTTCACAATTCCCACATTGTGCTCCAAGGAAACACAACCTGACCTTAAGCAGTCTGGATCATCACAAACCCACCACTCAGAGCACTTGCTTTCTCCCAGCAGAATTCTTTTAATGAGTCTGAACTGAGCATGCGCATTCATCCCAAACATTTACATCTTCAAGTTCCTACTTCCATCGTATTGCTATGTAAAACAGACATGTTTTAACCAGATTATAATGACTTATCTACCTTAAGAAGCAGAAGAAATTTCATCAAAGCCCATCTTTCAAAACATATTCATAATTTCTATCTTTCTTGATGTGTAGGAAATGACAGTATATGAAGTATTTCAGATATTAAAATTGCCTTCAGATACCTTCAGTTGGGCAGTGTAGATTGTTGGGAGATAGAATAGGATAATAATAGTAATATGTATTCCCTTCACCTGTAGGTCATTGTTGAATGCATTCAGGGCTTGATTACTGTAGTTATTGATTGCTGTAGTGCAACGAGTTAAGAGTATCAGGCCAGCCCCTAGTAGAGAATTATTCATATCACCATAGGTGAAGGAAGAAAATATTATTTGGAGGGGCTGAGCACATGTGCACACCCACACACACACACACACACACACACACACCACCCAGCGGGTAAGTGTCTGGAGGAGTAGAGGGGGCAGACCAAGGCCCTTGCAGGGAGGGAGGGAGTGGGGCAGGGGCTGGGGTGGATGGGGCCCTGGGGTGGGTAATGGGGTGCTTGGTGCCCAAGAAGTTAATCCAGGGGCACAAGGGGCTCCTGCCGCTATGTGCACCCCAGGAGAGGTGGGGGGGGGGGCACATGCCCCCCCCCCATCTGTGTGTGGGATGAAGACAGGCTGCCACTGCAGGCTGGAGCTCTGAACCCCACTGCTGTTGCCTTGATGTGCCTCCATGTGCCTGCTGCCACCGGGCAGGCAGGGGGCCCAGCACAGGCAAAGTCAGCGCGCAGCAGGCACATGGTGTCACGTGGCTCTGGAGGCAGCGGCAGCAGGGTGCAGAGCCCCAGCCCAGAGTGGAAGCCCACCTCTGCCCTGCACACAGATCAGGGGGCACATGCCCCCCACTCCCTTGATTCACCCAAATCATGGGACTACCATAATGCACAGTTCCCCACACTAAGAGGGGCATCATGAGAGTATGATCAGGAAGCTTGGTATGTTAGGAAGAATGGGATATTTCAAGGATAACATTATTAGGTACCATAGCTGTGTTTCAAAATTGGAAATAGTTCATTTTTAAGCCACAGTCCTTCAGATTTCAATTTTTCACCAAAAGGCTGAAACCTTCCACAAGAAAAAAGTATCAATTTTCTTACTGGCTCTAATGCTCTTTCTGTGTGGTAATGTGACACCTTTCAGAAAGTTACTCAGCTTTCAGAAGTTGCTAATTCTGTGAACTGAAAGGCGGAACACTCTTCAGCAGATTTTCTGATGAGGTGAAATTTCTAAATCACATTTCACTGATTGAGTGTGATATCATTATGCATCCCATACAGGTTTTGTTTAACTAGAGACTTAATATAGGGTGGATTTTCTCCTTGTAAGATATTTTAATTATTAGATAGCTTATATCGTTGCTTATTTTTATTGACTTAACCTAGATTGACGCTTTTACAATGCAGTAGGCTTTTTATAAAATGTGGTTTGATTCTCCATCAGTAATTTAGCCTGTTGCAATTTATACATAAAAAAACCTAAAATTATATTTAAACTCTAGGATCTAATAAATATGTTATTACAGGATTTACAGAAAAAGATGAGAACTAACATCTTTTATATTATCTGCAACACAACTAAATGTAATAATTTATAACTA
This sequence comes from Alligator sinensis, assembly GCF_000455745.1. Classification (NCBI taxonomy): domain Eukaryota; kingdom Metazoa; phylum Chordata; order Crocodylia; family Alligatoridae; genus Alligator; species Alligator sinensis. The sequence continues at coordinate 953,912 of NW_005841899.1, read as the reverse complement.
AGTATTAATGCAGAAAGATTCCAGGCTCTCCATAAGAATAATTTCATATTTTCATATTCAAAACAATTGCTTTTCCCATACGTTATTTTTATGGGTTTCTTTGGCTGAGATAACAAATGCTTTTTAACTAGTTTCAAAGTATTAAATATGGAGAATACAAGAATAATGATTTGGTGCCAGCAAATCATTTAGATACAAGTGTAGTCAATAGACAAAAGGTAAGATAGGAGTCAAGAAAAATCACCTTTGGCTTTATTAAATCTTTGAAAGTCACTCTAGAGAAATAAATGCCAACCGCCTTCTGTAGTGAGTCCCTGCTCAGTTATAATTAAAAAATCTGATATTTTGAAGATCAAGGACTTTCTTAAGTGTTTAAAAGACTTTTATAATTACACTGGTAATCATTTTCAGTATCCTCCAATCACTGTATGTATAGTAAGTACCTCATCTGTAAGTAACATAACTTACCTAGTTTAACAATCATATCCTGTTCATATTATCATCCTCAAAAGCATCCACTACTGCCACCAGTCGAGACAGCATACTAGACTAGATGGACCATTCGTCTGACCCAAAATGGCATTTCTTATATTCTTATTCCCAATTTACATGCTAATGAAATGAATTGTATGAACCAGCAAAGCAAGGCACCAGCAATAATTCATGAACTATTAAACTAAAAATAATATATAGCTGGAATTTGTGTCCAACAGATCTAAATAGGAAAATCCCTTAAGTCATTAGCATTCTTTGCTGGTTTCAAAGGAAAGCCCATTTCCTTTACTATAGCAGTTAGAATCAAGTTTCTCAACTCTTTCATAGTGAGAAGAAACTCTCAATTCATTTCTCTTTATGAGCTTTGGAAGATGGATTGTTAACGAGGCCTTGATGATAATACAACGTTTTGTTCAACTTGAAGAACTAGACAGGGTAAAGGCCATGGCCCAGGAACTCAGCTGGCAGAAATTGGTGTCACTCCCCTGAATTCAGGTGTTACTAATGCTGCTCTGACTTGTATTGCCTGAGAGTCTGGGCCCCTGTTTTTGATAACTGTGGTACATTTAGGTATATATTGGCACAACTGCTCATCCCAAGGATGATTGCGACACCTCTCGGGGGCTGCTTAGCCCTTGCCACCCTGGTTCTCCTTGGGTTGCTCCCCTTCTTTTCTCCTGCCACACCTTGATATCATTATCTCTATCAAAGGGAGACTGCCCCAGGGCTTCCCAAGCCTGATCTTGTTCTTAGAACCACAGGTGTCCATGGTCATTGCCTTAAGCGCTCATTGTGTGAACTCTGTCCTTCCCAATACCCACACCCTTGCCTCACAGCTGTTATCAAAGTGTTAGCAGTCACCAGCCCTTTCAGGCCACTGCCTCAGCCCTTGTGATTGGGTTTCCATGCCTGGGCTCTTTGCCTGCCTTAGCTACTCATGGGTGTCATTTCCAGGCTTGCCTGCATTTCCTGGATACTTCGTCAACAATGGCTACTGCCAGGAGCAGTCTGCCCCACTGTATTCCCCATCCTGGCACTTTGCCTACCCAGGCTACTCCCAGGCACTGCTTCCCACCCTACCAGGCTCTTAGCCCAGGCTTCAGCATGCTGGCCCTGAGCTCCAGGTTGCTTTACCCTTACTCTGCTCCTTGCTGGGCTTCAGGGTGCTGGCTCTGAGCCCATTTGCCCAGCCCTATCCAGAGGCCTGTCCTTTCCAAGGCCTGCTCTCATCCTGGGCTCGGGCCCTGCTCCCAAGCATCTTTGCCCTGGCCCAGGCTCTGGTCTTGTTCCCAGGATTCCAGCCCTGTTCCTGGGCCTATTGAGATCTCCTCCATGACTTCCACAACCTCCAGAGATGTTTCAATGCTGCTTACCCCAGCTTGGTTATTATACCAGGAGCTCCTTTTCTTGTGCCACTCAGGGCTAGTCCACCTGACCAGCTGACCTGGGTTTATATAGCTCAAGCCCAGCCCCCTTCTGGTCTCGTGTCTTCTTAATTGGCCCCTGCCACACCTGCCGCTTTTCAGGCAGTCTGCCTTTAAGTGACAGGTGCACCAAGCGCCCTGTCACAATACGATACATAAAATGCCTGCAAACCTATGACATATTGGTGTAATCAGAAGATCAGTGACTCAGGATCTTCATTTTTTGCAGTCATTCAGTTGATCCACAGCAGTTAAAATGCAAATAGCTACTTTGATTTTAAGAGGTCAATTTAACTTGTCAATGTGGTTTCTGATGACCTTGCAAAAATGTAAATAAAATGGATACATCAAACAAGGAATACCCTGATTTGGCTACAGTACATTGTATTTTTATACACACACACACACACACACACACACACACACACACACACACACACACACATATATATAGAGAGAGAGAGATTAAGAGAGTGAGAGAGAGAACACACACACACACACATATATATATATACAGAGAGAGAGAATGTGTGCATGCACACATATGTATATGCATATAACATACACATCTACACCCCTGCAACATGGAAGATATCGAATTCAGCCATCTGAAATGGAAACTGTACAACACGACTACACCCTTATAACATGCACATGCACACAAACTGAATCAGCGTATAACATTACAAAGATTTGGAGTGCTACTAAATAATGCATACAGGGAAGGATTGAAAGAAAGAAAACCCATTTTGGAGCCATTTTTTCATTTTTTTCTAGTGCCTACAATCTTTTATAATTTTGTCTTTTTTTCACACTTTGTTATCTCACCCATCCCTGAAAGGGATTTTTAGGAAATTCTTAGTTTTCAGGGGGCGGGGTTGTCCTGCTATTTTGCAGTATTTTTCTTTCCTCTCTTGCACCTGTAATAGTAATAACATGGCCAGGGAAGTGGTTTTCTCTCAGGATGGCCCCCATTCTGCATTTTAAAAGTGAACAGCTGTTACCCTCCCACTGAGACCAAGAGCTGCCATCTGATCTTTTTGACCAACATGCCTACATTGCCCATGTGGATAGAGAGGGGGATACTTTGCCTGGCTGGCATTCTGCCCCATTAATATTTGAGATATACAGGTGAATAATGCCATCTAGAGGGCACAGGCTCTTCCTTTTCCATAAAGGTAATGCCTTCCATTAATGATAGTGTTGGTGATCAGAAACCTTCAAGAATGTCCTTATTCCAGTCCTAATTGATACATGTTGCATGTGCAGGATCAAAACCAGAAATGTATTTGGAAAAACAATTGGAAATGCTCAAATATTAGCAAAAAAACATTCTTCCCTTTTTAATTAGCATGCATTGTTGTGCCCACACAGTAATTGTCTCAAGCAGTTCTTACAAAATAGTTTTTGCTGATTTTAACATTCATTTGTCTTAGTCTGAAATCTTAATGTGAAAGATAGTTATTTTCCAGAAGTACTAATAATAAGTTCCCAGTTCTTTTGCTCAGATGTTCTGCAGTTTGTTTCAAAGACTGGGTTCTTACCAGTTAGGTATTTTGCTATTCAAAATCCTCTGATGAAAAGTTGTTCTGATGGCCGTTGGTATCAATGAAGAAATGAGTCCAAGAGTTGAGGATTACGAGTTAAAATAAAAGAACAGAATTATACATGGATTTAATGCTATTGTGCTTGTTAATCAGGCCAATTGCATGAGTCTTTCATCGTCACACTCAGGACTGCTTCTCTCGTCTCCAAGTGGTCACGGACAGTAGTACTCATCGTCCTTCTCCAAGCATGTTTGGGCCTGTAAAATTTGCACTTTATCTGACTGTACCCTCACATCTTTGCAACTGTTAGGTCTTCTTTACAGCTGTGTTAACATTCTGATGACTTCCTGCCCTTCATAGTCTCGCAATCTTTTCACCAGACACATCAGATCTTCCATGCTGTCTTACCTTGAACTTGTCTATAGAATATCACTCCCAAAATGTCTCATATCATCATAGTTTCTCCGTAGGCAGCTAGAGCCGTGCTTATTTGTGGTGTTTCATTTGAAATGCACAGTTTGCACTTCTGTTAATAGCTTGTGATAATCTGGGAATCACACATGCAATTCTTCTGTTAGAAGAATTGTTGTTCTCCTGAAAAAAATGATCTGGTTTGAGCACTTAGGATTTGTCTGTGCCTTCCTCCTGCTGTTTCTTAGAAAGGTGATTTCATTTGTACAGCGTTTACCTGCTTTCTCTCAGTTCTGCTCTATGCACTATTTTTCATACCAGGTCTCTTTCTAGCTTTGTTTGTGTATTCAATAAATAATTCTCTCAGCCAAAATCTATTGCCTGTTGCTTAGCACTCTTTCATGGTTTTATCATTGCATTTCATTTTGCCACATTTCAACTCCTCCCATCTCTTAAAAGGAACAATGGTAGCTATGTTTTTCTTTGTTCTTGAATAGACTTTGCCAGTTTTTTTTTCTCTTCAGTCCAACACAGATCATCAAAATCCTAATTACTTTGCAATGGCTTTAAATTTTTCAAAAAGGAGCCCAAAGTCTAGGCTTGCTGCCATTTCTTTAATTATTTCTTTCATTTTTCAAATTAGTTACCCTTCTATTTAAAAGAAATTTATCACAAATATTAACATAAGCCTGAATACTTTGTTCAAATACTACTTGTGTTTTGAAATAATTCTCCTGGATTTTAACAGCTCAACCCAATGCCTGCTGAGTGTGTCGGTTGCAGAGTGAAATTGGAGAAGGAGACTCAAAAGGGGACTTGGTTTCTGTGATACTGGGTGCATCTACACATGCCCCTATGGTGCCGTTGTTACTGTACCATCATTTAGCACTTCCTAAAGGAAGTACTAAATGATGGTGCAGTAACAGCAGTTACTATGCCGTGCCTGCGGCGCACAGTTATTTTTAGCTGCCACATTGCCATAGTGGCACACTATACAGAGGGAGCTCATCGCTATGGCAACATAGCTGTGGCATCATGGTTTGTGCCCACTGATGCTACGTTGCCGTAGTACATTGCTACAGTGACGTAGCATCATGTATAGACATGCCCACTGAGTTCTAAAGAATGCAAGCTGGGGCCACCATGGTATCATAGAAAATGAGGGTTGGAAGGGACCTCAGGAGGTCACATCTAGTCCAACCCCCTGCTCAAAGCAGGACCAGCCCCAACTAGAACATCCCAGCCAAGGATTTGTCTATCCAGGTCTTAAAAACCTCCAAGGGTGGAGCTTCCATCACCTCTCTGGGTAACCTGTTCCAGTGCTTTACTACCCTCCTAGTGAGAAAATTCTTCCTAATATGTAACCTAAACTCCCTTTCCTGCAACTTGAGACCATTGCTCCTTGTTCTGTCCTCTGCCACCACTGAGAACAGTCTAACTCCATCCACTTTCAAACCCCTCTTCAGGTAGTTGAAGGCTGCTATTAAATCCCTGCTCAGTCTTCTCTTCTCTAGACTAAATAAGCCCAGTTCCCTAAGTCTGTCCTCACATGTCATGAGCCCCAACCCCCTCACCATTTTTGTTGCCCTCTGCTGGACTCTCTCTAGTTTGTCTACATCCTTTCTGTAGTGAGGGACCCAAAACCAAACACAGTACTCCAGATGTAGGCTCACCAGTGCTGAATAGAGGGGAATAATCACTTCCCTTGACCTTCTGGCAACAAATCTACCAATGCAGCCCAGTCTGCTGTTAGCCTTCTTTGCAACAAGGGCACACTGCTGGCTCATATTCAGCTTATTGTCCACGCTATCCCCCAGGTCCTTTTCTGCAGAGGTGCTGCCCAGCCAGTCAGCCACCAGCCTGTACCGGTGCATGAGATTGTTCTGTCCTATGTGCAGGACTGTAGGCTGTAACAGGTTAAGCCCTGGGTCAGCCACATCACCGCAGAGTGGCTGTCCAGATCCCACTTTACTTGACTGCCCTGGCCTCTCAGGATCCCACTCTGTTGTCCTGTCTGGCATGCCTAGATGTTATAATTGGACTGGGAGGCTGCCCCTAGAGGTTGGGGGCAGGGTTTGCTGCAAGTCTTAGATCCTTGTCTGGGATGAGGCCTCTGCCCTTGGCCCTCTTTACTCTGGGGTCCCTCCACCCCAGGTCCACTGTCCCAAGACCCTAGGCTCCTGGACCCTTCACAGACTCTGGGCTCCCTCAGCCTCTAGCTCACCTTCTGTGGGCTTTGGACCCCCTTGACTCCAGGATTGCACTTTGCGGGCTCTGGGCTTGTACCCTGCCACACATTGCAGTCCTTCAGCTGATAGCAGTGCTCTCCTCATGTGCTGCTTGTGACCTTCAAGCTTTTTATCGCTCACGACTGGGCCTTGGCCCTCTCAGCCTTAATCTATTTGTACTACTTGGCCCTGCTTTGAAGTCCTTATTACCTGGGGTACCTCTGGCACCCTTCTGGGTGGCCTCCTACTCCCCTACAGCCACACCTCAGTCCTCTAGTTCAACTTCAGTACAACAAAAAATACAAGCATCCACTCCCAAACAAAAGTCTTACCCCCCTACCCTCCCATTCTGAGTCAATGTCACAATGTGGTAATAAACTACAACATAAGGCCAAAATATTTAGCTCTGCTACCCAGTGGTTCAGCCTTCAGGGGCTTCCTTGCAGCTCCCCACAGTCTGGAGTCTTCCCTCCATGGCCAGCCCTCCAGGGCACTGGAGCCAGTCAGCAGCTTCAGTGATGGGGTAGAGACCCCATTGCATTGACAAACAAGATACTCTGTACAATATAGATTTTAAGTTAGCACACAATGATGATTTCTTTTCTATAGTTCGTTCAATCACTTATCACTACCAAAAGATATCATCTCTTCCTGTCACTTCCACTTTACTTGCCAAAATATTTCTCTCTTCTTATTACTCTTTTTCTTTGCTTTCACCCACTCTTTTTGTCCTCCACAGGAACACAAGGATAGCTATTCACAAATGTCTCAATTAGAAGGAGAAAAGCAAGCAAATCCATTCTTAGGTGCATGGTCCCCTAGGAATGGTTAACGCTGAGAGACGGCCAATTTTTTTTCACCGAGGAGCTGAGTATAAATAAAACAAAGAAAATGTCTTATGTTGTTAAGCAACTGATTTGCCCTGCTGGTGACCTTCTGAGAGCAGGGCTGTTTCCCAGTTGTGGGCAGATTTGAGTGGGCAGTAATATGATCGATCCCAGGTATCTATTACATTGCATAGTATTTCACACATTGATTTATTCTTGTTCTCTTCTCTACATTTTCCCCTTAGGCCGATCAATTAATCACTGATATTGCACTTGAACAGCAGCTGGGAATAAGATAACAGCAACATCTCCTTACGTTCAATACTAATGTTAGTCTGTTTTTGGGCTAGTATAAATGGGTATAATTCCAGGGACTGCAAGAGAAATTACACCTGCTTATATCTAATCTGGATTTGGCTCTTTTGTGTCTAGCTACACAAATCAGGTAAACACCTTTATTCTGTCCTCTTTTTCATAGCTGCGCCTCTTGTGACATCAACAAGAATAAGTTCCAAATATTGCACAGACTTTTGCCTAATGGTGTAACATTGCAATTGCAGATGGGCAAATGATTCATTGTGAATGTGCTCATTCTATGATTATTTGTCAAAATCATGTTGATAATTTTTACAGTTTTCAATTACACTTTGTCAGGTCATTATAGCAATGCCTGCTCTTTAGCTGCTGGAGGAGCTTACAAAAGGATATTTGTATAAGATATATGATCGAAAATGTAGATTGTGTCCTCTGTATAGAGTGCTCTGAATAAATAGAAGATTTATTTAGGTTTAGTAGAAGGCTCTATAGCAGTTACTAAAAATGACTTTATGTAAATGATACATTACTTTACACACAGCTGGTTTCCTTTTATGTCCACTTTTTTGTACCTTTGCACATTTTCAGTTTTCCATGAAATGCAAATTAGCAAAATTGGCCCTTTGAAAACTTGTGAATGTGTTTATTAGTATCTTACAAAAGGCCTCTGCATTGACTCTAAGGTGGCTTTCTCCCAGGAGGATGTCTTTAAACAGGGTTTCCTTGCTCATTAGTTTGGCCTTATGGGAAATTTCATTGTCACAAGAAAGAACTCCTTTGGAGTAGCCCACATCTTAAGCAAGTCCCGAGACAACAGCATCAGACAAATGTAAGGGTTTTCTCAGTGCAAGAAGCCGTATCAATGGTGCTCAACCTCCAGCCCCCATGGAGCCAGGTCATCCAGCCCATGGGTCTGAAAATTTGGTGGCAAGAGGGCAGTAGCAGCTTTACTTGCTACTCCTCTACTGCCAAATTTCCACACCTGTGGAGAACTCTGTGGGCCCAATAGCATGAGGTGTGTGCTAGATCACACCAGAACATAGGGTTGGGCCACCATGCAGCCAGATTACACCCCAAACTGACACTGTGCAAAAAATGCATCCCACAGATCAGCCCTGTACCTCTCATCTGACCCACAGGGCCAAAAGGTTGAGCACGACTGCCCTATATGACTAATTTAAAATTGCAATGGACTGCCATCATCCTAAGGAGTTACCCCAGCACTCAACATGGGGCAACCAGCTATTGTGCGCTCAGATAGGAAAACAGAGCTACAGATTATAAAAGTAACTACATTTGATAATTTTTTTTTCTTTTTTTGTGCTGAAAAAGCAACTTTGTTTTTAATTTTTTATGTGGTTAATGTACTCAGAGCTTCAGTTTCACATCTGATGGAACAAAATCTGACCTTTTGTGTATTCTGATGTGCAAACAGAATGATATACAGAATGCGATTTGCTACTTATTGTGCCTGTAAGAATCAAGCAGCTGAAATTCAAAGCTTTCAGGGGAAGAAAATAGAAAACTGAATGGAGTGGTGTTTCAGTGGGCAGTTGGTAAACATTATTTGCCTGGTTCAGTTATTATAAGTTAGCTGTTGGCTATGAAAAGATTGCATTATGTGTTATTATGTCTTATTTTTAGCACAATGGGCCAACAACCATAGCAGGTAGTTGGCTCCTTTTTTTTTTTTTCTAATTCCGTACCTGTAAGGGAAGTAAATAAAATCTATGTGCAAAGATGCTCATTTTGAAATACCTGGGGGCAGTTTACTTATGGATGTCTTCTGAGGAATAAAAAAATTGCAGCAACTACTATCTTTCAGGAATAAGCCATGACAACCATGTAGTTTATATAGAGAGAAACACATGTTATAGGTTTCTTTTATGAATTGTGAAATGGTTCACATTAATAGCTTAAATTGCGAGGAACCCCTTTAAGGCAAGTACTTTAAGGAGTTGAATAAAAAAAATCCTGAAAAACATTGCAGGAGGACAAAAATAAAAGTGTTTTATCTTGAGTAGAATTATATCAAACATACTTTTTTGATACATTTCATGTATAAGTAATATCATTGTACTATAATTTAATTGTTCCCTTTGCAAAAGCCAAAACATTATTCAGATGAGAATTCTTTGAGGTTTTTAAAACAGTTTGACAATGATTAAAAATTAGCGTGCTGCTTACTCAGATGTATTTATTTAGGTTCATAAACCATATTCAATTCAAGAATATGATTTATTCTCACAATTTTGGAAGGGTTGAGTTAAAACTGTCACAGAGAACAACTACATTCTGTACGTTACTGAGAGAGAATTGCAGTCACTGCTGTCTTATAATACTTCATTTCTATTTGCAGCTATTGATGTGTGCCATGAAAAGTGAAATTATCTAATTCATTGATATATTCTTTCAGGGTATCATAAATTGCCTAAATTAATAACTTTGTTTAGTCTGCAGATCTCGAAAAGACCATCTTGGGAATATCAAAAACTTATCCAATCAGAATTAAGGTAGCAACATTTGAATTTTCATAGGCAAATCTGAAATATTCTATCCTCTTCAGACTTGACAGCAGATTTAAGTAGAAGATTAGTATGCTTCTAGGGGATGGATAGATAAGGAGATCATACAGTGCAGAAAGATTACTCTAATATGTTAGTGACAAAAGAACTATGCTCATCCCTTCAGCAGTCTGAACTAAAAGGTGTTAACTTTCTTTGAAATTCTAAACTTAAGTTCTGCATGCTGCAAAAGTGTACATATGCACTTAATTTTAAATGCATCTTTAATATCACTTAGGGGGGAAAAAAACAACAAAAATACTATGATATGCTACAGCATGTTTTCAAAAAACAAAATTTGATTTCTTAACACATTCTTTTCCAGAGAACAAGAGTCAGTGCTCATTGGAGTTAGCAGGAATCTTTGCCCTTGAGGGCTAGCGACACGCATTCAAAAAGCCTGAGCCTGAATTGATTCAATCTTTGCAAGTTAATCTAACCTAGCTAGGCGAAGTCAGTTTTGTAACCAGACACATCCCAGAAATGCAGGCACATGCCTGCAGTAGCTTAGGCTAGAAGCTGGAGGGTGCTGGAGCAGCCCTCTCTTCCATTCTGTAGAGCTGAGCTGAAGCGGGCCATGGCCAGGCTCAGGCAGGACACTGATTAGGGAGGGGTTCCTCCCCTTCCTGACCAGCTCAGCAGGGAATGTTTATCACCCCTAACTCAGTGTTTATCAGCCCACTAAGAAAGCAACAGAGGGACATTACCAGCTATCTGTTGATTCTACCTTTGTCCCGTGTGCCACAGTGTGAAGGTAGCCAGCATGTGGTCTGCTAGCTAATGTTGAGGTGTCTGTGAGGGACGGGGGAGTGCCTGCTTAGCACAGAGTGGGGAGGGGAGGGGACAGCAGAAGCCAGGCAGATGCCTGCAGAGACTGCTGGAGCTGCAGCCAGGGAGCAGAAGGGAGGGGCCAGCCCTGCTGTGGAGCAGAGAGCCCCACCAGCCCAGAGAGCATGCCGGGATGCTGGGGTGTCTGATTTAATTTAAACCAGAAAGGAGTCTGGGACAGACATTGCATAAACTGGTTTGACCCAAATCAGTTAAGTCTGATACTACATTCAACCAGGTTTATCTCAAACTGGTTTCAGCCATTCTCAAACTGGTTTATGTGCACTGAACATCTGTTCTGTTACAGGCTTAAACCAGTTTCACTTAAACTGGTTTATCTGTAATGTCTGTCCCTAGCCCAAGGGACTTAGCTTTAGCCCTTAAGTCACTAAGGTGGCAACTAGATCTGATCAAAAAATAAACTCCTAGCCTGATAAAATTCCTACAGTTCAAAATCTCCACCCATTGCAAATTGGAGTTAATCACTGACATTCAGACAGTGACCACAGACTGGATATTCTGAAATATTTTGTTTTAGAAACATTAAATATAAATGTTTATTTCACTAATGCCAGCTATGATAAAATCAATATCTATGGAATATATAAATAGGTAACATTGTATATAAATGTCTTAATATTAACATTTTAATTTTTTTTAAATGTAAATGATTATGTTAAACTGAATGAGAAAGTCATAATGCAGTAGTAAAAAAAGTCAAGACAAAATACTCAATTTAAATTAGACACTTTTCAGGTGTTTTTGGTGGAAAAAAATCATTTAAATCAACATACCTCAATAAACTGTTTCAGTTTTCACCAAAGTTCATTTTTAGCTGCAAAATTGTTTCAATGGAAATTTTACAATCTACTCTACTGGTGGATGTATTCATATTAGTTGTCAGACAGCTCTAATGAATACTTTATTGAATTCCACGTGGGGGGAAAATATTGGTCTGAAGGAATTTTCTCCAAAGATTGTTTCTTAAAACATAGAGAAATGTAGCTACTCAGATAAACAAACCTCTAAATCAAAAGTATCAGTTATCCTATTTGAATGGTAAATGAAGTGACTCTTCTGTGAATGTATCTGAATCTAATATAATGGTGTTATGCTATAAGTAAATTGGTATAATTTACAAAATGTTCTTAAAGACTATGGCCAGGGCTTATTATGTTTATGGCTTTGAATTTGTAAGAAGTTTCACTTAAAGTTTTCAATGCTGCTACGCTTTTTAATAATATTTAGAGGTGCACTGATACATTGGTCCAATTTTGGATAGGCACCGAGATAAAGAAAATTGACGGTATCAGAAATCAGCTTTTTTTTGCCTGATGTGGCCAGTAAATGCCCCATGCATGCACACAGCCACAGCGCAATACATAGGTGGCGAGGAGCACTGCCCAACAGCTTGGAGAGCTTTGTCTAGCTGGTAAGTCTGTTGTGGTGGAAGGGGAGGGGAGAGGGAAGGGGCATGTTGGGGCAGATCGAGGCCCCTGTGGTGAGAGAGGAAGTGGGGCTGGTGCTGGGGCAGGCGCTGCCCAGCCAGGGTGAGGCATAGGATGGAGCTGCGGCTTGTCCAGGGGGTGCGAGGTGGGGACAGCTGCCTGTGTGCCCCCGAATCTGTGTGGGGCAGGGCGGGTTGCTTCTGTGGGCTGTGGCTGGGGCAGTGCCAGGCTCTTCCCAGTGGGGGCAGGGCCAGGCTGCGCTTGGAGCCAATTAGAAAGTGTTTCAAACTGGCGTTAGCTCACTTAGACACTGTACAAAGAAATAAAAGAGCAGAGATTGAGGTGGTTTTGTACAATTTGTCAAGGCTAAATACATAAGGTTGAACACTGGAAAGCAAGCATTGATACATGTGTGAAATCACCTTTTTATTGAATAGCACATGCTGTTCCTTGCATGAGCATTCAGCTTTCTGTCTTGTAATACAGCAGCACTGCCTGCAACATCATGTCCAGAAGAAATCAGGAAACTTCTTGGAGAATACCATATTTCCTCACATACAACACGCACCTTTTTTTCCAAAAACCAGCTGCTGGAAATAGTGGTGTATATTATAAGTGAGAAATATGGTAGGGAGGAGTCCTGCTGATTATGGGCAAAAAACAGTTACATTTGCATATGATTCTCAGGGAACAGAACAATGAGCTGGCTTTGCTTCCTAGCTGCTGTGGCTCAGTGACTTATTAGAAGGGAAAATATATAGTTTTAATACATTCTACCTTTCAAAAACAATATATGCTGGGGCATGCTGTGTGTGAGAAGATACAGTACCTCCTGATGCTAGTGCTCTGTTCGTTATTAGTTAATGCGAAAGCTTTTTGTTAGACTTGGTGACATCACTTTCCTGCACTAGCAACGCACGCTGTACTTTATGCAACTTCAGAATTTTTTGGTTGATAGTACTGTATTGCCATCACTTGTGGAACTGCTTACACTCAGCTACCCCTCATCTCCAAAAACATACTGTTTGCCAAAACCAGTCTGGAAGAGTGATACCCTTCACAAATGTTATGTAGGGAGGTACATAGAATTTTTTTTTGTACATGGGTATCTTATTATAAATACGTTATACTCTGTAAATACATGCAGTGTAAGCCATAGCACTGAGATTTTCTGTTTTCTACAATTTTCCAAAAAAACCCAAAAGACTATTATTGATATACTTGCTTATAGCTTCGGTATTTATTTGCTGGTAGATAAGCCTTGGCTTATAGTGCAGGCTATTTAGCTAGATCCTATTCCTAGCCTTCTTTTAAAATGTCAGCTCCAGACATTTCTGTAGTGTCAGGAGGGAAAATGTTGAAGGTTTTAAAGGCTTGTCACTCTTAACTACTTTATAGTCACCAAAAATAAGAAAGAAGAATATTATGATTCTGGAGCTAGTTAAAAATATTAAGCCATGGACACCGTATCCCTTGAAAGATCTCAAGAAAGCAAGGAAAATGGGATTTATTTTTTAAATTTTCCAGGAGGCAGCCTTGTCACTAATGGCTTGTGAACCTGAAATGGTTGGAGTTGGTTTGGTTGAGCCTTGTGAAATTCTAATATTTATCCAGCATAAGTAGATTTGAAAAATAAAAGTCAAGTTTATCCCTCTTTCCCCCCCTCAAGTTAGGAAAATGAAAAGAAAAATGACAAAATGAAGCAGAGCTCAGATATAATAATAATAATAATAATCCAGTTTTTCTGGGGCATTTTGAAGATCAGGGTTGATGTCTCTGTTGTGTCAAATTTTCTTTTGCTAATTGGTGAATCAGTGGGATTAATTACTTGATTTCATCATTGAAATTGAACTTGACTTGTTTCTTTTGATAGAAGTCAGAAACTCTGCCTTGACCGAAAGGATAGACTGGATAGGGTAGATCGTCATGTTAGAGACCTGCTGCAAGAATGATCAGAAAGCAGATCAGACAACGTTTTTAAAAGGACAGGAAATTTCCAAAGGCAATCAAAACTTTGGAAAAGCCAGAATTAAAGTTATCCCATGTAACCTCAATTTGGGCTCTTGAACATGTGTGCAGTTACAGTGTTCCTTACATGATTTCATCCTGCCTCTTCAGTGCATGGGCTGAATGCTTCTCATGGAGTGGAGCTGTTTGCTGGAAAAATAGGATGCATATTGTTTATGGACAGGGTATTTTAGGAAGGGAAAAGACAGGCTTGTGGTTAAAGCCGTCGAATGAACTGCCCAAAAGAGAACATCTAGTGTAGATTTAGTTATATTGATGTAAAATGAACTGGGGAGCTGACATAAGCTATACCTATGGAAGCACTTATATAGTGATAAAACTAAGCTAGGGTTTTTATCAGCATATGTGGGTTCACACATGTCGCTGACATCACTTCTGGGAAGACTCCTGCCAACAGGGAAAAGTCGACATTAAAAAAGAGATGTAATTATCTTCTCAAAGGATGCATTGTTTCTTTCTTTTTAAGGCACACAGAAAAAAAGATGAAGGAAAACCGGCCTGAAAAAGGCTCAGGTGGCCACCTGTTTCCATACCAGTGTCAAACGGAAAATGCCAAAGGACCTAAGGGATGCCGGCAATATTGCTCCTTTCCATACAGCTTATATACTTAGACTGATTAGTGCAGCTGTATACAGCTCTGAGCACAAAATGTATGAAAAAAGACCAAAAATATGAAAGAATTGCTGAGTGCATTTGAAGTACTTGGACAGCTCTTAATGTACTATACAGGGCATGACAAATGAGTGTCTGTGTAAATCAATAAACCTTTCTATAAAGGGACTAATGGTTTAGTATGAATAACAAGGAAGTGCACATGGTAACCAGTGCTCTAGCATTCTGTCAGTGTTTTTAAAGTTCACTGTCATAACTCTGTTCCCCTTGACCTTTATCAATGATACCTTCAAAGTGTTCTGAGTTGCTAACTTGACATACAACCTTTAAACCCTCATTTCCTTTTCCCTCAGTGCTGAGTTAATGTCTATTCTATTGTCCATACCCCTCCCCCCCATCGGTTTGGGTTTCCTACGTCCACTCTGTAGTGATTGGTTCTTGAAAGAAAATCGGTTTACATATGCTTTTCCTCTGTTCTTTTTTGTGGGAACTTCAGGGTTTTTATTGTCTTCCATTGGAATTACAGAAAGTCTTCACTACTTTTATGATAGAATCGTAAAAAAATAGTAGGATTGGAAGGGAAATCAGGGGGTCATCTACCCCAACCCCCTGCTCAAGGTAGTATCAGCACGTATCTGTATAACCTGCTGTTAAAAATAGTCAAGGATACAGATTCCACAACCTCTCTGTCTTGGTCCAATGCTTTACCTCCCTTGTAGTCAGAAAGTTCTTTCTAATATCCGACTCAAACTTCTCTTGCTTTAATTTATGACCATTCTTCCTCGTCCATTTTGGCCACAGAGAATAATGTCACCATCCTCCATATCAGGCATTTGAAGACTATTATCAAATCTCTCCTTAGTCTTCTCTTCTCCAAACTAAGTAATCCTAACTCTTTTGTCTTAGCCTTATGTTTTCCAGACCTCTAATTACTTCTGTCACTCTCCGCTGGGTGTTTTCTAATTTTCCACATTTTATTGAAGTGAGAGGTTCAAAACTAGACACAGTATTCCAGGAAAAACCTGACCAGTGCCAAATATAGTGAAGCATTTCTATCAACATCCCTATTAATACAGCCCAGTATGCTGTTTTTTATTTGATTGATTGATTGTTTAGTGGGGTGTTTTGCAGGGGATTTTTTTTCTTTTTTTCTTTTCTTTTTATTTTGCAGTAAAAACACATTGTTGGTTCATATTCAGCTTATGGTCCACTATGATCCCTACATTTTCTTCTGCAGCCTAGCCAGCCCATCCCCTTTCTAAATCTGTGCATATAATTTTTCCATCCCAAGTGCAGGACTTTACATTCGTCCTTGTTGAATTTTACCTGATTGGTTTTGGACCATTTCTTCGGTTTACTAAGGTCATTCTGGATCCTAGTTCTGCCCTCCAGAGATTCTGCAACTCCATCCAACCTAGTGACATCTGCAGATTTGTTAAGTGTGCACTCATCTTATACCCAAAGATCTCAAAGTGTGTAGTCAGCATAAACTAATAACTTGTGGTTCACAAAATCCTTGCCCGGTAACAAAATATTGTTATCCTAGTTTTACTGAATGAAACATGAAAGCACATAAAGCTTCAGGGCAATTTTTTCAAGAATGTGTGACTTAAGAGTCTAAGTCTCACTTAGAAAGGTGATTTTAAGCACTCAAATCTTTCTGAAGAAAATAAAAGATACTTCCATGTGTGATGAATTAGAGGCATCCTCCCACATAACCAGACCATGAACAATTTAGACCCTTGAGAACAAGAACCAAAATCTTGAAAGATTTTTAGCAGTAGGTTGGAAGACTAGGGTATTGGTATCATATGATATCTGTCTTCTCCGTCTAGCTAGTGGAGAGCAACATGTTGATTACATTGTACTCCCCATGTTATTTTGAAGGTCAAACTAAAGTAGAACATGAAAAGTGGAATCTAGTAAGGATTGTCTAACACATTAAGCTTCATGGTAGTTAAAGCAAAGCTTTGTGAACTGAGCGGTTGTGTTGGTTGCAAATACAGGGGCCTGGAGGTTGGTTGGTATCCTGTGTGTGGTAGATGCACAGAAAGAATTATGAGTGGGATAGAGGCAGGGGTAGGGCTTCTTGGGTTGGCTGCAGAGGCCATGCTTATTTTGATTGTATTCAGTGAAATGGGACACTGTTTTGCAAATAAGATTACACCAAGAACACATTGGACACACACCACTAATTTTTTACCCTTATGGAAACAACCTGCAAGGCCCATAGTTTTACTACCCAGGACAAAGTTGTTATTCTTTTTGTTTCTAGATTTCATCTTTCAACCAAAGATACCAAAATACATCACACACACACATAGTTAACTACCATCAGCCTTTTACAAATGAAGTAACTTGAAGCACAAAGTTTGCGTCTACACATTCACTGATGTGCTGTAGTTATTGCTCATTAAGTTTAGTTAAATGGTTAATCAAGTATTTGGTTAAACAAGTACTAAATCAGTGCACAGTAACTGGCACTGCTGCACAGTAGTGCCAGCGCATGGGTTTTACAGACTCTAATTGCACAGTAGCCTAATACTAATGCACAGTAGCATACTAGCATGGGTTTTTCCCAGCATGCTACTGCACAGTGTTATTAGGCTACTGAGCACTTAGCATCTCATGTAGATGCACCCAGAGTGATCTGCTTTAACTCCTCTAACAAATCAGTCTCTGTTACAAGAAAGACTAAGAACCTTTGTCTTGGCTAGGGACAGACATCACACATAAACAGGTTTAAATGATGAGAAACTGGTTTAAACCTGCAACAGAACATAAGTTCAGTGCACATAAACTAGTTTAAAAATGGCTGAAGCTAGTTTAAGATAAACGCAGTTGAATGTATATCAGACTTAATCAATTTGGGTCAAACTGTTTTAGGCAATGTCTGTCCCAGACTCCTTCCTGGTTTAAGTTAAACCAAACTCCCCCAGCATCCCGTCTGGGCTCTCTGCTTCGGACAGCAAAGCTGGCCCAGCCTCCCCTCCCTCCCCTACTCTCTGGCCAGAGCTCTGACAGAGACTGCAGGTACAGCAGGGTCTGCCTGGCTTCCCCCTGCCCTTCCCCCCAACACCTCGCTGCTCAAGCACGTATCCTCCCCTCTCTCCCTCCCATGCATCTCCCACAGCATGGACCCCAGCCCCATGGATCCTAGGCACATGATATGATAGCTAATGCTGAGAGGTGTCCTTGTGTGTGTCTCTATGGAAGGGAAGGGAGGGCTGCTCTAGCACCCTCTCCCCCGGCTTCTAGCCTGAGCCACTGCAGGCATATGCCTGAATTTCCTGTCCAGAGAGAATGTCTGTATGGTTACAAACTGGTTTAGCTTAGCCATGTTAGACTAACCTGCAAAAGTTGAATCAATTCAGGCTCAGGCTTTTTGAATGCCTGTCCCTAGCCCTTTAGAAGATTCATCCTTTTCTTTTATAGTATCATGAACAGCAAGTCAGTTTGGATTAAGGAACTTTATACCCTCTATGCAATCAGAAAATATATAATCATATTCAAAGTGAACCAGAGGTTTTAGGAAATTGGAATTAGAGCACCTGCTTAAATTGAAAACATCCCCTTTCTCTCCTTGAAACTAGTCTGCTTCTGATATGGGAAATAAATGACAAAACTTACATTGACTTCAATAGGAAATGGATCAGGACCTTGGTCTGCCAAGTGAGCAACCTATTTTTAATAATCCTCTTAAGTGAATGACCCAGTCATTATCATAGAGCAAAAAAGATATAAAACTGTTCTACAAAAATCATGAAAAGGACAAAGAGTTCTGAAATGGCCTAAAAATATTTTCAGCTTTGCTGGGGTTATTATAAGTCTTTCTCACTCTCAAAAGTGGATCAAATTTAGAGTTGAGTAAGTCTCGAGTAATTACTGTATCCTGGCAAGAGCATCAATACCAGCTAACCCCTATTTTATACAAAGTAATCTAAAATTTTCACTTTCTAATTGATTTTCTGTAAATTCAGTCTTAAAATTTAGAACAAAGTTGTCTCTAATTAAGGCAGTTGAAAGCTGCTTAGCATTATCCAATCCCTGATTTAAAACCTTGGTTTTTTTCTCTGTTTGGAGTCTATTCTACAGCAGAAACCATTTTCTTCCAATTTGGCGATTTGAAACGCATATCCTCTCTCCTGGCATCAGTAGAATATTGTAGTATCTTTATAGCCTGCAAAGCAAAATGTAATGATTCATCTAATGGCAAGTTATGTTGCAAAGTAGGTTCGGCTGACTGAATCATACTGTACACTGGGGACTAACATCCCAACAGGAAAATGCTTGCCCACAGTCTAAGCAGGTACTAGTAGTGGCATGTGCATTGGTTTCTAGTTTTGTATGTCATGCTTCGGCAGGTTTGAGTTAGTATTTTGTTTTTAGATTTTTAATCTGTTTGTATGTAATGGGACATAAGGAAAATGTGCAGAAATCTTTGGAATAAAAAAACCCCAGCATTTAAAACCAGAAACCACTGCAGAAATCAGTCAGTTGATACCTAAGGGAGTTCTGTCTTCAGTAATCTTCCAGCTTCCTTTCCTCTGATTTATGGACTCTCTTCCTAAGTTATGTCAGGGCTGTGAGAAGTGGGGACTGAAGAAGATGGAATTCCTCTATCATTATTTCTGGAGATGGTAAACATGGCATAGTTTCCATTGTGTAGGGGTCATCCACATAGTATAGGTACAGCTTGCAGTCTTGTCACATGCACACGCACAGTGCATCCGAGGCACAGTGTAATAGAGTTCCTCAGAGAGAGGAAACTGGTTTGCTTAACGGACTCCTTGGGCATATCTACACAAGATGCTATGTCACCATAGCAATTCACTACAGCGACATAGTGTCCACAGTTGTCTACACATGACCAGCAGCTACTTCACCATAGTGGCGCACTCCCCCATTATAGTGCACCGCTTCGGTGAAGTAGCTGCTAAAAATAACCATGCACTGCAGATATGGTGCAGTACAGGCAGTTACTGCACCATGCTTTAATACTTCCTTTTGGAAGTATTAAAGCATGGCACAGTAACAACATCACCGTACGGCAATGTGTAGATGTACCCCTTGTCAGATAGCTATAAGGACTGATACTGTTTGACTCCACATGAACCCAACAAGCTTTTCTTAGCCAGAAGGTGTCTTGGGGGTTTAGGACAGAAGGATCATTAGGATTCCCATCAGAGAACACCTTGGGGAGAAAGGCGTGGATGTCAAGAGTGATGGAAGACTTCCAGAATTCTCTGTGATTCAGCTCTTCAAAAGAGAGAGCACATGGGTTTCCCTGTTGTAAAAGGAGATTTGTGTTGGGTTTTTTTAAACTACGCTCTACTCCCAGTTTTCTATATTCATAATTTGGGGGTGAGCTGGGGTAACTACTAAGTGTTTTGTTGCCATATGGTGTATATAAACTATTGGTCTTTGATCCTCCCGGGGATTGGCATAACAATCTTAAATGAAGGCAGTGAAGTGTTCCCTTCCTGGCTCAGTTCTTATTACAGAAATGCCAGATAAATGGGAATGATTTGCTCAGCAATCAAGGAGCACAGAAACCAAGCTACCATGGACTGGATTACATCCCTTCAGTACACATTGAAAGCCACTGGTGTGAAAATGTTTGTATTATACAGATGTTTCCACTGTGGCTGGCTAGGAGGAAAAATGTGCTACTTATTTCTAACGCTGTCAAACTCAAATTTCCTAATTTTCGTGGTGTACTCATCAAAAGTAGTTGCTGAAATCTGATATTCAGCAAAAGGATTCAGGCGATCTTAGCTTCCATGTTTCTATATCACAGAGTATGAGACGAGATGGTTAGAAGAAATTAGAGTATCAGACTTAACTGATTTAGGTCAAACTGGTTTACAGAATTTCTGTCCCAGACCCCTTCCTGGTTCAAGTCAAATCAGAGTCCCTCAGCATGCTTTGCAGCCTTGGGCTGTGCTGTGCTGTCTCCTCCAGTGAGCAGGGCTGGCCCCACCCCTCTGTTCCCTAGCTGGAGCAGTGAGGACTAGCTCACTGGCCTCACTGGCCCTGCAAGGCAAACTGTGGCTGGGGTCTGAGGCCAGGAAAGGGGGGCTAAACTCACCTTTCCCCAAGTACAGAGCTGCCCTGCCCTGCTGGCTTAGTGCTGGCTGCAACTGGACTACAAATCCCAGAGGCACCTAGAAGCAGGAAGAGGAAGTGATATGCAACCCTGCAGAGTCCTGCTGCTGTGATTGTAGACTGCAAATCCTAAAGACCTCGGGAGCAGCAGAAAGAGGCACAGCGCATGCTGGCTATGTATCAGAGAGCCGTGCTCTAGCATCCCCTGGCTTCTGGCTTGAGCCACTGCAGGCATGTGGCTGCATTTCTTGAATCAAAAATGAATGCCTGTTCATTTGCTTATTGGTTCAATCTTTGCAACTTAGACTAACCTGCAAAGACTGAATCAATTCAACCTTGGGGTTTTTGATTGTCTGTACTTAGTCTTAATGACTGTGTCAGAGCACTAAGGTGCTGGATGTACATTTCAGAGTAATGTTCATAGGAAGATATTGACTTTTATCTTTTACCCATCAAGATATAACTTCATATGGGTAAATTTTATTCTGAAGCCTGTAGGTATGTGCCAGTAAGAGTAAACTTGTAACATGGAGCAGCCTGTTCAGCACAAAGAGCTATTTAACAGTATAACTCCCAAGCTCTTACTGCTTCTTTTGTTACTCCGGTTTCTGCTTTTACTTCTACTTCTGGTTTGGTAGTTACTATTGCACCTTATTCTGTCAAGTGTCAGCACTCTGCAGAAACTTCTAGATTCTCTTGTACTCATAGGTTGCATCAACGTTTATTTTCTGTGACTCCAGTAGGATATAGATATTTCAATTTCTCTCCTGATAGATGACTTTCCATGTGCCTTTTAAGTGTGCTGTTGATTCTGTAAAATGATTTAGAAATGTATGTGTGATCTTTATATATTACTCTCTCTTCTCCTTCTTACCTTAGTTTTTGTCTGTGTTTTAAAATAGTAGCTAATTATGAACAGACCTTTCTCTCCCAGCATCTTCTCTTGAGCTATATTTTATTTTGAAATTAGCTAATTACAGATTTACATGGTTAGGCTGATGATTACATTATTTTTAGAAACAACTAAAACTGTCCCTGTAGGTTACATCAGTTAACTTTTGTCTCTAGAATTGCAAATATTAGCCAAATAGTGACCATTTTATCTTAACCACAATTCTTTTGGAATCCCATTCGTTAAGCTTTTATGGATTGACAGAGCAGTAAAAGTGAAGCAAGCATTGTAAATTGTGTAATGGTTGTAATTATCTGAGTGTATTGATTGTGGTGTTATGGTTACATGTTGTGAAGTTATGAGTGGGAGGCAGGTAGAGCACATAGATTCTCAAAGCCAGCTTTAATTTTTATATTTCAGGTTTTCATTTTTGAGAGAGAGAACAGAAACCCTGCCCTTGTTTCATAGATTTCATAGACATTAGGGCTGGAAGGGACCTCGGAAGATCATCAAGTCCAGCCCCCTGCCCAAAGGGCAGGAAGTCAGCTGGGGTCATAGGATCCCTTGTTTAAAGCTGATTTATTTGTACCTAGTACAGTTGGGGAAATTATTCTTTCCTTATGACAAGAGTTCCCCAAACTGAAGGCCGAATTATGCAGAATAATACATTGATTTAATGCAATTTAAATATTAAGGCCAGATTGTGCTGCTTTTTCATGTGCATTATGCAAAAATCTGAGAGTGGTGGATAATTACAGACAGATTAAAGCCAAGGAAAACTTTGTAATGTTTAAACTGACATTTGTTAGAGTAAAATTTATTAATTGACTTTCAGATTTCATTTATAAAGTTCCTTTTCACTGTTGTAATAACATACTCTCACATGTGTAAAATCAGCAGATTAAGGAATTCATTTTCTGATCAGAGAATATAAGGCACCCATCACTAATTATAGGAGCACTATATACACAGTTCTACATTACAGCAGCATCTGGGTTATGGCTTATAAGAAATTGTAGAAATAAAAGGTGTAAAGGGCTCCCTTTCACTTTGCCCCCTCACTGGAGTAGATTCCATTTTTCTCCAGATAGTTTCTCCACACAGCTTATAAATTAACCATAACGGGAAAGCTGATGTATAAATATCTTTTGCAGTGCTTCACAGCCATGCTTTTTCACATCTTGCAAAACTAGATCATAAACATGCTTAGAACATCAGTGTTGGTATTTTTTAAATTGCAGTGTATTTGGTTGGTAATTTCATAATGCTAATGCTGTTTCCCTTTTTATTAATAACTTACAGGAAACATGTTTGGTATTTTTTAAAAGATGTTTGTGGAGCTTGAGAATATATATATGGAAAAGAACTTGAATGAGTGAACATGCCACACAACATACCCATTGACTCATTTGCATTATTTGTTGTATCCCGCTACAGGCAGAGAATTCAGCATTGGCTCTGGAAAATGAAAATCAAAGACAACAGTATGAAAGGTGCCTTGATGAGGTAAGCTAAATGGAAAGGTCTTATGACATAGCACCTTAATACTAGGGTTCCCTCTCTCACTCACAAAGTTTACATTTATTCTTCAGTTTCTCATTATCTCAATCTAATGAGATGATTATTATCTCATTAGAAATTATCTCCATCTAATGAGATAATTGCTCAGTGGCATCTCGTAACATCATACTTAGCACTACCAGTGCAGGGCACGCTTTTTTGACCTTGCCTTCTCTAGCATAAACACTCTTGTCCTTTGGCCTGAGAAGCTAGCCAAAAAGCGAGGCTTTACAGGCTTATATTTCATTAGGGGAAGAAAATGACCCCGCAGGTCAGGCGTGTATTTAGTGGACTCTGGTGTTTATAGAGAACTAGACAAACAACAGCAAGTGATTTACTTGTTCAGAAATCCCAAATTCTATCTTTCTTTCATGTTCCAGACCAAAAGCATCATGTCTCCACAAATTCACAACTGCTTTCCCCACTGCCTGTTCTCTTTCTCACCATCAGCACACAACACTTGACAAATGAACCTCTAGCTGCAGTATTCGCAATCAGGAGACTCCCCCCTCCCAGTCTGTGTGGCTTAGCTTCGGATTAGGGCTTGCCATTTACAATTAGAGAGTGCAAGTCATTCATCAATTATTACATGACCATGATGCACATTCTAGTGGCCTCTGGCTCAGGGTTTATAAGGCATTAGCATTGGTTTCCATTGTTTCCAGCTGTCACTATAAAAAGGTCCAAAAGAAAGGTGTATCTTATACATCAAAGCCAAGGAAGAAAAATAATTGATATCAGATGCTGCTAACATGAAGACACCATAATTTTGTCCTGGTGGATAGCTCCTAGGGCAGCATCCCCACATGCAGGGGCGTGCACTTGCAGTGGCACAAAAAGTAGCAGCACAACTGTTTGCTGCTGCACATACCCCTGCACCTGTGCTGTGGTGCAGGGCATAATGCCTCACCTGGGGCAAACTGCCCATTCCCTGCTTCTCGCAGCCCATGTCATGCTGGAGGAGCTGGGGTGGACCTAGAAGAGAGTAGACATTCTGGCCAGCAGCCAGAGTCTCCCAGAGCTGTGCCACTTGAGGTTTGAGGCACCGCAGACCACACATATGCACTGATCTGGGTACACCCTAGGTGTCTGATAAAGCCCGAAGATGCCGGAGGAGTTGGCAGCTCCAGGTATTAAAAAACAAGGAAGAGAGTGTGTGGCAGTACAGACCAACAAGTGTTGCCCAGCTCCCGTGTATGCTGGGACCCACCACAAGGCCTCAAGCGGCCACTGAAGAAGGGGGCTGTAGTGACCTACCTTCTCTTCTGCCATCCTTCCCTGTGCTTCCCCCCTCAACCCCCTTGTCTCAGTCCTTCAAGAAATGCTGTACTGTAGTCCCTGCTTTTTACTCTCTAGTGACCAAGGAAGACCACTTAAGTAGGAGCGTCCTAATGCCGACCCCTTTTCTCATGCACCGAATCTCCATACCACTTTCTCCATCCTGTGGATGCTGTCTTCTCCATAAAGGATTATGTGTGAGAAACCCTTCCAGGCTTTCTGATCACCATGTTGGATATGGATTTTTTTCCACAATTTTATCACTAGACAGTCCCTCTTTTGTTAAAAAATGTCTGTTTTCTAAGGCTCTGGCTTGAGGCTTCCCTCTTCAGGGTTTTTATTAACAGCCCAACTTTTTCCTG
>NW_005841899.1:862943-928964 GCF_000455745.1 Alligator sinensis | reverse complement strand
CCTGCTGAATTCTTCTTTGGTCCTTACTTTGGGTTAGATTCTGGCAGGTTCTTCACCACCCAGGACCAGAAACCAGAGGCTGTGATCAGTGTCCAAATTTCAGTAGCTCAGCCATATGCTAGAGAATTTCCCAGTCCATGATAATAATTATTCTTAGTTGCCCAAAGGGAATTGGGTTGATTGCAAACATTCTGTACCTGGATCCA
Organism: Alligator sinensis; assembly: GCF_000455745.1. NCBI lineage: Eukaryota > Metazoa > Chordata > Crocodylia > Alligatoridae > Alligator > Alligator sinensis. Next base: position 928,758 of record NW_005841899.1, on the reverse strand, counting down.
ATAAATTCTTAGCCTCATAGGCTAGGAGCAGAAGTTACATATAAACCAGTTAAGTGATCAGAAACTGGTTCACAGATTTACAGAAGTTTAGGGCTGGAAGGGACCCTGTGATATCATTGGGTCCAACCCTCCTGCTCTAGGCAGGAAAGACTGCTGGAGTCAAATAACCCCAGCAAGGTGTGTGTCTAGTCTCCTTTTTAACATCTCCAGGGTAGGTACCTGCACCACCCCTGCTGGGAGTCTATTCCAGACTCTGGTCACACAAACTGTGAAGAAGTTTTTCCTTATATCCAGTCAGAAACGTTCATGTAGGAGTTTATAACCATTCCTCCTGGCTTCCCCCTCAGGTGCTTTGCTGAACAGTTGTTTGCCTAGTTCCTGATGCTCACCCCTGATATATTTGTAAGCTGCCACCAAGTCTCCCCAAAGTCATCTCTTTTTTAGGCTGAACAGTCCCATAACTGTCAGCCTTTCCTTGTGTGTCTTGCTCTTCAGGCCTCTAATCATACGAATGGCTCTTCTCTGGACTCTCTCAAGCTTCTCCTCATTCTTCTTGAAATGGCGCCCAGAACTGGATGCAGTACTCCAGCCGCGGCCTCACCAATGCCAAGTAGAGCAGGGGAATAACTTGCTTAGTTTTGCTTGAGTTTCATCAGTTGATGCATGCCAGCGTATTATTTGCTTTGCTAACTGTAGCATTACACTGGTGGCTCATATTCATTTTATGGTCAATTATGACCCCCGGGTCCCTTTTGGACATGGTGCTAGCTAGCCTAGCACCACCAAGCCTGTAAGTTTGTTGTGGATTTTTCCTCCTCAGATGGAGCACCTTACACTTCTCAGTGTTGAACAGCATCTGGTTCTGGTCCGCCCATCTAACTAATCTGTCTAGGTCCGCCTGGATCATCAGCCTACCCTGATGCATGGCCACACTTCCCCACAGCTTAGTGTCAGCAGTGTGCTTTTCACCCCCACATCAGGATCATTGATGAAGTTGTTAAAAAGCAATGGTCCAAGTACTGAACCCGGGGGACCCCACTGTCTACTTTCCACCAGGTCAACACAGATCTGTCTATTAGTACTCTCTGGGTCCGGCCCCGGAGCCAGTTTCCCACCCATCTGACCATTGAATTGTTGATCCCATAGTCCCATAGTTTTACCTGGAGAGCCTCATGGGACATCAAATCAAAATCCTAAAGTCCAAGTAAATGACGTCGACCTTATCTCCCTTATCCAGGTGGTGAGTAGCCTGGTCGTAGAAGGAGTTGAGGTTAGTCAGACATGACCTACCCACAACAAAACTGTGCTGGCTGTCGGGGTTTAAACCTGTAACAGAACAGAAGTTCAGTGCATAGAAACCAGTTTCAAAATGGCTGAAGCTGGTTTGAGATAAATCGGGTTGAATGTAATATCAGACTTAACTGACTGAGCTCAAAGTGGTTTCTGCAACTTCTGTCCCAGACCCCTTCCTGGTTTAAGTTAAACCAGAGTCTTCCAGCATCCCAACATACTCTACAGCCCTGGGCTGGGCTGGGCTGGGCTGGGCTGGGCTGGGCTGTCTGCTCCAGCCGAGCAGGGCTGGCTCTGCCCCTCTGCTCCCTAGCCAGAGTGGGAGTGGGAAGGGGCAGGAGTGTGGCCCAAAGGGTGAGCACCAGGTGGACCCCAGCCATGCCACTGGGACAGGGACAGGGGGAAATAAATCCCCTCCCTGGCCAGTTCACTTGAGGCTACTACCAGGGCTGGCCACGGCTCCCCCAGCACAGCTTCCCTACAGCTGAGGGGACACTCTAGCATCCCTCAGCTTCTGGCCTGAGCCACTGCAGGCATATACCTGCATTTCCCCAATTAAAAATTAACGTCTATTCAATTGCAAATTGATTCAATCTGGGCAGGTTAGAGTAACCTGCAAAGATTGAATCAGTTGAGGCTCCAGTTTTTTGAATGCCTGTCCCTAGCCATAGAAAGACTTGGGCATCTTTCTCCAGGCAGACAATAGAGGTACATATCTATCATGGTATGATCTCAATAGGTCGAAAGGAAAATTCTGAACCAGTGTGCATTGCATCCTCTTGTGCTCTAACCCACATAGAAGGGCATTTTGTAGTCTGTCAGACATTTCTTTGCCCTTAAATCAGAGTACTAGTGATTGCAAAGATGGACTATAAGATATTGGACTGGTTGGAGGGAGCTGTCAGTGTTCTTCAATACTAGGCTCTTCAAAGCTGAGCTCTCCTCCACAAATCACTGCTCCTTGTCTAGGCAGGTGAGGGTTGGGCAAGACAGCCATGCTCACCTAGTCAGAGAGGAAGCTTTCAATCTCAGCAGTGGAGTCTGCCTTTGACCACTTACACATCCCCAGCAAAAGGTTTTGTGAAGCTGTTTCCCTATCATCACCCTAACCAGTAATGCTCCCCAGTATGTGTGCAGATTCAGTACACACAAAAACACAAAGCAAAATTTCAATCAAACGACCTCTAATTTTCTGTGAAGCAAAAAACCTGCTAGATCTCATTTTCAAAACCTGTGAATGTAGTCTTTCATACCCTTTCTCTCTCCTCCTTCTCCTCATCTCTATCATTAAGTCATTCCTTGTAGTTTTTTCTTCATTCATTTGATATCCTACATTTAATCTTTCAATGTGAATATTTGCCCCTGTAACAAAATAACTCATGCTCCATGACCCTCATTGAAGAAGAGGCTAGATAAACATTTATCTGAGATAGTTTAGGAATTGTCCACTTTGCATTTGTGCATGGGGTTGAACTAGATAAACCTTGGGGTCCCTGGCAAACCTATGACTCTGTGAACATTTTCACAATAAAACTCAACCAAACTTCTATTCATCAATGGCAAACCTTAAAGGGCTTAATTCTTTATGAATTCTACAAGATATTCACAGATTTTAAATTAATTACCCATTTCTAAAGTACACATATGAATATCTTTGGAATAGTATTTGAAAGTAAATATCATTGAAGCTTGCTAATGCTATCCACACCAGAAAAAGTTCATTTGTTTAAGATTCAAAAATATACTGTAAACCTCTCTCTCCTGTCTCTAGAAACATAATGTAAGAAACAGGATTATCTTCTTTTACCTTTGGGGCTTGAGTTTTACATGCTTAATCCTAGTTTCCTATTTTGTAATTTGACTGTCAGTTTATTGGCAAGAAGTAGTATAACGTTTATTCACATAATTGTGCCAGCTAAGATTTCTGTCAAGCTTGACTATACCAAGGTATAGGAAATCATACAAATTACCACCTTAGTGGTAGTTGATAGCTTTAAATTATGCGTTATTAATGTTGTTATACACTTCAATTAGTTGACCAAAAATATAGAGGCTTTTCCAATATTCATTTTATTACTCTGAGAATTATAGAAAAATATGTTAAACTTCTGTTCAGTAAATTTGCAATTTGTAAATGCTGCACAAAGCCATACATGAGAGAAATGGTTCTGCAAATGCTTGTATGCTTAGTACAGTAGACATTTCAAAAATAAGTGACACCGATATTTTTTCACGTAAGTTTGACTCATTATTTCTGCTACTTCCTCTCCAAACCACGGCATAATATATTTAAGCAAACGTAACTGTGCAAGGAAAAGGTGTAACATACTCCTTTATCTCTTGTGTTATGATCTACAAAAAGAAAATTAATCTAAAATACTTAGTTGTGGCGGTGTAAGGAAAGGCAAACAAGGTGAAGGCTGGCACTGCTCTCTAATGCATAACAGGACTTCTGTATTATATTCTGTGCTTTTTCTGTGTTAACAAAGAGACTTGCAAAGTCATTTTAAGATCTGCAGTTTACTAAGCACCCATGGTTCTAACTAAAGTGGTTATCTATTACCTATAAAATCTGTCTGTAAGCTAAGATTTCCCATTTAAAAAAAATAAGGATTGTATTGACCTCACAGGCATGTGACTGCATGCTCTAATTTATTGCCATTCTCAAGTGATAGCAGTACAGGTACAAGGTATGATTGCAGTTAGCAAATACTTCCCTTTTCCACATATAAGTCCGTAAACTTTGTTAGAGGAAAAGGATGAGAACCTTTAAGCTCTGGGAATGTGGATATTACTTTAATTGGTGACTGTCTTCAGTGCAATTCCTAAATAAGCAACAGTAGCTGTAGAATCTTATCATGCAGACTTCCAGCTTGTCTGAGTCCACCAACTCTGCTTTAAAATATCAATCAGAGAATTGTGCTTGAAAAATCTTACAGGGACAGAATTTTCTAGCTGCAGTGCTTAAAACAATATGATGGCATCCTGATGTTCAGATAAATTGAGTGCCTGCCCTTCCTATTGGGATCAGCATGAGTTGTGGGTCATTAGCAGCTGTGAATATCAAGCGACTTTCATTGAGATGCCTAACTTCAGTCACCCACACTGGAAAATGGTATTCAGCTGGGGGATTATTCCATTTGCACTACTGAGTGCAGTATAAAGCCATGAGAAAATTTTGTAAGCAGTTTTGTTGCTACTGATTTGTACACACTTCAAAGAACCTTGTAGTACTTCTTGCTAAAGTAACTCCACGTCAGGAAGTAAAGACATAATGTATTAGATGTGGTCTGTTCAATTTTCAGGTAGAGCAAACAGACATTGAAAGTACATGCCAGAAGGAACACTGTTGGATGTGGACTAAAAGCCCATAGGGCAACACACATGGATTTCAAAGATAACACATTTAGTCCTGTGCGTTATTACAGTTCTAATATTAGTCTGTGTCTTCTGTTAAATCATGTATAGAGCTATTATATGTGACCCTTGTTCCACAGGGTTCCTTAAGTTAGGGACTAGTTTGAGAAAAGAATTGATAGTAGGCAGTTTTATGAGAATATGAATCAAATACAACTTTTGGATCTAAAAGAATGGAATTATTTACAGAAATAAATTAGCTTCAGCTTTCTGCTCCTGACTCAATTCACATGAACAGTCTTATTTTTTTTTTAAATTGACTACCTTTAGGGCAAGTCAGTGCAGATTTGCACTTCCAAAAGACAGCCTTGTGTATTATATTGTAAGATTAAAAAAAAAATTTGTACTGTAAATTGTAACTGGAGCCTCTTGATACATGCTAGTTATGTCGATGATTATGTTACCCGTCTATAAGATTGCTGAGTGGAATTTGAACAAACATATTGCAAATGTGACAATATGTGTATGTACAGCTTCAAATTACATTTGATTATGGCAACACTAAAATGAAACATTTATCTAAAGGCATCAACAAGAGAAAATATTTTTCTTTCTCAGTGTCAGGTGTAAATGAGAGGATGTTTGTACAAAATAAATAAATTTAAAAATTCCCTGTTGAATATACAGTACTACTAATCAATGGCATGTAATCTGATTCAAGTCAATTAGACTGTGTGTTGTGAATGCCTCCCAACCACATTTTGATGTCAGTAGGTATTTTAATTTTCTGTGGCACTTCATGGTATCTGCCTGTCATGATAGATGTACTATTTTGTCAATATTGAATCAAAAAACAATTAAGCTTTATGAAACCATTCATGACCATGTCCTCAGCGGATGCATTTCATCTCCTCTGAACTCACTACATCTAAGCTCATGTACACTAGCCAAAAATATGACCCTCTGATTGTCATTGTCATCTCCCTCCTGCTTTAGATCAGAGAAGTAAAGCAAACATCTATAATGTCATTCTGGAGTTTTTAAGATTCTTTCTAATGGGGTTGAGGCTACATGTTATAACCTACATTATAGACATCTCCATAAAAAATGCTTACTTAAGGGTGAGTGTTGTGGGGCAAAACAGTGAGATTCCTCAAAAAGGGTGTATCCATCGCAAAAAAAAAAAATCAATATTATATACTCATCTATTTTATTTCTTTCAGGTAGCCAATCAGGTTGTTCAAGCTCTACTTACTCAAAAGGTGAGTTGCTTCTCCGATTATGGCATGTTGTAAAGGGCTAGATGCTGACCGTTGAATAAGAGAATGCATATTTAGACATAAGACCTTTTTTTTTAAAGAATGCGTGCACAAATTTTACGAACACAAGTGCAAAATTTCAAGATATAACTTATGTTCCTCTTACAACAACAACAACAACTATCTATGAACCTGGATACCTCAGAAGATTGATAATGGAATACATCACTGCATGCCTTTAATTTAGAATTAAAGGTATTTAATTCTAAATACCTAGAATTTTCCTGTCTAGAGTCAGGAAGGCCTGAATGTCCTTCCCGTCTGATGGCTCAACAATCCATTCAACAATGGCTAGTTCTCTCTCCTAGTCCAGTTCCTGTTTCTCCGAGTCCAATTTAGGAAAACATTATTGCATTTGTCACTAATTGGCCCTCTTGTTTCTCTCAAAAGAATGTAAGGATCAAATGGGAGATCCTGCGCTCCGAAAGGGGCAGTGGGAAGGCCCCGGTATAAGTGCATGTTCATATAGTATAACAGATGTGAAGGAAGAGGTTCTTTCCCTTCCCGTTCCCTGTCCTGTGGAATTGTGCTTTCTTGTATCTCTGCTCTACAGCAGGTGCACAGAAGGAATTTGCAGGTATATGTGTGGGAGTATCCCATTTATAGTCATTGATTTTACAGACTGTAAAGATCCCCAAAACCAAATGACAAATGACGGGAGGAATTAACAATGTATTCTGCATCTTTATACTTAGTAGCTATGACCATAGAAAGACTCTGCACCTGCTGCTGCAGGTAGGGATTCATTACTCAGTTTTCCATTACTGAGTCTTATAGGTTTGAGTGCAGAGCAAAGCCTTTGGCTCTGTGCTCAGAATACCACTTTACAGAGCTCTGGACAAAAAAAATCTACATGCTAAAACCTAGAAATGATCTATGGAGTTCAGATATAAGCCAGGGCTGCATAGGAAAGTTTGCACTTTGCTGTCCATACTATATTCTACATATAGTTACAGGAATACAATCTCCGGAGCTGTCACTATTACCCTTCATGAACAATATTTCAGCTATGCTAAAGGAAGGCCAAAGTCAATGAGTTTATTATTTTGTGTATCTTAACTGGAAACAGAGGCTGGTCCTTGAGTGTAAACACAAAACCTAATTTGTTTTGTAATATAAAAACATGAGTGATAAGGTATTTTCTGAAGGGTTGCTGTCAGTATAGTAATCTCTCATTTAGGAAGCATTATGGTGTTTTCCATATGAGGAGAAAAGCTGAATCTCTTTGCAGTAGGAGGCAGACATGTTGATGACAGCATACTTCCCTAGCAGTGAAAACGCCCAGACCCACTAGAAGCCAAGGAACTCACATGGATATAATAAAAAAGGATTTGAATATATTTAGTAAAGTGATTTACTTAGTATTGATGAGATGTAACAGCTGCTTACCTACTACTGAGTAATACCAGCTAATATAATATCCATAGAATGATGAAAATGGGTACTCTTCTAAATGCTAATAAATAATAACTGTTACAGTACTTCTAACAGCATTCATATGAGTCCTTTTACCAGAAAGGACAGGAAAACAATAGTGTATAATAGGAAATTGGACTATTTGAGTCGGTCACAAATTGGTAGCTATACAAATCCAAGTAATAACTAGTAAACAGATAAATCTACTGTAGTCCAGCTAAGCAGTAAGATGCAGCAAGTCATGGAAGGGTGAGGTAACACACCTCTGGGGCCGAGAGAGGCATGAAGAGAAGCAGAGAGTTTTCAAAGATTCAGGACTAATAAGGCACAGTAACATGTATTGTGTGCGTTTTATCGTGGATTTGAAATTACACATCCAGGATTAATTTTTGTTTAAATTAAGTGTATTCTGTAATAAAGTACTGTACACACAACATTCTATGAGGAAACTGTGAGTCCACTGAGGGATGCTGGTGACACAAACCAAGAGAGCAGAGCCTGAGTGATTTATCAATGTCAGTGAAACCTTGAGACAGAATTGCAGTCTTAAATGTGCACTTTTGGAGTATATCATTTGTTATACTACATACGGAGTTCCTCCAGTGTGCATAGCTTTTCACCAGGAATATGGAAAAAAAAGGTGTTCATTTGAGAATTGTCCTGAATTAGCCTCAGAGCAAAAATTCACCACTTTATGCAACAAAATGATATGGGTTTTCTTCCTCCTCAAACAGCAAGTTTTACCTCTGGGAAATTTAAGAAGTCATAAAAACAACATTATTTTGAGATAATAGGGCTGGAGGTTTTCTTAAGACCTGGATCAGCATTGTGAAATTGAAGTTTACAGTCTATAATAGATCTGTTTCATGTTGTGTGGATCCAACATCTGCACGCCATCCTGAGACGCTAGAGAACATCCATATTCTTCACTGTAGGGTCTGCTGAACTATTCAGTGTTTTTCCTCACTTAAGAAATGATCTCTTGATGTTGACTCCCCAGCCAACTATCACTGTGTTTCCAACCTCCCTTTTTTGGGTAAGATCATTGAATGGGTAGTCACCTGACCACTCAAGGCACATCTGGATGCTATCACATTGCTGAACCTTTATCAGTCTGACTTTTGTCCTGGTATACCACAAAGACTATGCAAAAAACCTTGGCAACAGTTTTTTGCTTGGAAATCGACAGGGAAAATTGTGCCCTGTTGAGCTTACTAGGCCTTTCAATGGCCTTTGATACAGTTAACCATGAAATGCATTTATGCAGTGTGGTGGGTTTTTTGCTAGATTGCTCTTAATGAGCAATGGTAATGAGCAAGTGCTTATTTTTTTCCCTTGGGACCTTTCCTGTGGGGTCCTCCAGGGCTCCATCTTGTTGCCACTCCTGTTCAACATGTATATGAGACTCTTATGCAAGACCATGCAGAGATTTGGAGTGAGGTGCCCTCAGTATGCTGGTGACAGCCATCTCTCTCTCTCTTTCTCATCTGACCCAGGCTTCATAGTCTCCGTCCTTATCCTCTGCCTGCTTTCAGTTGGGGACTGCATATGAGTGAACCAACTGAAGCTGGATCCAGACAAAACAGAAGTGATGGTGGTTGCCAGAGTCTGTGATTTGTGGTAATAAGGGTATCTAATCTATCACTGAATGGGTTCAGCCTTCCCTCACTACACCTGGATTTTCAGGTGACATTAATGGCAATGAGTACCTTTCACCATTTGGTGAGAAGGCTCCAATCCTGTCTTGTCCAATCCTCACCTTGCCACCTCACCAATCTTAAAAAGGCTTTCACCCAACAAGGACACCCCTTCAGAAAGATAATTCGCACATTTGAAAGAGCCACCTGGATACCATGTGTAGAATCCATAGTATCATAGTAGCTAGGGTCAGGAGGGACCTGAACAGATCATCTAGCCTGAAGGGTGAGGAGGGACCTGAACAGATCATCTCCCCCCCCCCCCTGCCACAGGCAGGAATGAATGCTGGGTTCACAAGACCCCAGACAGGTGATCGTCCAACCTCCTCTTGAATATGCCCAGGGTAGGGGCGAGGACCACTTCCCTGGGAAGTTGGTTCCAGATTTTGACCACCCTTACTGTAAAATATTGCCTTCTGATCTCCAACCTAAACCTATTCTCCATCAGCTTATGACCATTGTTCCTTGTCACCCCAGGTGGTGCTGGGGAGAAAAGGGCTCTGCCTATTTGCTCTTGATCTCCCCTGATGAGCTTGTATTGCTGCAGTACAGAAGAACCCTCCCCCCCCACAAATCACGTACCGCTGGTCTTGACATATCACCCCTCCCTTGAACCCATACGGAAAATCCTCAGACAATTGCCACCCATATTAGAAAGAGACCCTATCCTTAAAGAGATCTTCCCAGAACCACCCATCCTAGCCTTCAAACAAGCACCAAACCTTGCTAACCTCATCGCCAGAAGCAAACTTCCTTAGCCCAGAACACACCAAATACATCCAGACCGTGCCATGACAAGAAATGCAAAACCTGCCAACACATCTCCACCACCCCCACTATTACTACACCCCACAGCACAGCCATCAGCAGTCCTGCATCTTACAGCTGCACCTCCAGAAATGTGATATATCTCATCCAAAGCAAAAAATGCCCTGATGGAAAATACATAGGAGAGACCAAACAACAACTGTGCACCAGAATGAATGCACACCAGAAATCTATCAAAGACAAGAACACCCAATTACCTGTGGGGGCACATTTCTCACAAGAAAACCACTCTCTCTCCAATCTCTCAGTCCTGACCCTCAAAGGGAAAAACACTTCTCAGAGACAAGCCTACGAACTCCACTTCATCAATCTCCTGGACACAAAAAATCATGGACTAAATATAGACATTGGATTTATGACACATTATAACCTGGCTGACATCTGATTCCCCAGGTACCTCTCCACTATTTAACTGCTACATTCATCCCCTTCCTCCCGCCCCTGCCCCCCCAAGTCTGTCTCTCACCCACTGACTCCTCATTTTACATCTTCACTGACTACCTGTCTTGCATGCAGACCAGCCTCTGGCTTCTTTACTATTCATTCCATCCAGGAAGAGCACACGCCAATTGCAGATGCTTCCTCAGCCTGACAAAGGGATTTTCAACTGGAAAGCTTGCTAAAAATTTTTTTCAAACTATTTAAGTCGGTCTAATAAAAGGTATCAGATTCACCCAAAGAACCTTTTCTGCCTATGTCCTTAGAGCAACATGGCTACAACCTACACCCCTTAATGAATGTAAAATACTCAGATGCTACAGAAGGCCAATGCGGTGCCTATCTTCAAGAAAGGGAGGAAAGTGGATCTGGCAAACTACAGGCCCATCAGCCTGACCTCTGTTCTGGGGAAGGTCTTGGAAAAGATTGTCAAAGAGGCCATCCTTAACAGACTAGCTGACGGCAATATCCTGAGGGATACCCAACACGGGTTTGTTGCGGGTAGGTCTTGCCTGACCAATCTCATTTCCTTTTATGACCAGGTGACCTATCACCTGGACAAGGGGGAAGAGATTGATGTCATATATCTTGACTTTAAAAAAGCCTTCAATCTGGTATCCCATGATCACCTCTTGGCAAAACTGCCTAACTGCGGCCTTGACCTAAACCCTATCCGCTGGCTGGGGAATTGGCTGTGCAGTAGGACCCAGAGGGTGGTGGTTGATGGAAGTCAGTCGTCATGGTGCGCTGTGACCAGTGGGGTCCCTCAAGGCTCTGTCCTAGGGCCTATACTTTTTAACATCTTCATCAATGATGTAGACATTGGTATCAGAAGTGGACTGGCCAAGTTCGCCGATGACACCAAACTCTGAGGTAAACCTTCAACACCTGAGGGTGATCCAGGCAGATCTCGACAGGCTCATGAAATGGGTGGATGAGAACCTGATGGTGTTTAACATTGAAAAATGCAAGGTTCTCCACCTTGGGAGGAAAAACCTGCAGCATCTTTATAGGCTCGGCAGTGCTACGCTGGTTAGCACTACAGGTGAAAGGGACTTGGGGGTCAGGATTGACCACAAGATGAACATGAGCCTTCATTCTGATGCTGCGGCTAGTAAGGCAAGCAAAACGCCGGCTTGCATCCATAGATGCTTCTCAAGCAAATCCCAGGATGTCATTCTCCCATTGTACTCGGTCTTGGTGAGTCCACAGCTGGAGTACTGCGTCCAGTTTTGGGCACCACAATTCAAAAAGGAGGTGGAGAAGCTTGAGAGAGTCCAGAGAAGAGTCACGTGCATGATCAGAGGTCAGGGAAGCGGACCTTATGATGAGAGGCTGAGAGCCATGGGACTTTTCAGCCTGGAAAAGTGCAGGCTCAGGGGTGATCTGGTGGCCACCTATAAGTTTATCAGGGGTGTTCACCAGGATCTGGGGGAACGTCTGTTCACCACAGCGCCCCAAGGGATGACAAGATCCAACAGTCACAAACTCCTCCGCGACCGATTCAGGCTGGACATAAGGAAGAACTTTTTTACTGTCCGAGCCCCCAAGCTTTGGAATAGACTGTCGCCAGAGGTGGTTCAAGCACCCACTTTGAATGCCTTCAAGAGACATTTGGATGTTTATCTTGCTTGGATCCTATGATCCCTGCTGAATTCCTGCCCCTGGGGTAGGGGGCTGGACTCGATAATCCTCCGGGGTCCCTTGCAGCCCGAATGTCTATGAAATCTATGAAATGATTGCTATAAAATTACCTGAGGCTGATAACTCTGGTATTACCTTCTTAATTTCCATTAGTTCTGCTCTCAGGAATTCATATAATGAATTCCTGAAGATAACTTGAGGTACCATATTAAGTAATTGCTATATAATTTTAATATAATAAAACCAGGTTTTACTGTTCAACATACATATTCTTATGTTAATTTTTTATTCTTGCTTTTCTTCAGTTTTTTCTGCAAATATCACTAGGTCTGGCATAGTATACAGTATCTTGGATAGCAATCTGCCATCTTCAATTGTGCACTTATTCTTCAGCAGAGAGCCAAAATGTTGAGCTGCATAAAACCTCGAAGTTTAAAACTTAAAAGAAAAGTTTGAGCAGAGGCTTTGTTAAGGCTACAGCATTGTTTTAAACTGTCGGTTTCTGTGAATCATTTTTCCTCTTCACTGCACCCAGTACAGTTGCATCTTTATACTTCACAGTTGCAGCCAAGGCTCTGTTTTAAATTCTTTGATTATTTATGAGAGGTTTATAAATGAGTCTGAGTGCTTGTGCTTCCCCAAATGAGCCCATGCCACACTGCCCCATGTGAGGTCATAGATAAGAGAGTTATTAGCACTGTATGAGTTTTCACTCACAAAATTAAAGGTTTAGGATTTTACTCCATTTCAAATAAAAGATATCATTGCCTCTTTGTCACTTTAGAAGGCACTGAACAAGTAATTTGGGCAGCCTGAGGCCAATTTAAAATAAGCACTACCCTACTACTTTACCCAGAGAAATAATTTACTTCATCCACTGGTACCTTTGTAACTAGAGATACTTCAAAATGTTTCCAGTAGTCTCTGGACAAGTTGGTTCATTGTGTCATCACCTCTTTTGTATTCTCTGTGCTAAATAAGGCACACTGGCTAAGAATGGGCAGTGCTGCAGACAAACACCTTGGTTACTTCTGGCTATTACTTCTCACTCTTGAATTATCTTACCAGGTCCGTGTACTTCTATTGGGTCAATACATTGTTAATGCTCTTGACAGGCAAACATATGGGAAGCCAAAGGCCTGTTTCTCCACTTTCAATTGATGAAAATAAAGTCAGGCAGTATCAAAGGATAGCAGCTGTTCTAATTTTAGGGAACAGAGCAAAGTGGCTACCTTTTTGAGGGGGAATAAATGTACCCATGGACTATCTGTTTATACAAGCACCACTAAAACCATATACAGACATGCAGTTTCTCCTGAGACAGTCACTGCTCTCCCTAGAGAAACCATGAGTATACAGATGTGCAGGATTTTTCTCCCAGAGCAAAAATAGCCACTCTAAGAGAAAAATAACCTGGGAGCAACCAGGGTTAAATCACTCCCAGGAGAGATTCTCCTGGGAAAGTGAATGTCCATACACATTCTAAATTTACCTACTTCCTAATTTTTGCAGGTACATTTTTATAACAGAGGTCTCCTGTCCAGCAAGGTAAACTAGGACCCGCATCATATGATTCTGTACAGTTATTGTGAACCAAATTCTACTCTGAATCCTTTCAAAGTCCACTGTAGGGCAGAAGCCTGCTTTCCTTCAAATGGCCAGTTAAAACAAGTCTTGTGCCTTCATCAGAAATTGGCAGTCCAATATAATTTCAGCCCAGCTATTCCTAGGGGCCAGTTTATTGCCTAATGATTAGAAGTTGCTTCGTCAAGATGCACTCACAAACACCTCAGGTCTACTATACAGAAGGGAGAAAATGAACACAGTGTGATATATCCAGCGTAATTGCTTGTGCCCTGTTCCCCATTGCTTGTGTACTTGTGTGGCCCAAATATACATCAGCTCCAAGTACCAGGAACTGAACAGTTCTAAATTTCATTGGAACAAAAGAAGTTAAAAGGAAATGTAGCATGTGGTACTATAGCACAGAAGGTGGAGCGATATGGAGCAGTGAAGTTATTGCAGGCAATACCAAAGGCTTTTTTTTTTTTTTTAAGTAGAATATCTTTTAGTTTTCTATTATTTGTAAAACTCACTTAGAAAATTGCTATTAAAGTTTCTCTGCACATTACTTTTGTCATTTTTATTGGGGAAATGTTGGTTTCTTACTTCCCCTTCCCTTGTGATCCTGATGGAATACGTATCAGCATGGCTGAGCATATTTTTGTTTCATGGCCTGCGTCTGCGTACCAGCGCTACCAGAGATGCCACAGCAGCTCTCAGAATAAGCATTAGCTAGTGACTTTGCAGTCCTTATGATGTCTGGGCCGCATCTGTGGTAGCAGAACATAAAACGTTGATCTTTTATATCAATTATGGCTCAAGTGGAATCCTTTATTTGGATTAATTTTTGGCTAGCAAGCACCATCCCCCCCCCCCCCCCCAATATATTTTGGATATACATTTAGCCCTAGACCCAGCAGATTTCTTTAGCACATGCTTAATTTCTGTTGGACAACTCATCTGCTCAGTCTCACATGCTTAATTGCCAAAGCAATGGGGTCCTACTTATGGAGATGATAAACAATGTTCAGTAAACTTTATGGCATAGGCACAGTAACAGTTTAATGTGAGCACAGTGAATTGCAGCACACTGGCCTGGGCCTGCTCTTACTCTTTGGTAAATGAAAGTTACCCCATTGCGGCTTCCCCCTCCATGGAAGATACCAGAATACGTTTCCCATTATATTATTAGGAACAAATTCTTGTGCTTGGGCAGCTCTTTTTTTTAACAAGTTACAGTGAGTTCCTTCAGTTACAACACTGCGCCATCAGCTCTAATTGAGACATTGCAGGGTGTATTATCAGGCTGGGGAAATGGAAACCAAAACAGGCTTAATTTTATAGATTATCAAATATTTGATTTCTCTGCTTTGGACTGTGACTTGACTTATGTGGGAGGGGAATTAACCCAATACAAGCAATGAAGACTTTAGGAATGGGTGTATCATATCAATGTGGTGCTCCGAACTTTCTCTAAGCAATAAGTAGAAGGTTGTGAATCTATAGGGACTTTAGCTAAACGCCCTGAGCCTTTTCACTCAGGCAGTGACTGTTCATGCTTTGTGATCCAGAGGTCTCGTATACAGTCTCTACTTCTGATGACCCACCCTAGAACAACATGGTACAATTGGTAGCTCTCATTTAGACTCACGCTAAGATGGATTTCCCCAGACAAGACTGCAGCAACCTCATTGAATTTATATTTGCAGCTTAGCCACCTCAAATGTGGCACGCTCAGAGACAAGGGGCAGGGAAGAAATGCACCATCCCCAATGTAGCAGTCACTGCTATTGAGCTGGCAACAACGGTGTCATGGTACTACTCCAGAGCAAACAGGAAGGGGGTCAGACAGCACAAGAATGCCTCCAGGGTGCACCAAACTACTCCTTGTGTGGTGTAGCTTCCATGGCCTATCTTGTTGCTCAAGTTTTCCAGCAGATTTATATTTTTTTGACAGATTTTGCAGTCATGTTGATACAATAAAACACACTGCTGGCAAAGTCCCTTTTTAGACTGAGGCAGCACTGCAGAAGGATGCATATTGTGACTAATATTTCTGATTTCAAAGTTTTAAAAATATCCTTTGAAGATCAAACAATCTGGAGAAATGGTATGGTATATTTTTTTCCCATTTATTTTGCTATTTTGTAAATTGTCTATTTGCCTTTTCTTTATGTGTCATATTCTAAGAGATATTTCAAATGTTTCTGTTAGATTTTTTTTTCTAATCTTCCTTGTTTCTACTCCTCTGTAGGATCTAAGGGAGGAATGCATAAAGCTGAAAACAAGAGTTTTTGATTTGGAGCAACAGAATCGGACGCTAAGTGTACTTTTCCAACAAAGAGTCAAACCAGCTTCTGACCTCCTCCTCCAGGTAAGGAGAGGTCTCTGTTCAATTTATATTCAGTGCAATTATATAATGTTTTTCTTCTTGCAAAAATGTCAACAAGCACAAAATGACAGCTGATAGATGTCACACATTAGAAAAATATCAGTTATCTATACTTTGATGCTGTTGAAACTGAAAGTGTACACTGCCAAACTGACTGCACGTTGTGTTGAGAGAAAAGTGGAACTGAGAAAAACCTTACTCTTTGAGATGCTTCTTCAGTATAATAAATGGTCTTTATCTTTTCTGTGGGGTAAAATCTCTCATCATAATTTTATAATAATGCACCTGGTGGTGAACAAAGCATGAGTTTCTTTGAGAAGAATATCACTGTTTTTACCTTTTTCATGTTGGCTGTACTATTAATATATTACTTGAATATGTTACAGCAATTTGGGGTCTTTTGTGAAAGGAAGCCATTGAGGATCGAGACATAAAATGATCAATCTCCCCGTCTCACTTGCCATTCTCAAACAATCAGAAATTTTGTAGCATATTTTGCCTTGGCCTATTCCATTATTATGAAATTACATTTCTGTCCCCTATTTTTCCCTACTACCATTCCAATTAGGCACAAGATGCCTAGCAGCACTTCAGCTTGAGCCAGAAAATCTGACTTTGGTGGTGGAAATTAAATTAAAGTTTATTTATGCTGAGAAGCTTCTTTTAGGGAACAAATTCTGCCCTTAGCTATATGCATGTAATTGCCACTGACTCAAAGGGCACGTGAGGAAAGAATTTGGCCTGGGTGACATTAGTTTGGCCTGCATGAAGTCACGTGCAACTCTTACAGAAATCATCACATGTACCTGAAGGCAAAAATTGGGCCCTTGTATAGCTTCTCAAAGGAGGTGATTGCAAGCTTGTTATTTGAGCTGTTCACAGCTAGACTGCACTGAGTGCTGAGGAATATATTGAAGAAAAGGAACATGCATTGGCAGAAAAGGACTAAGTGGTCAAATACTCCTTCTCTGCACTGGGTTTCAGAAAAGTCGTTTTCATTTTGCATAGAAAAATAAAATTAAAAATTGGAGACATCAGAATTTAACTCATCCTCTAACTAGATATTTCCTGTATATGTCTAATTCAATTTTAAGACTTTAAGAAAGGTATTTCCTAATAATTTTACTTAACTGTGGTAGACTGGGAAAGCATTATGTCTACCTCTTGGAGCACCACCTCAATAAATTATACTCTTTCAGAAATGCACTTACTTGTGTCCATCCCTGTTGATGAAAGCACTAAGTTTGTTCATAAGTACATTTCTGATTTAGGGCCAAGGGCCATAAAATTATTTGAATGGTTTTGTTGAATGGTTAAAAGGAGCCATATTCAGGTTGACTCCTCCATTTACAATGAGAACCACAGCTGTCTCCAAACCAATGAAGATGACATTATAGTTTTCCTTGAGCCACACATGGTTGTTCTCAGGCAGGATGTATGAGCCAGATGTTTTTGAATAGAGTCCCAGATCCATTCTCCGCATAGGTTGTTCTTATTTTCTAATTATTTGGTTTATTTAAAATTCATTACAGAATCAGAATAGTCTAATTTTACATTCCTTATAAACATTTATAAATTCCCAAAAGTATACATGTGACTTAGGAATAAAAGTGGAATTGTTCAGAATACCCAAGTCATTTACAGAAGAAATTTTGAAATGGAAAGTTAAATCTGTTGTGGTAGTACCAAGTACCATTGTGGTGCACAAGTACCATTCAGAGTCAATGGAACTGGCACTAATAATTCACTTTCATGCTTCTGGATCTCTCACCCTCCATTTGCTATTTTATACAAGGGTAGGCAACCTTTTCTGGCTGTGAGCTGGAACATCCCACCCGGGGTCAGAGGCAGGCAGGCACTAGTGCCCTGCCACAGCCACCACTTGTCTTCCCAGCGGTATGAGGAAAGAGCCTGCAGCTGGCACTTCTCCCCATGGCACAATGGGAAGACACCTGCCTCTGGCATTCATACCCATGGCAGCACAGAAAGAGCATCCTTGACACCGAATGCTGCCAAAATCCCACGTCTGCAGGCTGGAGTCAAAGGTTCTGCGGGCCATAGGTTGCTAACCCCGATTGTATATAATGTATTTTGTATAATGCTGTTTAATTATACATTCATGCAGTTACATACTAAAATTATTGATGGAATTGTATACATTTACAAATATAAAATAAAAAAAACACTGCAAAAGAAGAGTGGAAGGAAAAAAAATCACATGTCCTTGTTCTACAGTAACCATGATTATTATTATCAGCAGTAACTTGTTTCAAGGGTGTTCTTTGATGAGCCATGAGTCAGTCTACTCTTTTTCTTAAACTTAAACATACTTATTAAACTATATACAAATCTCTTAGCATACCAAACAGGTTTAATTTAAATGGTGCAGGAATCTTGTGCCAGTGAATAGAAATGCTTTTTAAAATCATGACTCACCAGTCTTTTAGTGCATTCAACTTTAAACACAGCCTTTACAATCTGTTTGGTTTCTATATATATAAACAAGAGGATAATATAATTCAAAGTGTTATCATTAAAAAAAAGCAGTATAAGTGATTTAAATTTGAGTGCAGAGCATGTTTTGTGTATAATACTGATTGCACTGTGTTGTTTTTCCTCCTGGTTTACACACAGGTCAAAAGAAAAACTGATTACTTCTGTTTTAGAAAATTTCCTGCAGTGAAGGTTTTCATGGCTACGTTAAGATGCCTTCATTGTAAAACGATTATTAAGTATTACATGTTCATGAATTTTGGATAAATAGAAGTACATATGAAATCCTAGAGACTGATAATACTGGGGGGGGAAAATGACTGTGTTTATCTAGGGGATTTGATTATGCAGATCAGTACATTAATTCTTTGGCACTAGGAATTTCTGTGCATCCATTGCTAGCAGTGGATGTCACACAGGGGAAATCTCGTCCCTGTCACAAGAAGATTAAGTAACCCAAACTCTGACACAAAAGACCAGTGTTTCCAGGAGGAAGAGGTAATTCAGACTCTGCCCCATCATCTTTCGTGCTGTTAGGTGAGTTTGTTTTGAGAGCTACCCTGCCTCTTTGTGGATATGATTTTCAGTTGCTAGAAATGATTAAAGCATCAGATTAGGAGCAGGCCTCAGGTTTCTAATTTTTAATCCTTTTCAGCCATGGTGTTTTGGGCCGCTGCAGTAGGCAGCTCCCTGAATAAATGCTACTACTAAAAAATGGCAGTACCCAGAAGTAGGGGGCTGTCCACAAATGCATACCTCTGTGCTCAGATCCTTCAAGAGAGGTGGAGTAAGGTTTGGAAAGGAAGGCTGGAAGCTCAGTTTTAGCTAGCTGTATTATATTTAATCTGGCAGTGGGAGACCCAGGGTGGGAGGTGACCTTAGGCCATGATTTAAAGATTAGATAATAGCATAAAGGGCAGGAGTGAAGAGGCAGGTTTGTAAATATTGGCTTAAAAGGTTGTAGTGGAAATGTAGATGCCACATTGAAAGGGTAAGATAACCAAAAGAGAAGGTGAAGAGGAAGAAGTCACCGAGGATCAAACCAATCTATTGAATTGTGATCGCACAAGATGCCACTAAAATACAAGCAGAAATGACATCTTGCCATTTCTTTCTGCTTCATCTTTGGTTATATTAAATGAATAAATACTTTGCTGCTAAGGGAAATATTTTATCTTGTATTATCCTAAGTATGAATTTTTTCTCTACCCTTCAGCTGATGTTCCTCAAGACATTCTTGTGACAGAAAGGAGCTGAGAGCTTTTTCTATTTTCTTTTTCTTTCTGTACTGGCCATAATGGAATTACAGACATGAGGCATGATTGTAATCCCATGAGCACTGCTTTTATAGCAGAGTCATTCCATTGTCTTCACTGAAGTTATCCTTGATTCAGAGCATTGTAATTATTTGGCCTGTACTTAATATAGAACCCATTTTATAAAATCTTGTACACTATGATGAATCAGGAAAATCTTTTTTTAATAGGAGGGACATATACAAATTTGTCACCTGAACTCTTTCAGCAGTGTGTTGTTCTCTTATCTCCCCACACCGAGTTATTGTCATAGCTGTTGGCAAAGCACACTAAGAGCCTGAATGAAAGGTCTAAATAAGTACAAAGTACTAGTAGTATTTATTGATTTGATTTATTTGATTAAATGAAAAGGAATATTTATGAAGAATGTGGATAACATAAAATAATATTATAAATCATAAGGCCGGGGGAGTCTCTGATGCCAAACTATTTTTTCATTATCATGTTATATATATCATAAACATCTCACTTTTGCAAATCCAGGACAAACAGAGAGTATATCTGAAACATCCACATATGCCTTGTGTACCTGGGGCTGGATTGTCATGATCCATGATCATGATGGATCCATGGCTTTCACATATTGTTTAATTTTCTGTCTGAAATGTGTTTGGAATGATGCAGACAGATTGCTGAAATCCCAGGTGGTTTATTTAGGCTATAACTAGTTTTGCATTAGCTTTGGTAGTGATCTGAAGGGTAAATCTATGCATTTAAGGGTAAGTGTAGGTGTTCAGATGGAAATAGTTAGTAGGAAGGGGTAAATTGCACCAACAACAGTATTATATTTATGGCAACAATTAATTGCCCTAAATCCTGACAAGAGGTAATGGAATGGCTGGCTTCAGTATCTGTCCTCATGATGATGTTTGTAATTCAGAAGGTTAAAAGAGAATCCATCTTGGCTTATGTCAATGGAAAACACAAAGGAGATTTTTAAAGTTTCAAAAAAGTAAGCCTCTAATACAGGGGTTCTCAATCCCCAGGCCGCAGCCCGGTGCCGGGCTGCAGTGGGTCAGTTGCTGGTCTGCAGCATGGTTGGCTGCCAGATCGAAAGTGGCCGCAGACTGGTAAACTGTGGCCCCCCAGAGCTGGGTGGAGAGGCCACAGCTCCTCTTGCAGGGTATGTGGCAGCGCAGGATTTGGCCCACCCCCCTACCCAGGGGGTGGGATTATCCTTACCTGTCTTCTGGCCGGAAATTTGGGCCACGGTCAGCTGTGACTGCTGGGCCACAGTTTGCTGGACCACGGCCACTTCCATGCTGCGGTTTGCCGGGCCACGGCATAAAAGCTTTGGGAACCCCTGCTCTAGTAGATCAGAACCATCTTAAATCGTTAGAAAAGGGGTTGTCATCAGTTAGCTTTTCATTTAAATAACTGTGCCAATTTGTACTGAACAGCTACATAATTTAGGTCTGATGGCATATCAGCATATCAGATCCTGCCTCATGCCAGCCTGTTCTTTATATGTAATTAGGAACAAGATTAGTAAACTGAGTTTCAAATCCCTTCAAAGCATTGTCATTTCTGCAGTTGGCCTGTTGATCTGTTTCTCAACTTCGTTCCTTTGCATTCGTTGGTTTGTTTAGCTACATTGGAGAGCTCCACAGCAAAATCGGGGACAGATTACCCATCTTTAATTTTCCCTGGGCCTGAGGAAGGACACCTGTGCCTGAAAGCTTGCAGATTTTTTTTTTTTTTTTTGCAGTCTCTTAGTTGGTCTAATAAAAGGTATCATCTCTGAACCAAGAGTTATAGAGTTTTGCATTTCTTTTTTTCTCAGACCAACACAGCTACCAAATCCATCCCTGACTCCAGAACAAACTCTGTCCCCGTCTTCATTTAATGAAAGTCACTTAAAGGCTGGTGAATCAAAAGTGAAAGTTAAGCCCAGAGCTGCTGCTTGTTTAAGCAGAAACACAGTAAAGGGAGATATTTGCTTAAAATATTCTGATGGCTGCCACCACTGTGATAACACAAGGGGACAAAAGCAACTTCCCAGGCAATCTGCAGCAGCCAAGTTCTGTTAAAACCAACCAATTTAAACTTCATCCAAGATCTGGTTAGCAGACAGCAAAGACCATGGAGTCTACAAAGGTTGAAGAAGAAGAGCTCTAGAATAGAAAGTGTGAGGCCATGCATGAGACAGCCTGTTAAGCATTTTAGCAATTCTTGCTGAGAGATTTCTCACAAAGAAAGGAAATAAGCCACTCAAAAGTGATTTCATGTCATACTGCTAGGCTTTTGAACATCTTAATACTGTTGCATTGTCTGTTGTATCAAAAGAAACTGATCTAGGTGAATGAATCAATGTGTTCTGAGCAGGTGATTTTCAACCATCTCCAGGAGATATTGTCAAATATCATCAATACAGTGCCTATACATTTCAAGCCTGCGATCAAAATTACTAAAGAGATTTGGCAACTCAGGAGTTTGCTGGAGTTACTTTCCAAAATCTCCTCAATAATATTCCTCCAAAATAAAAATATATATATATATTTTATCATTCACAGAATCTCCATCTCTATACTAGCCATTTTCCAAGAACTCAAGAAGAAGAATCCCTGCTCCAAGTAGTTTGCAATTGAAAGGCAGGCAAATAGAAGATTGAAGGAACAGAAGAATAATATGTAAATTTATGTACAACTCAAGTTGATGTTCTCACGGGAAAATTGGAGGATTGCGGGCTTAACTGCTTGACAGTTAGGTGGGTAGGAAGCTGGTTGCGGGGTAGGACCCAGAGAGTCCTAATGAGCGGATCTGTGTCATCCTGGCAAAGTGGCCAGTGGTGTCCCTCAGGGGGCTGTGTTTGGTCCAGTGCTTGTCAACAACTTTATCAATGATTTGGATGTGGGGGTAAAGAGCTCACAGGCCAAGTTTGCACATGACACCAAGTTATGGGGAAGCATGGTCCCGCGTGAAAGTAGGCTGCAGATACAGGCGGACCTAGACAGGCTGGCAAGTTGGGCGGATCGACATTGAGAAGTGTAAAGTGCTCCATCTGGGAACAAACAATCCCCGACATACTTACAGGGTTGGTGGCACCAAACTGACTAGCGCCACGACTGAAAGGGATGTAGGGGTAATAATAGACCATAGTATGAACATGAGCCGTCAATGCGATACTGTAGCCAGCAGGGCAAACAATACTCTGGCATGCATCAACCGATGCATCTCCAGCAAAACCAATTAAGTGATTCTCCTGCTGTACTCAGCATTGGTGAGGCCGCAGCTGGAGTACTGCATCCAGTTCTTGGCACTGCACTCCAACAAGGATGTGGAAAATCTTGAGAGGGTCCAGAGAAGAGCCACCTGTATGATCAGAGACTTGCATGGCAAGCCATATGAGGAGAGGCTGAGGGACTTGGGCCTCTTCAGCCTAAAAAAGAGAAGGCTGAGAGGGGACTTGGTAGCAGCTTACTGCTATATCAGGGGAACACATCAAGGGATCAGCAAACAAGTGTTCACCAGGGCACCCTTTCGGAAAACCAGGAGTAATGGCCACAAATTACTGGAAGACCAGTTCAGGCTTAACTATAGGAAAATCTTTTTCACAGTCATGGTGTCCAGACTGTGGAATAAGCTCCCTCCAGAGGTGGTGCAATCACCTACCCTGGAAATCTTCAAAAGAAGACTGGACGGTCACCTTGCTGGAGTCACCTGACCACAGTTGTCTTTCCTGCCTAGTGCAGGCAGCTGGACCCGGTGATCTTGTGAGGTCCCTTCCAGCCCCTTACAATCTATGAATCCATGAATCTATGGAACTTGACTGACTATAAGCAGTACAGAAGAAGTTCTTTAGGGCAGATGTAAATGTGGCCGAAGCAGCGGGTTTGTAGATAAGCTTGGAACAGATGTTGCATAAAGGCTGCAGAGAAGGTGAGGATATGGTTGTGTGAGAGACTCCCAAAAAGGCTAGATGTATAAGCACAGAAGAGTGGGCAAGTACACTAGCAGAATTTAAAGTTGGATCCAGACAGGGAGAGACAGCATTAAAGAGCTCTGTATTTGTTGACAAGAAGCTTAAAAATGATGCAATATCAGACGATCAAATTGACTGGCGAGGAAGAATTCCACAGCTGTATTTTGCATAGACTGAAAAGAGGCCATGTGTGCATTCGGGAAGCCAAAGAGAAAGATGTTGCATTGTCAATATAACAAAGGTGGCAGAAACAGATTAACCTGTTGAGATGGAAAGGAACAGATGGATATAAAATGGAGCAATATCTGAGAAGATTATGTCAAGAGGTGGACTAGGCGGTCACATTGACGTGCATTAATGCACCATTGCGACTGCACATTAAGTTTAGTACCACCTCTAATATGAGGTACCAACTAAATGTGCAGTAGCCAGCACTGCTGCACAATAGAAAAGGCACAAGGTGTTTTTGTGATGTTTAATGCACAGTAGAGTGCAGTAACTCTACTGCACATTAGCGCATTAGCATGGCTTTTGCCATGACTTGCTTATGTGCAGTAGAATTAGTCTACTGTGCATTAAGCATCTCATGTACATGCACCCTCCGGTAAGTAGATTTTTTAACTTTGTGCCTTATGTCCCCTTTGACAGTCATTGCCTGTGACTTCCAGCAATGGCTGTTGCTAGACTCAGGAATACAGATATAGCTCATAGACTTAATGCATATATTTTGCAGAACTTCTATATATGTTGTTAGCTGATATTGAAGCAGAAGTTGCTTATATTTTTGTGCTCAAGAACTGCTTCTGTACCCCCGCGGATAGGAAGCTGCAAGCATTCTTCTCGGTTGATAATTTTAGAGGTTGTCCAGTTGTGTATGCATATGCAGATGCAGATGATTCTGGAGGATCTCTGCTGACGTTCCAGTCACATGCAGCACACAACCAAAAGAGGAGTGTGACCACATCGCCACCCCCCCCCAGATCCACCATTGGGCCAGATCCTGTTCCTGTTAGGGACCTAAGTGGCCTCAGTCACCAAAATATCATCCTGCTGTATTCTACACAACTCCCTGAATAACATCGAACGCACAAAAGGGGAGGGGTCCTCCTCCTGCTTCCTGCTTTTAGGGACTTAGTCTAAAGACGTAAAAGCATGTTATACAAGTAAGCATGGGGAATTTTTGAGACAGTGGAATAGCATCTGGCCTAAAAAGGCTACTTGCATGCAGCCAGACTGCTTGCATTAAACACTTGCTAATGTGTTTTTCTGAACCAGAGTCGTCTTTGAGGTGATCCAGTCTTCCTGACCATGAAATCTTGGGCTGTGGAATAGTCTCCCAAGGGGAAAAGTGGAAGCATCATCACTTGAGACATTTCAAACCAAACTGGATAAAGAACTGGCAAGTGTTCAGTGGAGAATAGTTTTTCATTAGCCGTGAGATGGACTAGTGGACCTAAGCACTGATTTGTGTCATTCTGTGATCTTTACCTGTCATGCTTGGCCTCTTATTTTAGCATCTAGTTTCTTACCAATCTTTTTCCTTCCATACAAAATAAATTAATAAAGCACAACCATAATCCTAGTGTGAATGATAAATCTTTTAAGAGAAAATCATTCTCAGTGACCAGAATTTCTCAGGGCCTTCCAACATAGATAATTAGCCTTTACAGCTGGCAATAAAAGCATAAAAGAGTTTTCCATATCTAAACAATCATGAGGTTTTGTGATATTTTAAGGACACACTTTCCAGATTCCAACATTAAAAGAAAGATTTGTCCATTATCCCACTAACGATAAATTGCTGGGGATAGACCACCAATGATAAATCACATGAGTACACAGTCTTGAGGCAAAACAGAAATGGTATTTCATAAAATATTTATCAATCATTTTGAAATAGGAAATTATAATTGTGCAGGAAGAAGATTATATGGATCAAGAGAGTAGTGAAACTACACTGATGCCAAGCCCTTAATGATAAGATTTTCCTGCTTTTCATTCCTCCTAGTACAGCCAAGCTAAATACATGCAACTAAAACTGTGAGCTTTCTATTCCATTCTATCTCATGCATCATTAAAAAAACTGTTTACTAAGTGCCACGTGAAGGCACAAGCTGTAGATAATGTGGTTCTATAGGTGTAACTTGGGTTTTCAGGTTTTTTATTAATGAAGATGATGTATACATTGGAAAAGATCCAAATGGGCTTTTGGAGCCTTGGGTGACTGTCTGGTCATAGTCAGAAAAAATATCTTTATACTTATAAACTGAATACATTCAGTATGAAAATCTGTGAAAGGCAGTAAACAAGGAGTCCCACCATGTCATTTTAGATACCTTTTTCAAGGTAACTCTATACTTATTTTTTTTAAAGCAGTAGAAGGGTATATGTTCCTTTATTTTCTAGTGTTGCATTTGTTTTTCATTTGTAATCATACCTACCTTAGAGAATTAGCCAATGAACACAAAAGTGCCGTGGTATTTCAACCTGCTGTGTTTGCTGAGCATATGAGCAAGATGTCACTTTATTGTGTAAATCCCTGTGTAAATGGTCAGAGTTTAAATTGGAGCTCTTTATAGGCAGTTTTTATCCCAGTTTCTGAACTTGGTGAAAATTCAGAGAACTCTGATTGTTTTTGTTCTTTTATGACCAGTTCCGGTCTATTTCTTCACTCCTTTGGGATAGCTGTAGATGGAGAGAGGAGATTTTAATGAAACAGTGGATTTTACTGTGTATGTATGTGTCTAAAGTGCATCCGAAGTCCACACAAACAGCAGGAGAAACTTCATAATAAATGCAACCAAGGTTCAAAGATTTACTTCCATTTGATGGAAGCTGTAAGCATATCGTAGTTGATGCATTTTTGTATTTGAGGCAGATTGTCTTTTATTTTCTTATATAATATGTATAGTTAGGCCAAGAGTCATGCAATTTCCTATTAAAATGGAAAAATCTTTCTGATTAGGATGCAGATGCTAAAATATAAGTTTGTCTTGGAAAACCAGCATCATTCTAGTCACAGTAGGCATAGCACTACCCATGTGATAGATACAAAAGTGCAATTTCATGTCATCAGGTCAGCTTTCAAAGCTTCCTATTTGAAATTATGTGGTAGAATATAATATCTACTGAAGGTCCTTCTTAAATACAATATGCATAAACAACAGGTGTGCTAGATAATTGTTTTCTCATCATGGTGCGTATTTCACACTCCATAACTCCCAAATGAAATACCAAAAGAATGCATAAAATTAAATGATTCAAAGATTTTGAGGGCTTCTGTTCTTTATGTTAAAGTAGAAATCTATTGAAATTCTAAAATGGTATGTCAGTGTAACCACTTTTATTAATGTAGCTAAATTTGTAGTATTTATTTTAGTTATCTTAAAAGACTTTGAACTTTAAACAAAGGATGAGTACTTGAAAAATTAAGTGTGTGTGTGTTTGAAGTTAACGGCTGGAATAGTAAATGAAAGATTAAGCTTCCACGTAGCATTACTTTATTGAGTATGTGAAAGTTTCCATGAAAATTTGACTTATTTTATCATCCTCGTCATCATCATACCTATTTTTCCTGTTACCATTTTACTACCATGGTACTAAAACTTCGGGAATGAAACAACATGAAACTATGGCTCCGTTACCTTAGATGTGTATACTGGTAAATATCCTTCCTGATTACATTTCAAGCCACTCAGAATTTTATCAAATCGAGGTAATTTGCTAGTGATTTTAAAAGAAATATTTTTGTACACCTCACCAGATGAATCTAACTGAATTTCTGCTAAGTGATGTTAGCACACAAGGCTAATATAAGATTTTGTCTTGCCGTCTGTTATGAAAAAATCCACTTCCCTGGCATTTATTCTGTATACTATTATGTACACTGTGCAGTTATAGGAAAAGAAAGGTTAAAAGTGAAAAGTTCTCAACAGTGAATCATGAAACAGCTAGTCAAACAACCCAGTCTTTTAGTACTAATTTTTACTAATGTGTTCCCTCCTTTCTCATATGACCTACCCTCTCTAATGATGGTTTGATACCGGTAAAATACAGGTCCTCATCCAGAGGCTATGACACCATTGACTAAATCTCTGTTGACTTTGCTGAGAATGTGAAATACTGTATAGCAAGATAAAATCAGCACGTAGATGCTCAATGTAACTGAAGAGTCCATTAGTGCTTTAACTCTTATATTACCATCTGGTTGTCTTTCTTGATAAGAGCAAGCTGAAATGAACAGTTACCGTTAACGTTAACATGATATTGCAACACGATATTGACAGACTAAACTTTCAGCATATTTTTAGCTGTTTGGTATTCATATTCATTTCTGTCTCTGAGTGTGAGTAAGCCATGTTTCATTAGTCACTCACATATGTCGGAGTACAGGAAGGAGTGGTGATTTGTCTGTGTCCTATGTGCAGTACAAGGGCATCTTGAACATTATGAATTAAACTCTAGCTTACTGCATTAACAGTATGGAAACCAGTGTCAGAATAATGACATCCTGAATTAATAACGCTGCTTCAGGGAGGCCCACTTTTCAGTTCTTCTCTTCTATTAAATCACTGATATGAACTTTTTTTTATTCTGCTCCCGTATTGTGGGGTTTTGATTCTCAACTTAGACACTTAATCGTATTTAAAAAATGGAGGTACTCAAGCTAATCTTTTCAAGTTTCCCTTTATGCATTCTGGATCAAAATTCTTTCCTACATGCCTTCTGCATGCCTACTTCCGGTAACTATAGGTAACTTCTAGTAACTATAGCGTTTTATTTTAAGGGCTGACTGAAATTCTATTCTACAGACTATCTCATAGGAGATCATTGAGAATAAACTGATATAGGGTCTCTTGAAAGAAACAGAATTACCCAATCTTAACCAGCTCATGGGGAGATAACTAGCAGAAGGGTGAAAACAGACACCTCCATAAGTTTTTTGGTTTTTTTATGACAGGACAAAGTGAAAGCAAACAGACATCCATACCATCTGTTGTGCCACAGATGCTCAAATTCATAGCCACAAGAGAAGGTAGTAAGAAACCAAGTTGTTTTATTGCAGGCAACATCTGTGCATTTATAGCAGGAGAGCACAGGCAACCAAAAGCTGCCTATGCTCTCTAGCCATCTGGGGCAGAGGCTCAGCAGGCTTGAGGGGCCAGGTCCTGCTGATCATGCTCCACAGACAACATCCATTTCCAGTCAAAGTTACCTTTAATTTAAGTTTTCCATATAATAGAACATAGGACCAGATTGTCAAGCACTTGGACAATTTGGTTGCTTATTCAAAACCAAAAATAGGAGCTGACTTCTTTTGAAATGTCAGTGGAAGCAGTATTACATCTTGGGCCAAGTACTAGCCCTGTTTTATCTACAGAAAGCAGTTGTTGAGGGTTGAAATGTATAGAATTTTAATCAAATTTTAGTACCCCATCCTCCCAGGGCCTTGTTACACCTTACCCTGTGAACCACACAAATGTTGACGGATGTTAGTGCTAGCTCCGGTTTGCAGCAGACACACTTCAGGCCAGCAGGAGACTGGTGGAATGAAAGAGAAGAACCTCCCTCCCATTTTGGGCTTCCCTCCTGTCCTCCCCACCCCCAGGACTTCCCTCACTGTTCCCCCCTGTCTTCTGCCTCCCCCTGCCCATGGGGCATTATTATTATTTCCTTGTGGCTGCCCACACTGTCTATCCCAGGAGAGCAGTCAGGGAAGGGCAAAATCTGGCTGCCCGGTTGAAAGTAGCCAGAGAAAGCAGAGTGGTGACAGCAGATGGGCAGACAGGTCAACCTTCCCCTGCCTGCGTCCTGGGACAGACAGCATGGGCAGCCACAAGTAAGTGGGGATGGGGGGTAGAGGAACAGTGAGCAGGGATCTGGGCTGCTAGGGAAGTGTGGTAGATGGGGTGTTTACACTAAGGTGTAGTTTAAGTGTGGCTACAACTTAGTATAACACAACTTGGGTAGCACAGATCAGAGATAATCCTGCCCTGGAGTGGCTTCACTTTTAGCTGCATAATGAGTGCTTAAAACCAGTTTCAGGTGTTAATGTCAGGACAGTCTAGGAGTTAAGAGCTCCAGGAGCTCAAAATTACCACGTAACAAAGCCCTCATGTAGAAACAGCTTCACAGAGGAGACCCCGGGGCAGAATTCTAGGTCACCTTCCCTGCCCAAACCATAGTCTTCCAGCCATGTAAGTACTTCAGCACTTACACAAAGCTTGCAGTGCTATTGCCCATGCAGTATAGGTGGTATAAATGTCCACTTCGCTGCTAAGTCAGTATAATAGGCTATGCACTGACTGGACAGTTACATGGCTACATGTGTACATACCTGAGCACATTCCTGAAAAAACACAGAAGAGCAGGAAGGGGTCCTCCCATGTCCTATTCTCCATCCCCAAGCCAAGTCCATGGCAGAACTAACCTTTCATCACTGTAGTAACTTCTGCAGACCCACCACAAGGAGCCAGGGAGACTGGGAACTACAGAAGGTTGGTGAATGAAAGTAGGGATTCTCTACTTCTTCCCCTTAAGCATCAGACCCACGTAGAGTCCATCTGTGTAGTGTTAAGGGATTCAGCACTCCTTACTGCATGACTACAAATTGTCTCAATAATAGTGGTTCTCATCTTCATCTCACTGGGAATCTTCCCAAGAAGAGATGGCCAGACTGTTCAGAGCAATTCATTTGTCTTATTTGGCCCTTTTCCCTTCTAAGAATTGTATGGGAACAGATGTGATTTGCATGAGTTATTTGTCATACATAATTATTTGGTTAATAGTTTTTAATAAATCTGTTTTGTAATCCCTTGATAACTCATGTTTGTTCTTCTTTTAGCTGCTTGTTTATATGGACCTAGATGATTCCTATGCAAGGTGGGAAAAATCAGACAGGTGTATTGACTATGCAGCAGATTTTACATTAACCGTTCTCTTCTCACAAACAGGGAAGTGTGTGCTGTGCCTTTACCATCTACACCAATTGGAACCAATCCTTGCAAGGGGGCTGGTAGCCATTCAGGCTTTCACTGGCCCCTCATGCCAAACAGCTCCTACGAGGCTATAATAAAATGAGACCTATTAGGCATATCTACATGTGCAATTAATGAGAAGCAATAAACTCCAGAGTTTAATGCCTCCAAGTTTATTTCTCCCGGGCATGCTGTTTGAATGTGTGTCCAAGACCGCAGTACGTTAAGCCAGGTTGGAGCAGCCCCAGCTGGCAGGGGGCCCCAGGGGTCAGCCTGCCAGCCTGGTGCTTCTCCACCCCCCATCCCCCCCAGCTCAATGTGCTGTGAAGGGGCTGGCTGGGGCATAAGAGGTGCTCCACTGTGGGGCTAGCCAGCAGACAGTCCCCACACTGAACCACCCTCATGCCCCAGCCAGCCAGCTCCATACCACACGTGAACTGCTGCGGAGTAAAAAACTCCACATCAGGTTAGTACTTGTATTTACCTAACCTTGTACTTGTACTTAGAAGTACTATCCTGCTGTGGAGTAAATTGGTTTACTTCAGCCTAATTGCCCTATACGTGTAAACACCGAGGCATTTACTGTGGAGCAAATTAGTCAACTCCGCAGTAAACATCTCCTGTAGACACACTCAGAGTTGTATAAAGCTTGGGTTCCACAGATTAATTTTCCCCGATATGGACCTTTGGCCCTGCCTCTGTATTGGCTTACACTAAAAATCTTTGTTCCATGTTCTAATTCATGTTCAACATCTCCAGGCACGGGAACTTTCCCTGCTGCTCTGCTTATCTTCTGGCCCCTCCCTACTCTTTTGCCTTTCTCTGCTTTGGCTGGATGATCACACAGTTTGAAAATGCTTGGCTTACCTTTCTCACTGTCCCAATCTCTCCCTCCTCCTAATGCCCTCTACCCAAAGCACAAAGTGGTTTTATATAGGAGCAGTTGAGCTAGTGCTTTTGGCATGAATATGCTTTTCTACTTGTAAATGTGATTATCTGCAAATGAACTGAAGCTCCTTCATTAATCTGAACAAAGCCAAATGCTTTTCCATTTCCTGGAAAAGAGAAGTTAAAAATGGGCCTTGTTTCCTCAACTTAGATTGAGTCAGATTTAGGAAACAAATTATTGAACACTTTTTTTTTTTCACTATTTATCGCTGTTCATAACACCACCTTGAGAGAAGTATATTTCTGTTTTGCAGATAGAAAACTACAAAAAGTTAAGACATTTGCTCATCTCTTTAGTAATCAGCAACAACTGTAGACTTAATATCAAGAATTCCTGAATCTCAGTCCTGTGCTTAATCCACTTGACATAAAGTCTATGGAATAATTCTCTGGAATAATTATGGAATAATTCTTGTTATGGAATAATGCCTGGGGGTGGACACTTTACTGCACAGTAGACTAATCTACTGCTCAGCAAGGCATCACCATGTAACTGTGTGCAGCTACTGCACAGTAGATTAGGTTAATGGGCAGTTTTCTCTTACCTATAAATACAGATACTAGATTAACTGCACATTATCTACTGTGCAGTACCCTTTATGTTGATGCTGACTAGGAGCAAATTTGCTCCCAGTCAGCCACACCAGCAGGAGCCACAGGGGATGGGGGAGTTCTCTACCCCCAATTCCTGGTGCTGCTCAACTCCCAGCTCCCCACCCAGGAGGTGGGAGCCGATCACCGCCAGGATGGGATTGCTCTCTGCACCCCTGTCCTGGTGCTGGGCAGCTCCTGGCTCCCCACAGGAGCCGGGAGTGAAACAGCACTGGCACTGGGGACCTCTCTGCTTCCCCGCTCAGCTGGGGGCTGCCTGGGAGCTGTCCTACTTATGGGGCAGCTGCTGGTGAGCCCTTGGCTTGGTGGGGATTCCCTGGCAGTTCTGGCTAGCCTCCTGCTGGGCAGGGAAGTCCCACGCAGCCAGGGAATTGGTGGCAGCTGTCCCACAAGTGGGATAGCTCTGGGTCAACCCCCTGCTGGGCAGAGAGTCCCCGCTGGGCTTGCTGGCAGTTCTGTATCCCGATGTACATGGGACTGAGACAGCTCTGCTGGCTATAGCAGCAGCTGTCTCCTGGCATGTGCACATCTGGACTCCTCCTGGGGCCAGGAGTAGGTGCCACTGCAGCTGGCAGAGCTCTCTTGGCCCATGTGCATTAGGACTGCCCCCTGTGTCCTCTGTTCAGCCCCCAGGCTAGCACTGTGGAGGAGCCTGGAGTTCCCCCCTGGCTGCTGCAGGGGGGCAGAGCAGGGCAGGAGAAGCCCTGTACTGGGCTGCTCCTGTTAGGAGCAGATTTGCTCCCAACAGGGTGCAGATTTGCTCCCAACATGGTGCACATGTAGACATGCTCTCAGGGAAGGCTTACTGCACAGTATTGTATTGTGCAGTAAGCCTATATCTCTTTAATAGCACGTGTAGACGTTCCTCCAGTGAAGCCACTGGAATGGAGTAGTGGTTTTGGTTCAGTAAAACATCCAAGAATTGGGATGCTTATTCAAGTCTCCAAATGGACTGTTCTGTAACTTTTATATATGTGCATACATTTTCCAGAGCTGTGCCCTGGGCTGGAAATCTGCTGCGATCAGGTTTTCTCTTTGTATTTTGGGGTTTTCAGACCAGAACAACAACAAAAAAGCTGAGGAGAGAAATGTTAACAAACAACACAGAATTTTATTTCTCAAAATAGTCAAAAAGGTTCAGAGAGTCTTTGGTGCAAGATCTCAGCTGGTGTGAATCCTCATAGCTCCACTGAAGATTACAAAGCTGGCAACTTACTTTTACCTTCTAAGTCTTTTCAAACTATTTGGTCCATCTGCCAAACAGCTGTATTAAGAAAAAAAAGTATAGAATAAGATACTTTCTGTTCCTGATGATTTGAAATTAAATTATCATAGCAGAAAACATAGTGTTACTATTAACAAGAGAAGTTATAAAAGCCTGAATATTTTATGGAAAACCTTCTGCTATTTTCCTACTTTATCTGACATTCCTATACCATTAAAAATATTCAAAGAAGTGCAAATCATTCAGGGAAAGGAGAATACAGCATGTTTAACATTAACCTTGACAAATTCATGCTCCTGCAAGGTAAGTAGATGAACCTTTCTTTGCCTAGCATACCTGCCCTGGAAAAAACACAGTGACAGAGGACAAGAAAAAGATTCTTACCTCCTTTGATTTCTTTTAACATAATAAATTAATGATTTTAACAAAATCCAAGTGAGAAGGAATCCCACTTGGGAAAACAGCTCATTGTTACTGAATTTCTTAGCAAAGCAGTGCTTGCTTCCTCTGTCACCATGTATTGATCTAAAATATTATCCCTGAGCCTTGTCTCTCCTTTTCCTCCTACAGGCAAAAGGGTAGAGTTAGATAATAGTATTAATTTTCCAGACATCTGCACATGTTTTAATAGCCTTTAGAAGGCTTGAAATGGTTTCTGTTTGCCCACCACAGGGCTAAAATACCATTAAGACCTGGATTGTAGCAATACATAACCATCATAGCCTCATAGTTCAACCTGGCAATAAAAAAGCTAATTTATTTTATCGGAGATTTAAATTAATGTGATGAACTCCTCTCTCAATGACAGTAGCACCACTCTTACAAAAGTACCTTGCCTGTGCACATTTTTGTACAAGCACATTTTGCAATACTGCAACAAACTCTTGTATAAGTTTTGTTCTTGGCAGTATGTGCCCGTGTGTGCTTGCACACACCTGTGCACACATGTGCTTCTTGTCATTCCAGAGGCCTGAGTTTTTCTTCCTAGTGTTACAACTATGAAAAATCTCTTAACTCTCTGCTTTGCTTTCTTATGTTACTCATAATGTAAGAGAGGATGAGGAGTCAGCCCAGGACATTTTCTGGCATTTAACGGTTAACTCACCCCCACGCTTGGAAATGTAGAATGGGAGAGAATTGTAAGGGTTAGGCAAATTCAGTTTACATTATCTTTGCTTACTATGCATATATACATAATGATTAGTATATTTGTGAATATTGGAGTAAGCAGCCTCTAGGTTCAAGGCAGTTTTCATTTCCAGCTGTATGCTGGAGGAAAGCTTTAGCTTATCCCATTATAAAGTGATAAAGCAGCATTTGATAGCAGGAGCTTGTGTGATAAAATGATCATGGCAGCAGTGAGAAAGAATCTAATAAGGGAATTGATCTGCAGATTCCAATTCTGTAGGAGCCAACATCGATCAACATAAATGTCAATAACAAGATCGTATTGAGGTCTGCCTAATTCCTTTAGATGATTTTTGGTTCTAGTGACAGTCAGAAAGTGAATGTGAAAAGAAGTTTTTAAAGTATAAGAATTGCGAGGACAAAGGCCAAAACTATATTGTGCTCCAAGAGCTTTCATTGCCCATCCTGATGCTAACTTGAAAAAATTAGTGAATGTTGCACCATCAAAAACTTCTACATTATACAAAGCACAAAAACACTACGTTCTCTTGGATACCTTGGGACTGAGGTGCTCAACCTCTGGCCTGTGGCACAGTGTCATTTGGCGCACCAAACTCCCCACGGGTCTGAAAATTGGGCAGCGGGAAAGCAGTGGCTCTGCTCCCCTGCTGTCAAATGTATAGCCCCATGAGGACCCTGAGTCCCGTGTGCTGGACCCAGTGCCCGATCCCAGCATGCAGGGCCAGGTGTGCAGTGGAAGGGGCAGTGCCAGGCCTCTGGGATCCAATCCCAGCATGTAGGGGGTGGGAGGGGTTGCTGCTATGCCAGTCCCAGCGCATGGGACAGGGAGGGGTTGGTACTTGGCCCCCAGGGCCAGATCCAGCCTGTAGACAGGCCCTGTGCCAGTCATCTGGCCTACAGGGCCAAAAGTTTGAGCACCACTGCCTTGGAATAAAAAAAGACAGTCCTGCCCTTTGGTGTTAGAGCGCAGAGATGTTATGCAAGGCAGGTCATAAAAATTAATAGTATAGTTCTTTCTTATCACAAAAGTTTAAAGTATAAAATGGCGGGGGGGGGGGTTGGAATGAAACTGACCACCCTGAAATGTAATGGTAAAGTCTTTGCTATCGTGTGCATAATCTAAAAAAAATAAGGCGTCATAATATGCATTATTTTGTGTTATAGTCTTTGATGTCCCATACCTATGTGATGTTGGACTTTATACTATAAAGTGGGATGATCCTTTTATTTCATTCATTTTAGATCAATGGAAAGCTATTTATGAAAAGTATTTGCTGCTTTTCCTATTAAACGAATAAGCATGGAAAGTGAAGATAGCTATTTTAAGCAGGTTCATATTTTTAGAATGTATTTTGCTTCCTAATATACTTGAGTCTTCAGTGAGCAAGGTCAATTAAATGCATTAATTTAATTAATTATTTACCTCTGAGTAGATTATTACCAGGTTACTGGTGTAAACTGTTGACTCTAAAATAATCATAATCCCTGGGGAATTTCACTTTACACATATTTTCCCAAGAAAACTAGGGAGTTCATTTTATCATTGCTGCAGTACTTACAGACTCCTAACTTAGTGCTATGAAAATGAGAAGTAAGAGCTTGAAAACACTGATAAAGTTATAAACTGAAAACAAGCATCAGAGAGGATTACTTTGTATCTTTTAATGTAACTTTTATTTAAAGCAGTTTATAAAAATTAATAAAACTAGGCGGATTTGGAAGGGGAATAATTTTAGGCTTATAGAAGCACTGGCAAGTGTTTTAAGAATATAGAGAGATTATGTTATTTGTGTTGCTGCATCAAATACCTTCTTAATACCTCACAATTTACACTCTAGGACATTTATGACTTTCCGTTTCAACCTTTTCAGTTACTTCGGAATATTCCCTTTTTTTTTTTCTTTTTCCAAAATGGTTCGACTAGAACCAAGTGTAACGAGTCGGTAGAATCTAAAACAGACGTGAGACCTTTGTTTTATATTCTGTGCTGGATTTGCCTTGTTAACAGGATTTTCTGATGTAGTTGTAACTCCCTAATCTTCCATACAAATGTTTGTAATATCATATCCGTGTACTTTGTCTTGGATGTTGTCAGTTAAGTCTCAGTAAACTCGCCTGGAGGATTTGCCAGCAAGACTGACAAGCCACTGTTAATGCTAGTTTTGAATTTAAAGTTTGGCATCTTTTGTATCTCCTGACTTTTAATCATTTTTAGCAACTTCACCCTCACAGGAAAGAAAATAAAAGAAATAAATTTAAATTTGAACAGGGAAATATTTTTTACTAGATTAATAGAAAATCAAAAATAAATCCACTTGACTTGGGTGAAATTTCTGGAATAGCTGGAAGCTGCCTTTTTATACACTGAAATGATTTGGCTTACTGAAATGTATTTTACAGTTAATCCTTTAATATGCCTTTAATGTCTAACTTTTCCCACTGTTAATACTGAGCAATATTGTACGCTTCTAATTTTATTCTCTACATTTCAAACACCGATAAATAACTATCTCCAGCTTCTTGCTTATACCACCATGAGGCATTCCAGACCCTGGGGCTCACTTACTGTAGGTTAAAAAAAATTAGAAATAAAGCTACAGGAAACAATGATACAAGTCTGCAGAGACAGTTTACAAAATCTGGCGTTTAGGCTATAGAAGAAAAAATAAGTACTGTATGTTCTGGCATATAACATGCCCCTTTCCCAACCTAAATCACCTGCCCCCCCTCCGCCCCTCCAAATTGAGGTACAAGTCTTAAGCAAGGAAACTGATTTTCTGACTGGACTAAAAGCACCCTGATCTGATTCCTGAACCAAAGTATAGCTGCTTCGGCATTATAATTTAGGTAGCTGAGGGAGTCGGTTGACTTAATGGCTCAGAGTTTTTCATTCCACGGGTATTAATAACCAGCTCTTCTTTTTAATGATTTTGCTGTTCCACTAATCAGGCTAACCTTCCTTAGCACAATTTTGGTGTCTGCTAGCTGCTCCTGGTCTCACTTCTTTTATTTCACAGCCTTGGAGATTCATCAGCTCATTTTAGAATCATAGATCTACCCATAGAGACTAGCCTTCAGCAACAGCTAGGGTTTCAACTTCAGTTCAGCAAGAAAGGTAGGGTGAATCAGGTGAAGATTAGTCTCCGTCCCTGCTCTGTGCAACCATAACTCTGGATAAATCTTTTTTCCTTCATTTTGCCTGTCCAAAATACATTGCATAACATATTCTGGGCGCATGTTGATTGTGAAAAGATATGGCAGTACTTTTGAATCACTGATAGTGGCACTGTGGGTGCGTCTTCATGTGTGCTTCAGTGCACGGTAGCCCATTTGACTGGTCATTAAAGTGTCGTGTAAAAAAGTGTGCAATTATGCTATTGCACAGTCAAATAGGCACATTAAGTGTCACTTAAAAAACATGTACTTTTCATACCATGCATTAGGGCAGCCTAACGTGCATTTTTTTAGTACCTCACATTGGAGGTACTAAAGTTAATGCATATTAGGGAAAGCACATTAATACACATGTAGCTGAGTCCCACTAAATATCATGGGAGGTAAGGAAAAAGCTTTAATTGCATATTCAAGACTGAGATCTCATTTTGAATAAACCTTCACAAATATCACCATATACCGTAATTAGTTGTCTGTAGTGTTAAAACCAACCATCAAGCCTTTTTTTTTTTTTTTTTTTTTTTTTTTTTTTTTTTTGGATTTTGCATTTTGCAGTTCAGCATCAGTCCTATGAGTCCTTGTAGTCATATGAGTTACAGCTGTTAACTTGTCCCAGCTGTGGGCTAAGAGCAAAGATTTATTAATGGTTTTACTGGTCTGAAGGTACTGCTATCCATACATATATAGTATGAGTTTAAATTTAGCAGTCATAGGCAAACATTAAATCATGTCAAGCAGCATAAGGATCCTATTCTAGTTTTAGCTTATGGTCTTTAATTCTGCACTTGCATACACTAGGAACTTCTGCTCAGATGTGGAAGGAAGAAGTTACTCACTTGAGCAGCTGGCAGATTTACTACCTGTGAACTGTTCTCCCAGTTGGTGTAAGCAAATAACTTTTGGGGCTCCTATTGTGTAGTCTCTCTTTTTTCTTTCCTGTAGCCATTTTGCTCCCAAAACATACAATCTTAATTGCTCTTCCCCCCACCCTTTCCTATCCTCTGCATAGACATGCTGGATTTATTGCTTCAGATTTTCTTAGCCTTGAACTGCTCTAGGAATGTTCAGTATAAGGATATTTGAGGGCAAACGGGTACCACTCTGGGCTGTGCTAACTTTTGTAAGATGTCTTTTGTAGTACACTCCCCCAGTGTAGGTCAACCCTACTCCCATACAGGTATCCCTCAATCAAGACATCCCAGAAGTTCTCCATCAGGCACAGATTGTTAGGTGAATACTGTAATATCCTCCCTTTTCCCCATATTATTATAGAGAAAAGAAGGGGGGGAGGGGAATGTTCATATTTTTACTGGATAGTTTGCTTTATTTCTCTGTGACTGCATTTGTTTAATTATCTAATCCAAAAGTACATTTCTTGCTTTAGAGTTTGTAATGCAGGTAATTCTGCATTATATATCTGTTACAGTTGATTTGTCTGTGTACGGGGAAGGAGGGGGGGGGGGATATTTCCAGTATAATGATTTCTTAATAAGGCTATTCAATGCAGAAATGTTATGCTGTGCATCTTGAGAACACACTTTCCTGGCTTATTAGTCATTATTTTGTTTTGCTGATTTATGCTTATTATTTATTTATAGTTCTATAGATTAATTGAGTTTAAGGTCAGAGAGGACCATTAGATCATCTAGCCTGACTTCTTGTGTATCACATGGATATACCTGCATTTATCTTAATAACTTATAACTCTTAACAGTTTATCTTGTCAATAATGCTTTTAGGTTAAGGTATTTAAAGGTTTATTTCCTTCTTGAAGAGTTATTTTTCTCACGCGCCTACTTGATAGGCTAAAAAAACTGAGTGGGCTGGGTTTATAAGGATGTTGACAGCAACCCTTGACGTTTCATGTGATAATGTTATAACAATTCGCATTGTTCTCTATGTCACCTGTTGCCATGTATGCTGCTAACTCGTACAGTAACTTTCTTTTGTTAAAAATACTGTGAAGAGCCTAAAAAAAACTGAAGTAAGCTTTCAAGCTCTGCAATTTGGGAAGTAATATTGCTGGAATATTTTTCTAGGAAAATAAATGTTAAAGCGTCTATTCAACTCACAATTCCTTAGTCTTCAGCTCTAGTGTTGACATTTACCCTAAATTGTGGTGCAGGATTTTGGTTTCCTTGGAGAAGTCATCTTTTGGCAAAAAAACCAGCACAACACCTGCTCATAGAATCCAGTAACGTATATGTCTGGAAAAAAATGGATATTATAGTGACCAAACCACTGTAAGATCTTCAGATCAAGATTAATAGTTGTACTCACTTAAAACCTGTGAGCTTGGGAATGCTTATTTGGTAGTATTTAATTCTTGGGTGAACACCAGGTGGCAACTCCAATAGCAACATTTTAAATAATGCACACTAAATAGGTAGAGACCAGATAACAGCGATGTTAAGATACTTACACTAGGTATAGTAAATATTTATAATGGAAAACATATTGGATGCAGAGTGTTTATGGCATTCAAATCTACTCAACGGTATGTTAGAGGAAATATGATTATACAGTACATCGATCATGCAAACTGTTTCCCATAATCTTGCCTGAAACAGGATGGCATCAATTGAATGAAAGCATTGAATGAAAACTCAATGAATATGTAGCTTGTGACAAATTACTCACGAATTAATAATTAGTGGTTTAAAATATTACTAAATTGCCTGAAATAGAAGTTTTCAATACCAGCTGTGAACAGCAAAGGCTTTCAGAATCAATATGTCATTTTGTTCATTTTTTTAGTGGGTGGCATTCCAGGAGTGCAGTCTGAACTAGCAGAGCATTAGGTACTAACGCCCCATCCTGCCGCTTGTTCTCCCTCCAGCACAGCACAGCACAGCAGCACAACAAAAGAAATGATGGTTCCTATACATTTTGATTCCTCTACAGTTGTAGGCATGGGTGGATTTAGGAGTCTGAAAATGGGGATGCAGATAACGTGGTGCCTCATCAAATATAACACAACACACATTGTTCTCCAGGTAAAAAGAAATTAGGGCTAGTTTGATAGGGTTTAGTTAAAGTACCCCATGGCCATTTTAAAACATGCAGGGGCTTAATACGCATGATGCTTCAGTGTTCAATTAGAACATGAAGGAGCATGTGTATAGGCATCCTAGACTCTTTACTAATATGCTAGGGGCCTAAGGCTATATTAATCAGTTTAAGTTCAGAGTTAAAACAAATATAACTACTGGAATATGCTGTATCATGTATTGTATATTAAAAAACACGACAAAAATTATTTAGATAAAAATACGCAAATTAAGCTGTTTCTTTAGTCTTATAGCCATTAATATTAAATGTAAACTTTGGGTGGACCAAAAATCAGAGTGATTGCACCACTGCACCCCCTGGATCCACTGCTGGTTATAGAGTTTGGAGAAGCCAGTTAGAGGGTGGCAAGGATTTTACTATAAGGTCTCATCCGAAGACCATTGAAGTCAGTAGAAACCTTTTCATTTATTTCATCCGGCTGTGGATCACATCCTTCATATCTATAATCCAATAAATTGGCTCACATGACTGATGGGACAGCAAATAGGATCAGTTTGTCTGTTGGAGTTGTTGGCCAAGAAAGAATGTTTATATAAGTAATGCATTTTATTGTATTTGCAATTAAAAATAGAGCTTAATACACCCAGAAAGCTTTGGTAATTAGGATACAGATTAATATGTGGGAAATATCACCAGTTTAGCAGTCCTTCCAAGCAAAACTGAAATAAAGAACTGAGTATGTAATCGAACAGTATGTGAATATTAATGCACAAAATCCTCTGAGTCCCTTGCTCCCTGATGCAATTATTTTCTATTCACATTAATTGTTCCTAACAGATGACATTAATGACTTTGAGTTAAAATGTGTGCAAGGGAGGGCTTCACAAGATCAATGCTGTTTAAAAATAGGGTCACTTTTACAATAATTCACTCA
Source organism: Alligator sinensis (assembly GCF_000455745.1). Lineage (NCBI taxonomy): Eukaryota > Metazoa > Chordata > Crocodylia > Alligatoridae > Alligator > Alligator sinensis. Next base: position 887,052 of record NW_005841899.1, on the reverse strand, counting down.
GGCTATAACAACTCCAAAATAAAACAAGGTTAATATGTTGATTGCCTTATAGATGTTAATTCCATAGTTCATTTTTTATATTTTTTATTCAAACCTGTCAAACTCTGAGGATAGATATGGCTGCATTCATATTAATTTATCATTGTTCAACATGAAATAGTGATAAGTTGTGAAACAATAACAAGAAGAAAAAGTGCAGTTTCCTGTAGATGAAAAATCAACTGTTCTTTCTTCAATGGGTCTTGGTGTTGGTACATGGTGAAATGGCAACCTTTCTAAATAGGACAAATACTCTTTTACCACGGGGCTTGTTCTCCCTTGAAACTTAAATGCGCCGTTTGGAGTTTTAAAAATGCTGATCTATTGCATATTCATCAAATGTTTATGCTTTGGTCATTCCCTTTCCCCCCTCACCCCCCAGAAACTTCATTCCCGCATCTTAGATCTCTCGTCTGGGGATTTGCTTTCAGAGGTAGAAAGGAACAGAAGTTTGATGCAATCACGAACTGCTGATGTTCAGATTCATGTGAGTGTTTGTGCTGTCTTTGACTCCCTCATTTGGAATATACATTTCTGTCTGTAAAGTGTGATGTCATGGGCGAGCCATAAAGCTCATCCTTGAATTGCAGTGTTGTCGAGGCAGATAACAGTACTTTCCTTTCTCTTGTTCTCTAAAATTCAATATCATATCCTGAGTTGATGCAGAAAGCATCACTCTGAGCAAAAAAAAGAAACCCCATAAATCTTGGCAATGTCCCCAAGATACCTTTTTGGGTATTGATTACATCTCAGAGTCTCTGAGAAATGGTCAAGGAGCTTTTTATTAAAGCCCGTGCACCATATTATTCATCCTCCTTTTATGATATATTATGTATGAACTTTTAAAAATTCATGGGCGCTGCATTTTTTTTTCAGATGGGGCTAGCTTTGTGCTTATTTGGCAAAAGTTTAACTGGCGTGGCTTTCATGTTTCATTGACAAAGAGGAAAAAGTAGCTTAAAAACAGAAGTCACATAATGATGGAAAGAAATAAGGGGAAAGAGAGCAAAACCTTGAGCCTTTCTCTGTCTTTGATCTTAAAGTATAAGAGTGTCGACAAAAATGCAGTCTGCTTGATAATAATATGTATTTTAATGAAAAGCCATTCTTTCTCAGAGCTTCACAAAGATATTATCAGTCCCTTGTACACTCTGTAATTTAGCCTTCAGGTTAGGTTTTTCTAAGTGTGAAGTTTTGTCTCTGTAATTGTTTGATTCATTCAATTGTCTTTCCTTTTTACCAACAATTATGTATTTAAATTGTGATCTGGCATTCAGCTTTTGTACTCTGATTTCATTAAAGGTAATAGTTTAAAACTCATGATGAAAAAAATTCAGATTATAGAATGTAAATTAATAAATTAATCTTCAAGTTAAATATATGAACTAAATGTAATCTTTAAGGCTGGCTAAAGAGAAGCTAGAGAAGTCAGGCAAGTTGTAGAAGAAAATGTCAGTGTCCTTTAAAAGAACTGCTGCAATTTAGCAGATTTGGAGAACGTTCCACGATGCCTTTTTTTATATTTTCCAGACTTTCTCATTTGCCATAAATAATAAGGATATTTATATGAACACAGATTTTTTTCCCCTAGATATCCATCTGCTACTCTTTCTCTGTAATTATAGGACTATCTCCTTCTTTTAGCATAAAGGGGAGAAAGAAATGCCTCCCAAAGCAGCCAAAAATGGGAGAGCAAAGGGAGGGGTCTGCAACATGATGTGTGCTAACCTTCCCCGCTGGCTACAGAATTCCTTCCATGCAAGTGCCATGTAGATTGGGTGGTATAGACTTGGTGACACGTCTAGCTTGGCGTGTAGGGTGCAACCTCATGTGCTGTCTCTCAAACCAGCATGTTTCTCTAGCACCCCAACTGAAACAGTTAGCAAAAGTTTATTCTATTTTGCCTTGCACGGGGTAGACATACCCTGTGCTGCTATTAGCCATTATGCCTTTAAGGGGGGATGCAGGCATAGACAATGACAGCATTTCCCAAGGGTGCCAGGGGTAAAATGAGATTTGTATCAACAAGGCAAAGGGACTCTGTTGTAGACCCCTGAGCCTGAGGTGTAGGATCTGTGCTCCCTTGTGGTCCACAAGACCTGAAAGCCCCTCCTCTCATACTTCTCGCTCCCTAGGAGCACGTGTGCCAGTAATTCCCGGAGGTAAATAAACCTTGCTGCTGCTACCAATGACTGATTTTTCCATTCATGGGTTTTGCCCATGACAGAGAATAATGCTTTGCCCTGTAGTTAGGTTTGTCAAAAACAGAGCATTATGATGTCAGGTGAGGAATGAACAGCAGTAGTGATGAACTCTTCAGCAATAAAAATCCTGTTCTCAGGCTCTTGGCTTAGTACAGCATCAGCCATGGTGGCTAAAAATATGAACAAAAATCCAACCAGCCTGTTACAGATTAGAAGATGAATAGTCTCTAAATGAAATGTTTTCCTAAGATTTCCATGAAACATTTACATGTTCATTGAACCTATCTGATAGTATTGCCAGCTATTCTTAGATTATATAACTTTGAGTTTCTTTATGTCCTATTGGGATATAAATGTGAAAATACCCATCTAAGCAAAACCATATTAGGCTATAAACAAGTGCAGGAATCAATAAATATTGCTTAAGGCTTGGCTGTAAGATTATCTTCTAGTTTTAATGAAATTCAATGGAAAAGTTTCTGAGAAAATAAAGTAGCATCACTCTTTTTGGTATTGCGGATAATTAAAAAAGTGTCTGATTTTCTATGGCAACTAGAGAATACCAGAACAGCATAACAAAACAAGCACTTACCATTAAAGAAGGTCTAGCATTGTTAGGCATAGGAGTATTAGTTTGAAAACAAATTAAACACATCCTAGATAGTCCTCCAAAGGTTTAATATTTTACTTAAAGTGCTATCTGCTCTTCATTACTCCCTTCCTCAAAGCTGGCATTTAGTCACAGTCAGCTGAAATTGCATTTGGAGAGGGGCGATAACTACACCAGTACTAAAGGCAGCCATAAAGTGTCAATAAATTGCATAAGCAAGAGGCTTCAGCTGTCTGGGAGTGACACAAAGATGGATTGTCCTACATCAGAGACTTTCTTAGACAAAGCTTTGGACTAGATAGGAAACCAAAATTAGACTGTAATGGAGAGATTCCATTCTCAGTGGACATTCTGGTTGGGACACTAAATTAATTTACCTTGTCCAGTTTGTAGAGCCTCATCTGTTACATTGTGGGACTATAATGCAGTTGTCAAGATGTACTTGTACTCTTATAACTTTGTTTGCTGTATGTTAGTGGAACATGCTGCTAATATAAACGGCAACATTCAAATACACTCAAAACACCCTTATTGAAAAGCCAGCAGACTAGCGGAGCCAGAATAAAGAAAGAAAATGGAATGAATTCAGATGCGTTTCCATTTTAATATATTCAGGATGAGAGCTATTTATTTTACTTACGCATGTTCGTTTTACATGTTCTTAATGGTGCAATATGAAAATAATGAACTGCATGCTTGCATTTTGCCCTTCTAACTAAATCAGGGGAAAGTGGACATGATCTGTTCTCACCCATATGATACTTCTATCTCGTCTGTTTTAGGAATGCCAGCAGAATGTGAAAGCCAGTATACCTGCCTTGAAATGCCAGAGTCAATTAAATATAACAGGGTCCAGCCGCCTTTATCCCCGGAGCAGCTGCAGTAGCAGTGAACTCTCCCTGTCAAGTGCTTGCAGTGAATATTCCAGCGGCTCCTCCTACACTTGGAATGATGGAAAGACATGCAGTAAAAGGGTGAAGCGAATTGATTTCTTTCTTTTATTAACCCAAGTTTATCTGAAACAATATAAAACAAGATTAATTGAACAGTTGATAATTTCTGAAATATTTGCTTTTCTTCCCCTCCTTCCCATCCCCCCTCAATTTATCACAAAAGTTTAATGTTAGAGTTCAGCAGTGACAAAGGTGAGGATGTGAGAGGCAGGACTTCTTAGTTATTTAAGTTAAGTGGCATAAGAGACTTACAGAATGCAACCTTATGCGCAGAAAGAGCATATGCATTTATACATGAGACCAATATCTGCCCCGATTTATACAAGTCCAGTGATTCATTTGGGCTGCTCAGATTTCCTAGGATAGCATATGGTATCATCCCATGAGTAGATTGCTCTTTAAAATCCTCTGCTGGTAAGTGGGTTTTTGGGAAACATTGCCAATGGCATATGTTAAAGGAACCACAGACTGCTCTGCAATGTGCACCAGGTTGCAGTGAGACACCGAACCTGGGTTTGTCAGAGAATCTGGCCATGAATGACTCTGAGTAATAAATAATCCTCTCATCCCTAGAGGCTGGTACTTCTAAATATGATCTTGACACAAAGCAACACACATTGATACTGCATTTACCATTCATAAATGAAGGGCCTGACTTTTCCAGACTTCGACTTCAGTACCTTTCACAAGCATTACAGTCATTTAAACAGAACATTATAAGAAGTGCAGCCCTTCTGCAAGGCACCGGTCAGCAGCAAGAAGGGCTGGGTTCACACGTCAGGGTACCCCCTAAATTATACCAGTGGCTCAAGTCCCTACCCAGAAATCTGAGAACACTAAATTTGTTCTGTTTAAACAAAACCTCATCCTCACAAATGTAATTTTAAAACACTGTTGGCTACAAAGCAAAGAGGTGGCACCCTCTTGAGGGAAGCTTCTTCACCCATACCAAGTCCGTCTGGGACTTGGGGCTTCCCAACAGGTAGTTCTGGGGGCCTGCACCCCTATACCAGCCTTTCAGCAATGAAGTGGAGAGTGTGGTCCACACCAGAGAGTCCAAGCTGCTCCTTGGGTTCACTGCACTGGCAGGAGCTGCTCAAGAACATGAGTCCTTCTGCATTGCAAAGGGCTCCTTGTTGCTCCTGGAGAAGTGGCAGTGCCGATCTTTGCTCCCATGGAGAAGATGTGTGGGAGGAGTGGGGTAGAACTGCAGCTCCAGCCAGCATGCATGCACCCCAAGACTTCTGGGCTGGATTACATGGCCTGCTGAAACAAAAACTACAGGGCAAACTCAAAAGGGAGTCAGGTTGATTACTGGCTACAGCTGACCCAAGCGCACAGCTCGACTGAAGCAAAGGACCATCAAAAGAAACAGAGGGGAAAAGCCAGGCCTACCCTCTCGGCCTGGGCTGCAGGTAGTTTGGGTCATACAACTCCACTGGGAGCAGAAAGTTGCAAACTCAACCCCAGCCCAAAAGTAGCAGGATTAAAAACTCCCAGGTTTCAACCGTGTTTAAAGCTGGCAGGCCTAATTGCTGGCCAGGCAATCCAAGGGAAACCAATACCTTCCTCCCTAGTATTAATCCCTTAGAAAAGGGGGAAGAAAAGAAGGAGAGAGGAGATCCCAGACACTGGGATAATTCTCCCTCTCTCTCTCTCTCCTCCCTTTCACTATTTGAAAATCCCTTCTCCCTTGGAGGAGTCTTCACTCTTCAGCAGCCCCTACCAGCCCCTACCAGCTTCCCCTCCACCCCCAGCCAGCTCAGCTCTCCTTATATCCCTCTGCATGACATCACCCCGGCCTCGGCCAGGCAGGGGTGCCACACTGCTCTCTTCCTCTTAACCAATCTGCCTGAAATGTCTTTGCTCCCCTAGCCAATCAGGCCAGAGGATTTTACATATTTTGCCCAGATACAAGGCCTCAGCTTTCCATATGCAGAACACATGACCGGAACAACTGGGGCCATCTTGCCCACATACAAAAATACGCACACGCACACATAGAAAATCACAATACATGAGAGCCAAAAGCACATGCTTTGCATACACAACCCAAGTGTGCGTGGGTGTTACAGAAGCATGCCTTTTCATTGAGAGTAGACTCCTTGTCATTTGTATCCAGGGGGTTTGCAACCATTTAAGGATGAGCCATGCAGTCTCTTGCTGTGGCCTTTTACTTCCAAGGGTGCTGCTTCTCCATTCCCTGGAGCTCCGTGCTCCATTGCAGCTCATTGGAGAAGTGCTGCTCTTTGAAACGAAGATTTATAACAAACATCTGGAGCACTTCAGTGGTCTTGTCCCTTCACAAAACCTCATCTTCACAGGAAAGTAGGGAACCTAATCTTGCAAAGCCTGCATCTCCTACTGTATTACATCTCATCTATTCCTCCTCCCTTCTGGTGGAAGATATTACCATATAGTATATTTTGCTAGAGTTTCTCCAAATGTTGCTTTAAGATTCTCAGAAGAATATACCTTCTACCGTGCCCTTTGAGGAGCACAGACTACTCTAAATAGTCAGAAAGGTGTTTTATCCTAATATTTTTAGGTGAGGAATAATTTGCCATAATTTTAGGTTAAGTAAGAGCATCCCAGTATCTTTCTGTACAAAAATGTCCTCTCTCAAGTATGCATAATTCTTGTTCTGCTTTGAAAGTGAGAGCTGGGCAGCTGCTCTGGGAAGGAAGTGAATACTCACCGGGCACCAGCAACCCAGAGTGCTAGCACACGTGTGCTGGGGAGCAGCCTCGAATCCGGTTCCTCCTTGTTGCCATGTGGCCACACTATGTCTTAAGGGACAGCAAGACCAGCTGGTAATGGGCAGGTGCTGGGTTTAAGGCTGCTCCCTGGCACAAGTGTCCTACTGCTCTGGGCTGTTGGTTCCTGGAGTATATTTACTTCCTTGCCAGAGCAGCTGCCCTGTCCCCAAGCTGGTGCAACCTGGGACCCAAGTAGGCACTTGGCCAGGAACAGGGCTGTTACCAGTCAGCCATGCTGGCAGCTTATTCAATTTGGACTTGCCTGCTCGCATACTTATGCATTTTCTATTCTATTGTGATTGATACTTTTTTAAAGTAAATAAATAAAAAGAAGACTTTAAAAGTGATGAAAAAGGACTTCCATGTAAGAAACTATGAAGGATCTTGGGGTTTTCCCTCAGTAATAGATACCAGACCCTTTGATTAATAAAAAATGAAGTTATACCCATTTTATTAGTAGCTATGCTTACAATAGCAGGATAAACAAGACCAGCCACAGGCCTTTTATGTCCCTAGTTCACTGCTTCTTCATAGATGAATACTAAAAAAATAAATAAAAAATCAGCAGTTATAAGGAACTTTCCATCATCCCTAGTTGCTTTCTGGGCTATTTGTTGGCTTTAAACTTCCTGAGTCACAGCTAGTTAAAGTTATGAAGTTCATAATTGCAATGTATCACAAGTCATATGCCAAACAACCCTACTTCTTCACCACTGCCACCACTGCTGCTTTACTAATTCTGGCAACAGCTCACTATCTTACCTAGTTACGTGTCCCCAATACCATAATACCTGAGACCCTTACAATCCTAAATCTGTTTTTAACTCAAAACGCTTGTGAGTACTAGGGAAATATCTGCAGTAGAAGGAGTGTTAGTACAGTGTTGGCACAGGGCCCAGCTTGTCACAGTGATGTTGGAGCCCCTAGTAAATACGCAGTATTTGGTATATCTGCTGTCTAGCTCTCACTGTGTTTTCCTTGCATGTAGACTGGCAGGTCAGCTGAGCATAATTAGGCCTGTAGGAATACAGCTCCTTCACCTGCCTTCCTCGTTCCCTTATTATTCACTCACTCCACTGTTCCCATTTCCTTTCTCCCTTTAATTCAACCAGTCATCTTCATCCTTTCACAGTGCCTTTCTTGTTCTGATTTAATCTCAATCTTCTCATTTATGTGTGTTCCTTTTCTCTTTGACACTCAGAGTCCTTCTCATTTCTCATCTTACCTCCCTGTTCACATTCTCTCTCTTTGATTTTCCAGTTGCACACCCCTTTTCACTTTATTATGAGAGCCTTCATTAAGGAGTAACACTGGCATCAGTAGCAAAAAATGGTAAACTTGTCCAGATTTGGGACCTTAAGAGTATATGCAATTCATAACATATTAAATAAGACATGTTATGTTTTTCTTCTCACCAATTTTCAGTAAGTTCTGTTTTGTTTTGGTTTTTAATAGTCATCTATAAGCTGGGATCAAAGGATAAGCATTGGTTCTTCATTCCCAAGCAACCTCTCAAGTCCCGCCGATGATCTACCTCCAACTCGTATCAAGGAAAACCATATTTTGGAAGGGCTGAAGAAGTTACAAAAACGAAAAATATTACTTGAATCACCTTCAGTAATATCAAAATGGGGTTACAAAGATTGCATGGACTCCAATGAAGGAATATATTCTCCTGGAATTAAGTGTGGCAGCCATAAAGAACAGGTTCATTGTAAGCCGGTGGAAATAGGGAGCATTTGCATTGAACACAACAAAGCTTTCACTTATGATTCAGATTCACATGATGATGCAGATGATGAGTCTTCATCTTTACTTTTGCTGCGTGAAATACCAAGCAAGGACTGCCGGATCTATTGCAATAAATTAACCCACAGTATTTCTGACAGTCTATTTGGTTGGGAGCCTAATAGAAAACATTTACTGGACAGAGGTTCATATTTTAATTCAAAAGAAAGACCTGAAAAATTGACTAGTTTTGTCAATGGACTTCAGTTAGAAGTAAAATCATGTACCAATGTGAAGCTGGATCAAAGCCTTGCTAATATGGGCTGGAAGGACCTTAATTTACAGCTCTCAGATACTGATGACAATGAAGTCCTGGATGAATTACATATAGAAAGCAGTGATGAGAAAAGTCCATCAGATTTATTATTAACTCCCTTTGCTGACAGGCATACAAAGAGCTCTGACATGCTTTCAAGGATGGAGAGTTCTCAGTGTATATCTACTGATAAAGTAAAAAAACAAGAATCTGCTCAGATGGATATTAGGCCAAAGACTTGTAATTTCATTAAACAAGAAAAGGTTATAAAAAAGACTTCTTCTGAAGAGTGCATTACTGTAATATTTGATGCTGAGGATGGTGAGCCTATTGAATTCAACTCACATCAAACTGGAGTTGTCACTGTAACAAGGAATGAAATTTCAATCAACCAGTCACAAACTGGGCCCAGTGCAGAATACATTGAACTTATACCTCAGGGAATAACTAATTTGCAGACAGGAACTGATGCTAGAAACTACACTGTTTTAGAAACACCTGACGAGGTAACAGAGAAAAAGACTGTCCAAGATAATGTGGGGAATAAAAATACAGCTGTCCCTACGACATGCAGTGAATCTTTACATTTTGCAAGAGTTATGTTGCAAAATACTCTACAACAAAAGCTAGTGAAGCCAGTGTGTACTACATCATGCAAGGCCAATTCCATCTCCAGTGGGCATGCAGGTATCAATCAAAAACAAAACTTGAGTAAAATACCCAGCAGAGGTAAGGTTTCACCACAGAAAACTAAGATGACAGATAGTGAGGAGAATACCATGGCCTCATCAGCTGGCTCTACAACCCTAGAAAAATCCCCAGCTTTTCCACCTGTAAAACTTCCAAGATTCAAAAAGGCACAAAGTCCAACTCATCATTCAGATTCAAAAATAGAGTCGCATCCTTCCCACTCGTCGCAACATCCTCAAATTCCAGGCAGAAGTGACTGGACAAGGAATCCAAAGAGCCAGGTTCCAGGTTCACCATTATTGCCTCAACGCCTTTTAGAGCCCAATGACTATGGAGAACCCCCAACTAGAGATGTCCGTTCTGATTTAGCAGCCATAGGATCTCAGTCCCCTTCCCCACCACCTCCTCCAGACAGGTCAACATCCCTATTGGTAAGACCAAACTATGAACATTCCCCACCTTTATCCATGAAGCCAGGAGCCGGGGCTCCTGGCGAACCAGCAAAAAATGTACTTAAATCATCTCCTCTAAAAGGAAATGCAAATCCTGCTTTCCATAACCAATCCAATCCTGAAATGCAAGCAAGAAAAGCATCCACCGAGACTAAACCTGAGTTAGCTCACCTTCCAGAGAATTCAGAAATGAGTGCGCAAGCCAAATGCACCTCTCAGCAATCCCACAGCTCCCCGGGAACCTCCCAAGGACCTTCCAAAGTTTTCACCAAGAGAGCTTTCCCCAAAACCTCTAATCAGGTGGCATCCTACAGCAACAGGGAACTTTCTAGCCCAGGTTCACAGACAACCAAGCCTTTTTCTTTGGCTTGTATGCCACTGGAAATGAATTCCTCACAAAGCGCACACTCTGGCAGAAAAGGATTATCTAGTAGCAGTGGAGCGTCTCAGCAACAAAAGATACCAAACAGTCCCCCCACATCCCCACAGTGTCACACAGCTAATATTAATGAGCCTTTTCTATCTCAGGTAAACCATTTTCCATTGTCGCCCTCGTTTCATGGCAGCGACACCTCAAATGCTGCCCAGAGCTCTCATGAGAAAGAAGTTAAAACCCGTCTCCCTGTAGGGCTGAAATTACTTGTCAAATCACCCCAGCTTCTCAGGAAGAGTTCTACGGTCCCAGGGAAGCAAGAAAAAGACAGTATAAATGCAGCTTCCAAAAGCAGTGTGAGTTCAAGTAAGTACAAGCCAGAAGAATCCCAGTGTCGAACTGCCACAGATGCAACTGGTACTGAATTAAAAGTCAGCAAGCATGGTATGGAAATAAAAGATAATTTTGCTGTGAGACTTGGTACAGATACGCTATCACCTCATTCCCCTGAAAACTGCAGCTTGGTAGAGAGAGGAGATGGATTAGAAAACAAAGTTTTTAAGAGATCTATCTCTTCTAGTAACAAGTCATACTTGAAACCAGCTCTGGGCATGAATGGAGCCAAAGCCCGCAGTCAAAGTTTTAGCATTCATACAGCAGAAAAAGCATCTACCCCTTTGACAGAAGGGCTTGGAAAAGTACGGACTCAGATTATTACTAACACTTCTGAAAGAGGCAATTCTTTAACACGGCAGAACTCCACCACGGACGGATTTCAAACCAAGGCCACTCCTGGGCCAGCAGTGACATCAGAGACCCTTTCAAGTACCTCAAAAGCCTTAGAAATGTCCTATGGTAGACAAAGTTCTCATGGAAGCACAAGTAATTGCAGCAGTCAGCATGGCAGTCCAAGCAAACTACCATTTCGAACATCCCCAAAAGGAGACTTATTTCACTGCCTTTCGAAATGTGAGGGAAACAAATCACCATCGCAGAAAGATACACCGAGTGTATCTATCCACACTGAGAAAAGCAGCGATAGTGTTAAACCGCAACCCCTAAACAAAAAACGTGCCATGCAAACAGAATTGGAGTTGGAGCCAGCGCCTACTTTTTCATCAGAGCAGATTCCATCACTTCAAAACACACAATATCCTCGTAAACTTGAAGCAGCCAAATCGCAGAGACAGCAAACTTCTTTAAAGTTATCCGAAGCCCCTGAGCAGGTTACTAGTGCTTTGAGTTCACCTGTTCTACAACCTACGATAGAAGAAAAAGTCATGTTGTGCATCCAAGAAAACGTACAAAAGGGTCAAGGGCAAAATAAATCTCCTACTTCTGAGACCAAACAAAAGAGTGGGCCTTCTCTAGCTAGCTGGTTTGGTTTCCGGAAGAGCAAGCTGCCAGCCCTGAGCAGTAGGAAGACAGAGGCTCCTAAAACAAAAGTAGAGAAGAAAGATGCAAAAGGTTCTACTTTGGGAAATAAGCAGGCAAAATTAGAGAAAAAAAAAGATAAAAAGAAAACCGAACAGCACTGTGAAGCAGAAAATGAATTTAATAGGAAAACAGAGAATGGCAATATTTTAGATGATGTTTTGAAAGGCAGGAAGAATACAAAGCCTTCACAAGATGCTCTCAGCCAAATTAGGTGTGAACAAAAGAACAGCTCCTCCACAATTCCATACTCAGCAAAAGACGGCTTTATGAAGGAGCTTTTAAACAGGTAACTGCTTTGTGAAACAAAGTTGGGATGTGCAATATTTTTCCCCCCAGCTTTGCTTGCTGCTTCAGTGTTAAATACAATGCAAGCATGTTTCTTCTAGAGTAGGAATGCATAGCTGAATTCGTTTTGTACATTACCAGGTTTTTAATCTCTGAAAAAAAAAATGTTAGCAATAAAATGATAATTTGTTTCGTGTTACTTTGTTAACCAAACCAATGGTCTTTGAAATTAAAGAATGGTAAGTTAGATCAAAGTTGATAGGAATCCAAATGACACCAGAAGCCATGAATGTAGGCATATGGTGTGAAACAGAAGAAAATTAGGTACATGTTTTTTATGTATCCCATTCTCATTGATTGTAACCAGCAAACATGTATTTGGTAACTAGCCAGAATTAATTACATTTACAACTACTGTAACCTTAGGCCACAAAGGGACTCAGCTATCAATGTATGGTGTTTTCCAGTTTGCCCCACAGCAGCCCCAAATATAAAATAAATCATTATATGTGAAAGACTAAATTGATATACTACCTGAAATTGCAAGTGACAGATTTGATCAAGGCTAGTTAGAAACATTTATCACTCAAAGGTCCAGAGACAGAAAGATACAGAGAGGTTACTTTAAACATTAAAGGAATGGGAAAAGTAGAGTGATTGAAGAAGGGCAGTGTAATTTATCAGAGGAATCACTTTCTACCTGCAGAGTTGATAAGAAAGCAGCTCAGCAGACAGAAAGTGGATCAAATAATGTTTCCTACAGGAGTGTGTCGAAGGGCAGCTCCCAGGGCTCCTCTCTTCCCAGCAACTCTATCGGCACTCAAGAAAGCCACAAGAAAAACAGCAAAAGAAACGCTGATATGGAAATGCAGAATCAGACCCTGGTAAGTCCTTTTGTACATGAAAACATTATTACCCTCTTATTAACTTGTGAATGTGTTCCTTATTGTCAGTACAGACAAACAGGATAATAACTGTTTATATGTGGTAGAAGTGTTTTTTTGTTGCTAGAGAACTATGAATTAATGCAAAAGCTGGCAGTTTGATTACGGGCCAGATTATGCTACTACTCATGAAGATCCTCCTGCTTCTACTGGCAATTCAATTTCTGCAGATATGCAGAATGATGCCATAATCGTAGTGCAGTTCAGTGAAATAATAGGGCCATTTTCTTCTTTTTCTTTTTCATTTCTTCCCCTGAAAATTATACACTTGTATGGAATAATAAAAAACCAAGAAGTGCAAAACCCAGTGGAGAAAGGCAAAGTGGTACACCTCTTTTAAGGAATATTTGTCACATTTGGGTGGGGACTTTTCAAAGTCACAGGTCTGGATTAGGTGCCTTGAAATTTGGTTCCTTCACTGCCCTTTCAGTCTCTGAAATTGTCTTCCCCAAATGTCTTGGAATGGACTTTGTGCTTCTCTTCAGATTTAACTGGATCCAATACTTTATCTGGAGAACAGAAATGTAACAATTCTCAAGTAAAATGCCTAATCCATTATTAGACCCTGATTCGGCTAAGATTATGCAATTGTTTAATATTCTGTCTTGTGAGAAGAGCTTGTGGTATATCAGGAGTGCATAAAGCTAGAACATGTCTGTATCTTTACTGGACTGTGATGTAAGATCTTACTGTACAAGTACCCTTTGCAGTGAAGCTTTTAATACTTAAACTTAGAGATCAGTGGGTGCATCTACACATGCATTTGATCTGGGAACAAGTTTACTCGCGAGTAGGGAAGGCATCTACACATGCAGGAAGTGGGAGCAGATTTGCTGCTGATGGTAGCAAACTGCTCCCACTTCCTGAGGCCCTGCAATGGGCCTCTGCCACCACCAGAAGGAGCTCTAGGCTCCCCTGAGAGCTAGCCCAGGGGCTGGCAAGAAGCACCAGGCCAGGAAACACCATGCCCCCAAGGCTGCCTGCTGCTGGGGTGGGGAAAATGTCCCTCTGCCCTGGCAGTAGGGAGCTCCTGACTTTGGCTTCCCAGTCAGGGGTAAGGGATTTGGAAAGAGCTGCAGAGGAGGGCCAGGCCTCAGCCCCCTGCCCTGATCTGCCGATGGGGCAGTTAGCAGCTAGCTCGCTATTAGCTGCTACACTGACAGATTGGGACAGGGGGCTAGATGCAGCTCTTCCTAAGCCCTGTGCTTCGATTGAGGCTGGCAGGGGCTGGGGAGCCTAGCAGTCGTGGAACAGGAGCTTGGAGCTCCCTGCTGCCCGGGCAGGGGGACATAGTCCCTGCCTGGGCTGTGGTGCCAGGGCCCACCCCTTCGACAGGCAGGGAGCTGGGAGCAGTCTCTCGCCCCCTGGTGGACAGCTGACCGGGAGCAAATCTGCTTCTGGTTAGGCGTCTACATGAGCACTACTGCACCATTATTAATTGAAAGTAAATTTGCTACTTGCATCTGTGGGTAGCAAATTGACTTGTGATTAGCAAGATTTACTGTGTAGTAAGCATGTGCACTTGTAGATGCACGTGCTTACTGCACAGTAAACTACGTTACTGCTCAGTTAAGTGTCTCGTGTAGAAATGCTCTACAAATGTGCCCAACCGTGCAGTTGTTACTGCACAGTCATTCAGTATGGTCATTTAGCAGGTACTAAATGACTGCACGGTAACTGCCATTACTGCACAGTCCCGGCAGCGTGCAGGTTGTTTCCAACCCTACTGCAGTGGCATCAGCATCACGGTTTGTGCCTGCCAAATCTACATCACCACAGCAATGAGCTACACTATGTAGCATCTCGTAGAGGCATGTCCAGTGGGGAGTAATCTTGCTTTTAACATGAGCCTTTCCCAGGATGTTTTAAAATTCAAATACTGGTACAATACAGGCATTTTAACATGGGCTGCATTAATTTGGTGTCATAAAAACACTCTCTCTGCTCCTTGTTGTAGCCTCAATGTTGTTATTTTTCCCCTTTTAGCAAAATAATTTGAACCCTCATACACTGCCCAGCATTAATTTAAGCATATCACTTCTGCTCTGAGAGGAGTGAGTTATTAAAATACAGCATGATGCCACTATTTCATATGAGAAAATTTGAAATATGAAATAATTATTTCTCTGGGACTTGCTTTAAAAGTAAAGCAAGTTCCAAGCGGGCATCATAATAGGAATTGGAAAACCTATTAGCTTAGTATTGATGTTTAAAGGTGCATAAGGTTAAAGTATCATGCACACACATTTAAGTTCAGGCAAATGTGTATTTTTACTTTCATGCAAATAATTTCTCTACTAAGAGGCTATACAAGGTCATTTGAAAAAAAAAAAAAGCTCTCACAGAAAGCATATGCAGAATGAACGCTCTGGAAAACTTTTGGCTCCTGGCTTCTATGGTATCATCTCTTCTTTGAAAATGTAGATGTCCCCTGCATTATAAAACCACAAATTATAAGCATATCTAAGGCTGTCCTTGTAGTGTCACTGAAAGGAAAGAGAGAGAATGAAAGTCTGGAAATGTGCAATATGCAGGAAATTCAATCCAACTGATCTAGAACTTTGATAGCAAAGCAGAGCCCCTTATCAGAGCCACTCAATTTAACTATGCCCCATTTAATATGGTCCTGACAGCTTAGGGTATATCTTCACTATACAGAAATACAAAAAACACTGCACATTCCTTCTACAGTTTCTTTTTAACTTATTATTTTTTAATGCTGCAATAATTTGCTATGCTTTTTTTCCTCTCATTTTGTAAAGTCTTTCTAATGTAACAATAAGCGTCATTTAGGACTTTAAGTATATCTTCGAGAAGCACACTTCATTTTATCGGTGAAGTACAAAGATTGTCCTTAATATACATAAATAATGGAGAAATGCTAATTTTTCTGTTTAGCTTCTAAGGACAAATTAGTCATAGTGAAAAAGTATTACCTATCCTATACCATACAGCCCTTTGTTAAGCTGGAAATCAAAGTATCTTGGCTATATTGTTTTTGAAAATTGAATTACATTATATGCTTCATCTTTGCAAATTCCTTATTATGGATTATGCTGAGTTTAATTCCTAAATGAAATAAGTAGTGCCAAAATGCTAAGGACATGTATAATAAAGAGAATGAAATCATTTACTTACAGCTCTTAATGCTAATTTTTTAAAGAATTAGGCTATAACACAAGATTTCAAAATCACGTAGAATTTCATCCTGTCCTCAAAAGTCCTGTATGAGAAACAATTGGGACTCAATGGGTGTTTATAGACATGCTGTGGGAGGTGGGGGAAGCTTTAATTAGTGAGCTGCACTAATTAAAAGCACCTGATTATCATGTGCATCAGTATCCCTGCACTGAAAAATGGCAGTGGGATGCTCTGAACTGAAGCTCATCAAACGAGCACTTTCCAGCACATGGATGCTGATGATACACATGACACTACAGGCTGCTGGATTGCATTAATTTCCGTGCTGCAGCAGACTCGATTAATCGATTAATCAAGTGTGCTCTGACACTGGATTTACAGCACATCGGATCAGCCTCCCTGCACGTCTGTCAGAGCCATTTGAATATAAAGTGCATGTATCTTATTACTAGTTACTTCAGTTATTCTTTGGTGCCTGCTTACTTTGAAGCAGATTGCAAAGGATTCAGTTTAGAGAGATAGCTGTGACTGAAAACACTAGCATGTGGTAGCATGGCCTATTGTGCATTTTTTTCAGTTAAAAGGCAAAATAAATGCCTTTTGAGAAAACTATAAGCCTTTTTAAAAAGCCCCAAACTAAGAGGATTCCTTTTCTTCTCCTAACAATGTAAAGTACACTGAGTGACAAGGGTCAGCACTGAAACTACCGTACTTCAATACCTCATCGGGTATGTACTGCTTTTTTTAAACCTGACAATTATATCAGGCATTCTAGAAGGTGTTTTCTTTAAAGTGTTTTATATTTCATAGAATTAAATCTTTTCTCTTTCAATGTGCCAGTTAAAGGCTGGGGGCCCTATTATGCCATTGCTTCTGCACCACTCATCCTAATTTTTATGCAGTTTATGAAAGAGAACACTGTTACTTCAGCTTTCACATTTAAATCATGTTAAAACTGCATTCCATCAACAACCACCTTGTGCACGCACCTTGGGAGTGACACTCAGCCACCAAATATGCAGTGACAAGTTATTCAAAAAATGGCACCTCACTTGAAGGGCCAAATGCCATTCAGTTGCTTGCCTGCATGGGTAGGCCTACCAACCCCAAACAAAAACATTCATTCTCTTTTGTTGTAGGCCCCCACATCTTTTTGCCTTTGAAAATAACTTCAGGTGAGATGTTACAGCTTTACATTGCATTGCTTCCATGTTTTGGCCACAGAACATAAAAGTCATCTCTGTATGATCACTATAAAGAAGGGGTGATATAGCATTGACATACAGCCACTGACAACAGCCCTACTGCTGCAGGCATAACAAGGGAAGAGATTTCTCTACAAGAAGGGGCCTGGTCAAGACACTTAGGCCATACTCATCCTGATTTCTTTTACCTTGTGACTATTACACCTCAATGTATGTAAGAACAAGCCAAGAGGCTGCTCTAATAGGGTGTGAGGTAGAAGAACAGAGAAGCACTGTAATTCGGGCAGTGAGAGCTCTAAGTAAGCTTTTCCTGCCTTTCTGGGCGCATCTACATGTGCAAATGCTGCTGGATGGGTTTACTCCCAAGTAATTTCGGGAGTAAACAACCCACCCTAGGCAGGTGTCTACACGTGTGTGGATTTGGGAGAAGACTCGCTCCCACCCTGCTCTGCCCCCATGCAGCGGCCAGGGGGAGCTTCCCCTGGGTGCTAGCCCAGGGGCTGGAAGGGGGCATGGGGCCAGGACATAGCTGTCTTCTGGAAGGAGCTGGGCGATTGCTCCCTGCGCCTGGGAGCTGCCTGCTGCTGGGGCAGGCTCTTGTGGCAGAGTGCAGGTGGAGACAATATCCCCCCACCCTGGCAGCAGGCAGCTCCCAGTTCTGGCTCCCCAGTTGGGTGCAAAGGGCTTGGAAAGAGCTGCAGGGGAGAGGCAAGTCCCAGCCCCCTGCCCCAATTTGCATGTGGGGCAGCTAGCAGTGAGGGTCTGCATGTGTAGATGGCATTGCTTACTACGCAGTAATTTGCTCTACTACACGGTGAAGTGTCTCGTGTAGATGCACCCACTGACCTGCAGTTAGGACGCAGGACCATTAACGAGGCACATACCACTAGGAAGTCACTGGCATAGTGTGATACCTGTATTTTGCTTTTCATTCTACATGTCTGGAAGAAGATTTTCTGAAATCTTTATGGTTAATAAATTATAAATGGCTTTGCAAAGATACAGAACTGAATCCTTCTTGTCTACTAGTTGCAAGAAGTCAGTGGCACTCTATGTGTAAGGAGGCAGAATTTAGGCTCTGATAAAAAAAAAAGAATCATACCAGTGCTTGTTTATGCAAATGAGCATAATGAATTCTTACATTTCAGGTTGTGTCATAGTTAAGGCTATTTTGAATAAAGTGAAACGGATACTGTTAGCGGCACAAGACAACAGAAAATGGTCAACAGGTAGTTGTAAGAAGACCACCAAGCACTTGAAAAGAGCCTACTGAAATTCTCTTCACTCCTGTGTGATTTATACATACCGGTGTGATGTACGGGAAAAAAATACGGCCTTGTTTCTGAATCATGGCCACAAATGTGTGTGCTGTAGATGTTTTTGTCTGTACATGTAAGGAATCAGTTGACAAAATGCATAACAGCAGGGGAAAAAACTCACTTACGTATGCACCCATTTTGGAGAATGGAAGAACAAACGGGCTGTAAAATATGCATTTGTATCAAGCATCTCATAGCAAATCTATATGGATTAGAATGACAAAATACTTAAAATACTTGAAATCATTATGAAGAGATGAGAACAGGGCAATGCATTCTTATTGTTGTGATTGGCTTTCTATGTAGATAAGGAGATGCTTATTAACAGAGGTGAAAACAAAAGCCTTAATATGAAAAGACTGCAAACTGAATTAAGGAGATACCATGTGACACATTAAGTTCATGTCATCTTTCCTTTGGCATAAAGAATGAGACCTGATATTCCTGGAGAGAAACAAAAAAATGGTCATGAGACCTAAACATACTTCTTTTTTCTTATTAAAATAAATTGTAGCAGAAGCTTTTTTCCTCTTGAGGAATTACATCTCCCCAAATCTTAATTTTTTTTGACAGCTGCATATGATGGCTTTTTTGAAGGGATTTAGAATCAAAGCTATTATCTTTAGATATCTTTCACAGAATAAGACATATTGTAAATTCTCACATTTAGTGCTTGGGCAGTTGAATTATAGTACATTTCTAAATGGATATTATATTAATTATTGTAAATAATCAAAATAAAACAATAAAATAAATCTATGAAATCACATTTAAAAAACAGACTCGTGAAGGATGTTATCTTTCCTATTTTTGTCATAATGTTTCTAGACTAAAGGTGTCACGGAAAACCAGCACGAAGATGAAGAGGACAGCATGACAAAGAAGACATGTCAGAGTCATGTGATAGGTACAAAACTATATTTTATAGTGGATTCTGCTGATGCTTTCTTTTTTCTGGCTAAACAACCTGTAATTGTTACTAACTTACCATCTGGTTGACTTTTCACTTGAAAATAAGGGCTTTTGTTTGTCATATGTTGTGTTTGGCCGAATTTCGACACCCTTCCCCTGCTCTCCCATGTACACACCATTGTAGGGTAAAGTGCAGAAAGGCCACTGTGGTCTTCACAGCTAGAGTGTTGTGGCTGCATCCTATGCCTGTTGTGCATGCAAAATTGCCATTTATTCTCAGGGGAATGCTACATGGTATGTAGACTGGAACTGTAAGCATGGTACCTAGCCGTAGAGTTCAAAGGCAGACCAAAGAACCCTTTGTAGATGAAAGTCATCATTCCTTACCCATGAGAAAAAGGGGAGGTTACTTTGGTGAGTCCACCTTGTTTGGTGAAGCAATTTACTGTTCTCTCTGCAGCAGCTGTCCACAATGGACAATGAGTAGAAGCAGCAACCAAGGTTTCTCCCATTGCAGTCCTCTCTGCCTCTCCCCATCCTTTTGCTTGGGGCAGGTTTGTCCCCTTCTCTGTGACCAAAGTAGCAGTGTAATGGTCTGTGCAACAGACTAAGGATTCTGACAGTCTAGCCCTGAGTGAGTGCCAGCTCAGCACCTATTTAGAGGGAAGGTAAAGCTAAAAGGTATTTGAAAAAATAAAAATAATAATTACCTTTACTGTATGCTTTGCAGTGGACAGTACAATTCAACTTGCCTCATATTTGATTTTCCTGCTCTGTTGGCAATGGATTTATGACCTAAATACCTTGTTCCAAGTGGACCCAAACCCTCAGACCAACCACAACCTTTCCATTTGATAAAAGCCAAATTTTATTGATACACTGTGATAGCAGATAAGAATAGCACAAACAAATTCTATATCTACCAGTCCTAGGGCTGTCACTGAGAGAAGGTACATCTGGCCAGTATGTGAGCTTCACCCTATCATTCTTTCTTGAATGTCAGATGTCAGCAGCCTGGAGGTCAAAGGCCGAGGCCAACCCTCCTACAGTGGGATGGGTGAGATGGGCTGGTGATGTGCCCTCTGTCCATGGTGCCCTCGGTTTCCCCTCTCAGGGACCCTCTGCTGCTCCAAAATATCCCACCTTTTGTATTCTTTCTCCGTTCTGATAACTCTTTGTTGATTAGTTTTCCTGTGGTTGTCATACTGTCCATGCTCTGTCCTGTCAGCATATTCCTTTCCCACAAACCCAGCAAGTGCACACATCTGAATTTGGTCTGTTCACCAAAGCTGGAAATCCCAAGGGCTCTGCAGCTTGCCACTGTGACCTAATGCCACCTTATCTCATGTTATGGAACAGTGTGGTACATGTCTTCAATTTCCCAGCCTGTGTGTCTGCTCGCTTCAAACACAGTGGGCCTTGAAGGAAACTTTGTCACAAACAGGCTTTTAGAAACCTCTTAACCCTTGCTGTTGCCCTGGACCATTATTCTTATACAATATCTACTTTACCTATAAGCCAATCCCCAAAAGCAAACCTCTAAATACCATTTTCTAGCCATCATGCTCTAGCTTTTCAATTGAAACAAACTTTCAACATTTACTCAAAATTTGGCCCCATGAAAGGGGCTAGCATAGAGCCATTATGTGGGGAATCAACTATGTTAGAGGAAGATTCTGCTGTGAAGATTTCCAGCCCCCTTTGCTGTCAGGGACTGTAGAATATAGAGAATCTGATCCAAAGTCTCCAGAGCGCTATTAAGAATTACTCCAGGCAAGAGCTTCACTAGCATTGCCATTTTAGCATGATTGAATATATGGGAGAGAGGGGGGAGAGACAGAGACATCTGGTCATGCCATTCTGAAACCTCTTTCTGGGCCAACAGAAGTTTGCTGGCTCTGCTAGCTAGCCCCTGTTCACAACCTTGACAGTCCCATATCAGAAATGCCTGTGCAGTTATGCGAAATGGGTTCCTTGAACACTAGTTTCTTTGACATCCCCTCAGATTCAGCCATAATTTGCCAGTCATTTTAATAGCTACAAATAAGAAGGACAAAGGGTTATGCAACATGTGATTGATAATGTTTCCCTTGACTAGGGCTGAGTCTTTTTTTTCTACAAACACTTTAACAAAAAAAGTACAGTTTTGTGGTTGGCTCAAAACTATGTGCAAATTCAGAGAAGCAGACATAAATGAAACAGGGTGGGCTACACTAAGGTAGCTACATTGCTTCAAGTACCCAAGGCAGTTTATTCATTCATTTAGAGTTTAAGTTCCTTTAGAACTAGCTTGTGTATTTCTGTATGACGCTGTATGGTGCCATCTAGGCATGTCCTAAAATGACTCTGGGGCCTCTCCATTTCCTGAATCAGCTGATGAACCAGGCTAAGCAGAGGCAGCTTAAAGTGGCTTTCTCCCCTGCTTCTTCTAGACAGCAAATTCTGTGCTGTGTCTTTTAAAGGCTCAGCAGAGAATCTCATCTTTGTATAGGGCAAAGTCACTTGGGATTGTTGTGAGGATTCATTTGTTAATGTTATGAAACTCTTTGATGTACAGTGCCTTGCATTATTATGGGGATTATTGTGAAGTATGTAGCCTTTTGTTTACTATTAACAAATCCTGGCCCTAGATTAGGAAAGCATTTAGGCATATGCTATATTTTCTTTAATGAGACTTGAACAGAATTGTAAAGTTAGAGACATTCTTAGGTAGCATTCCTAAATGCCAGTGTTGTTCTGAAGCCCATGTATTATGCTAACCTGTCATGTGTTGCTTCCATTGTTGCTTACTCTCAACATGCTTCTCCATGAGAAACAGACTCCAAAAGATGTGTATTAAATACATTCTGTTTCTGACTTCTTTGCTAGAGTAATTGGGAACTTTTTGGCAATGCTGGTTTTCATCATAAAAGTTCATTTTTCAAAATGAAATGTTTTGTGAGAATGTGCCATTTTTAACAAAACTGTTACTGGGAGCTATTTCAAGATGGATTTCTGGTTAAAATGAAAAAAAGAGATTGAGACTGATTCACTCTACAATAGTTGAATGTTTAGGGGAGCCATCTTGGTTGTTAGTTGAGTTAGCCTGTTGGTTAGAGGAGTTATCTAGGATTCAAGTCCCTTCTCTACCTAATACAGCCTAGGGATTTTAAGTTAGGACTCCTGTTTCTGTGATCATGAGGATAGTTGCTATTTTGAGATGATTCTTACTCTATCTGTTTTGTATTGTTTTGTTTTGTCTTTGAAAAACTTTGGAGGTCTTAGTCCCTTCCCAGTGTAAAACGGGACAATTTTAAAATCCTAAAAAATTTCACAGGGCAGGAAAACCACTTTCCAATCCAGCTCTATTCTTCACAATTTCCCTGTTCATTTTAACACTATAAAATTCATTGTGGTGGGTTTTTATAGGTGTATTTTAATGAAGCTTGTCTTCTATTTCCCTTTGGTGCTCTGAAGAAACTAAAATCATAACAAGCAGAGGTGAATGAATGTAATTTAAAAAAGACTTTTGAGGTGGCGGGGAATTCTTTAATATGGTTGTCAATGAAAAATGTCTAAATTGGTATCAGTTCTGCCCCACTAGCTAATGAGCCAGCTAGATGATATTTAACAGCCTTCAAACTTGGCACCGTGTAAGACAATGCTGGTTCATCACTTTCTAATAATTGGATACTCTAGGGCCTGTTAAATAACATGTGTAAACTGTCAGTTGCTAATTTTTTTTATTGGCATTTGGTGAATATAAGTAGATTTAAATATATTAACAACCCTTTGGATGAGCCAAAAAGAGGAGAATATGGAATGCATGCTAATAAAAATATATCCGAGGAACATGCAGTGCATTATAAGTATAAACTAATTAAGACTCACAAGCACCTCTTTTAGGTAGATAAGTTGTGTTATACCTACCTTGGGCGTCTTCAAAACGAGGCTAGATAATCACCTAGCCAGGGTCATTTGACCCCAGCATTCTTTCGGGGTCGGACTTGATGATCTGCTCAGGTCCCTTCTGACCTGACCAACTATGAAACTATGAAAGTATTTTACAATTGAGGCAAACTTGAGGTATAGAGAGATAAATATGTGATATGCCTGGAATGATTGCCAGAGGGCAGAACTCTTAGTTCCCGTCCTGTGCTCTAACAAACATACCTTAATATCCCTTAAAGGATCCAAAACACAGCATCTCATAAAATCTTCATAGCATAATAGTTCTTTAAGCACCCATTCTTGTGCTAAAAGATGGTGTAGCATCAAGCACCACTACAGTTCCTTCTCACTGTACTTGGTCTGAACTGGAGCACAAGTGTCCATTGCTTGGCTCTCTACATTGGTTTAAGTTCCTATTTCTAGTCTTCGATAGTTGATAGTTTTATTGGAGTATATCATCACAGGCAACAATAAACATGCCTTGTTTGGGAGAAATAAGGAACTTAGCTCCTTTAAAGTCACTACCCTCTCCCTATGTCTCCCTGCTTTATCCATGGGGGGACTATTACACTAAACACCAGGTTTTAAAAGTATATAGACTCTTTGCATCCTTTCCCTATAAAGAATAACCACAGCACTAGCTTATATTGTTTAGGGGAGACAAATATCCTCTAAATGGTAACATCTGTAAGTCATTTTCTCAAAAGGCTAAAAAGTTAAGGGAAACTTATCCAAGGGTATTTTTAATTGACTAGGGAGTGGGGGCTGAATCAGATCTCAAGACCAAAGATATGCCTATACAGTGGACTCAG
>NW_005841899.1:790448-862933 GCF_000455745.1 Alligator sinensis | reverse complement strand
TACATCATTCATCAAAGCCTTGCAGTACTCATAAGAATGATGGTGAAGAACAGCCATCCTCCCTGTAAGGAAAAGGAGGACAACTTGTCTTTAAAATCTTTTTTCAAAAGAAAATTAACCCCCTTTTCACTCCAAGTGTACTGAGAACTGACAGTGGGGACTCTGGGAACAAAACCACATTGCCTGTAATTCAGTGCCAAAATTAATGAGCTCTGTTTGGCTGCCACGTCTGGGAATTAAGGTTGTGTGTATTCCTAAGGCATTTTGTGCCTCGCCCTCAGTATTGCATAAAGATACTCTGATTATTTTCTGGTATCCATCTGACAGACTTTCATGATCTCTAATCAACCAGAACTGTGATCACTAATCATCCTCTCACAGGATATATATGCTCATTATTCAGATAAGAACCCTAGTCCTCATTGGTACTGGATTTATCTGGGTTGCTGTGTACCAGGTAAGGTACACAGTTATATGTTCCTTTAGCCAGAGACATCCTTTAGATTCTGAGGGGTCATATTTCAGGGGTATATCCAGACCATGCAATGAAGGCCTCCTTCTACAGCCATTCTCAAGACGTCGGTCTCTGATGTGCATGATTTTGGTGATTTTCATCAACCTCCATCCGGCTTCTAGAGACAACCCCAGAGAAGTGTCATGGTGTATTTCTGCATTTGGAGTGTGACCAGAAGGAGGCAAACAGGGCATGCGTAGGAATGCCCTGGCTCTGCATTGTAAACAGACCTATTATCCTCAGGTCTTCAAATAAAGGATCTAATGTAAAACTCTACGTCTAGGGACCACCAGCCCTATATGACTTGGTTACCCTGCTCCATCTCCGTTTCTAGGCAAAAGGCAATAGTGATGAAACCCTGGAACACCACTGTAAGTCTCACACTCGGGACAGGAGAAGGCAGGAGACACGCCTTAAACTGCTTAAAACATGCTAAGTTTAGATTGCTCAAAGGAGCAACAGTTTGAGGATGAAGATCAGCCTGAACATGAGAATAGGTCCTCCTCTTTTCTAGATGAGATGGGGGCAGCACAGCATCAGCCTAATTTTCTGATTTCATAAATTTCGCTAGAGGAGGTTGATGAAAATCACCAAAAATGAGTGGACACACTCAAGACTTCAGAATTGCCCTTCCTATTAATGAAAATCTTTTAGGGTTTACAAAGACAGCATGGCAGACTCCTAGCACTATTGCAGTTATGTCAAAGAAAACCAAGAAAAAGTATCACACTCTACTTAGGGGAGCAGGAGATCTTTACTTTCAGTCCTTCTTGAATTCCTTCTTTATCACAGTGGTTTAAACAAAAGGTATAAGCAGCACCAATCACAAGTTATCCATTTCCATACAAAAACTAAATGTCTGAATTCTTTGGAAAAAGTATTTGTCATCGAGTTTACAGTTCCATATTTCAAATTTAATATGGAATCCTCACTGAATTTGATTGCATTACTTATAATAAGTTAACAAAGCTAACTAATAAACTGTCTCCAGAGATCAGTGAACAATGCACAGCAATCATAAACAAAAGAAAGTTGTTGGTAAGGTCTTCATTACCTTGGATCTGTTTTGACATCCATATTACATAATTTTCCTAGCTCAGCTTCAAAGAAAAGGAAATTTATTACAATCACGTTGAAGGTGCATTAACACATGGTATATTCTTCTATAACACCCTTATAAATCACTGTGAAAATATCAGAGGGCAAAGAAGCAAAGACTTAATGTTCAGCTGCCTTATCTAGCATTACATCTACCCTCATCAACCAAACACAGAAGAGCTACACACTAATAATCCCCTTGGATCTAGTTTTATTTCCCCACTTTTCCTTCCCACATGTAGAATGCCTCTGACAATTTTAACAGTATGAAATACAATAGCAGTGGACAAATAAGGATTGGAAATTATTTTTACAGGTTATACAACACATTTTCACAAACTACCCAATCCCAGTACATTTTCTCTGTCTTTTTTCAAGGACCCTTCTCATAAGAGATCTCTGATAGAAAAGTAGTCTTTTCTCCAATTGCAGTAGAACCTATATCAGGGGCAGGCAATTATTTTGGGCAGAAGGCCACTTACCCAGGTTTGGCAAGCTGTTGAGGGCCTCATGGGTAGCCATGCCCCTTGACAGGTGTCCTGCCCCCTGGTCACCATCTTGTGACTGGAATTTTTGCCCTTAACCACTGACCTTTGTCACCAGAAGTCCCTCCCCTTGCCTCCAGAAGTACTCCTTTCAGCAAGGGGCTTTGCCATCTCAGAACCAGAAAAATACCAAATTATATTTTAAAAATCAAACATCTGCAACATACATTAATTTGATTTCCAAAAATATTTTTGTCCTGGTTTACATTTGTTTGTGTAGTGTACATAGAGGTGATTTTATATAATAGCTTAAAATGAAGTCTTACTCTTGTATATTGTGGGGGAGGTGGGTATAGGTTTGTGGGGGCCTGTGTGTGGGGGGAGGGTGTCTGGGGTGTGTGAGGGGGTGTGGGTGTGGGCATCTACGTGTATGGCAGTGCAAGGAGGGTTGTGGGTGTATGTGTATGGTGGTGTGTGCATGTGGGACTCACCCTGCAAACTCACACACACAGATCCCTCCTTACACACACACACACACACACACACACACACACACACACACACACACCACCCCCCACCAATTCAAGCACATACACTATACATCCCAAAAGTTAGACACAGATCACTAATTCATATCTCATGCACACAGTGCCATATATATATATATATACACACACACAACCCACCTACACATACACACAGGTAAGTTCCTAACTTGGATGGTACAGTGTATATGTGTGTGCTCCCCGTGGGCCCTACTGCCCCTGGCTCCTATCATCTTTGACAGGCAGCCAGGAGCAGATAAATATTTTCTAAATATTTTAGTGGCCCTGCGCCTGGCGGGCTGGATGAGCCCTGCGGGCCATATTTTGCCTACCCATGACCTATATCTTCCCAGCATAGAGAGATTTTGTTTTTCAGAGCCTTCTTTATCCCCCCAAAAAGGTGACTCCAGGTCCATCTCATTCATTGTCTGAGAGTCTCAGTGATTATTTTGTCCTCGATAATTCCTCTGCTAGATCAGTAGGATTGTTTTGCGACTCTCAACCTGCATATTTTCTCTTAGACTAAAGACCCATGACACAAAATATTTCTGAGATTTGCCATTGATGCAAGCCATTATCAATACAAAGAGTTGCTGCTCCATCTTTCAATATCACTAAGAGTATTTATCAAGGTCTTGGCAATAGTTATGGCTCGCTGACATCAGTGTGGCACAAAAGTGTTCCTGTATCTGTGTGATTAACTAGAATAAATGAATATTAAAAGGAGGGTCAGTAACTAATATATACACTCCTTCATCTCTTCTGTATTCTCAACTGTACTGTATTTTTGCAAACAATCACATGAGATTTCTGAAAGAATTAGTAAGTCTTCCCACCTTTATTGAAGCTGACACCATCAATTCAGAATTCACATCTCTAATGAACGGCAACATTTGAACTATTGGTCTCCAGTCTCACTTTCTGTGAAGGTGGCCCTCCTTATGTTATCAACTAAAATAAACTCAACTGGGATAGTGCAAGCATTGGAAGCCCTTATCTCCAACCACCTTCTTACTGTCTTTCACCAGAATAACATTTTACTTAGACAACATCCAACATTTCTTCCCAAAATAGACTTAGAATTCTGTATTAATCAGGTTATTTGCCTACCTATGCATGTTATTGGTTCTTATATTATGAAGAAAGAAAATGACACTCTCTTTGCATTCTGCTACAGTGTGCCAGGCCCTTCAGAAAATGACTTAAATGATGTCACTTTCTTTGAGAGAATAAAAGATTATGTAATTTTGCACATAGAGGCAGTCTGGAGATAATCTACTTTTGACAACACATAGTATCAGGGTCTACCTAACCAGACCTCGTACAGCTTCAGTAGCTCTTCTGAAGAATGTCCTTGTCATTTTTGCATGCAAGGTGGCAATACGGTATACCTTTACCAAACATGAAGAGTGAATATAGGCATCTGCTTTGAACATCTTTTGGGTTGGGTTCCCTACAGTTTGCACTAGAAAAGGACTCTGAAGTTCATGGCTTGGAAGTCACCCCATGGTGACACAGACACAGGGACAAGCACTTGATGGAGAAAGAAAAGTTACTTACCAATATAGAAAATGAGTTCCTCTGAGCTGTGTTGTCACTACATGCATTTGACATCCTGTCCTCCTTCCTTTGTGCTTCAGATTCTTCTCTCCCTGAGGGGAGTCCACAGTGGAAGAGGAACCAGGGTGGTAGTTGGTCCCTGACTACCCTTTTTATCCACCATATACTCTTGGTATGGTGCATGAGTATAAAGCACTGCTGACAAAATTTCTCTCACCTCAAGAGCATGAAATATTTAACCATGGGGTCAACACGTCTTGAAGAACTATAAGTAACTAGACTGCATTCTAATGTGGCAAAGTCAGGACTAGAGAAATGTATCTGCAACAGCCTTTGCACATGATATAATTTTTCTTTTCCATGTTTTATTTTCAATGTCTCTGGTTGAGCTAACTCACTGAAGGTAAATGCTGCTCCCTAATGAAAGCAAACAGTGATATGAAATCAGTCGGAGCACTACATATAGAATTTGGCCCAGAGTATACAGAGTGAAGATGTTGGTAAAATGAATTAAGAATGAGCTGAGTTATGAATTGAACTGTAATTAGTTTAGCACTGTGGGTGGCATGCAAAGCAAATAACTGACTGAAGTAGGAGTTAGAGAGAGCAATCCAAAATATTTCAGGATTCAGTGTTTTGAGAACTGAGCTATCCAAAGCGTAACATTCTGTCAAGTGGGATGTGTAGATTTGAGATTTATGTTAAATTCTTAATTTCCTCAGATCAGGGGTTTTGAGGACCACAGAAGTAGAGTTCACAAGAACTGGGAGGAAATGATCCACCTATGGTTCTAGCTCTAATTATTTGTATGGGACATTTGATATAATATTACAAGCCACGCAAACATTAAGAGATTTAAAACATTAATTAGATTTTTAGAACCTCTGAAGAAATGAGTTTGGATTAAATTTCTTTCAAATTTTGAGAAAACATTCATGTCTTTTTTTCCAGTTCAGTTCCCCCAACAACCAGCAGACATTGTAGATGCTTGGTACTTCAATAATACAGAGAAAAAGCTTGCAGGTAGTTAAAAGGATTTATGGAAGTCCTCAAGCTGGACAGAGGGTTGGGCATCCAAAGTATAAAGTCACATTAAAAATATGTTGTAGAGTTGGTTTCTTTGTGTCAGAACAAAAATACACACTCAGATCAAGTGTTTCTTTTATAGTTCTGCTGTACCATCGTTCTCAGTTTTATTAAAGTTCTTGATAATCATCTACCTTATAGCAGGCATTTTCCTTTTAACATCAGGTTTTTTTTCGTTTCTAAGAAAAACCTGGCAGAAAAGTTTTGCTATTTAATTTAAAGGCAATCTGATCAGGAAAAGGGCTGTCTTTCATATACAACTTTTTAGGCTTTCTTTTCTTTAAATGAATATTTGGTGAAATTCAGTGGAGTTTTCAATGCCCCTGAAATTGGTGGTGTTGGTATTGTGCAAGTAGGACTGTATTTTTAAGTCTACCCCTCTAAGCTTTGCACATAGGAAAGAAGACAAGTGTTCTAAATAAGATTTCAGTGGGAAACGTCCTTGATAGCAAGTTTTATAGATAGGTTGGATAGCAACTTGATAGCAAGTCTTATAAATAAATTGATAGCAAGTTTAATACATATAAAATGTTGGTGACTGTGAGCAGGATTGACTTAAAATGAAGTGTCAACATAATAATTACTTTTGTCGAAGTACCAAAACGTTAAACATAATATCCTCATCCATAACTGAATTCTAATATCCCAATGTTGTTTAATTCAGTACTACAGGCATTTAATCCAGATAGCCTTAGACACTATATAAAAAAGAGGGCACTGTAGTACCATAAATTAACATACTAGTTTTTCTTCTTATGTTATCAATCTGTCTAGGGTACTTATAAGTCACCAATCACCTTGGTATTTAAGTCAGTATCTGACATATTCAGCTGAAGGATAAAGGGTAGCGTCTTTCTTAGGGATAATAATTCTGATCTCAAGGTTTTCCCTGGTAGATATGGACCCACACATCACCTAAACAGAAGACCATTTTGGTGGTAATGATAATCATAGAATCATAGAAATCATAAAAATTAAGGGCTGGAAGGGACCTCGAAAGATCATCGAGTCCTTAACTAAAGACGCATGAGGAGACAGTTCAACGGCTCCCAGTCAGGTTCATTAGGTTCATGTAATAGCGTAGATAATAACAACACGTGGATTTGCCAGATGCTAGGTAGGACAGAGAAGTAGTTCCCCTCCTTGTTCCTGTTCCTCCCATCATCTTCCCTGCCCTAATCCCTACCTTTAACCTCCTGCTCTAAGCTTTACTTAGGATCAAGACCAGAGTTTCCAGCATGCATTTCATGCTGCCGCACTGATATAGTTCTGCTGCTCTGATCACAGAATCATAGACAATTTGTGTTGGGACTAGAGACCTCAGGAGGTCACATTTAGTCCAACCCCTGTTCAGAGTAGGACCAGCCCCAGCTAGATCATCCTAGCCAAGTCCTTGTCTAGTCAGGTCTTAAACTCTCCAAGGATGGAGATTCGACAACCTCTCTGGGTAACCTGTTAAGTGCTTTACTACCCTCCTTATGAGAGAGTCTTTCCTAATATCTAACCTACACTTCCCTTGCTGCAACTTGAGACCATCGCTTCTTGTTCTGTTATCTGCCACCACTGAGAACAGTGATCAATCTAACTTTGGTCTTCTCTGATGTTCCTAGGTTTCCTTCTGGAGTTTAGATCTGCAAAAAACAAGCAAAGTTAAATAAATTCATACATCCAGACACAATTCAAAATCTACACTCTTACCCAATGCTTATATAACTTACTCAAGGCCTGTACTAAAGCCTACTGAAGTCAATAGCAGTCATAGCTTGACTCCAGTAGGCTTTGTGTCAGGCTTCCAATCTGAAATGATCTATTATTCCCTTTCCCTCCAAGAAAATGGTTAATTAATATTACATCCCTCATCATTTGAGGAAGTGTTGCAGGTGTTTGTTTTGTTTCTTTTATGCTAAATAAGAGGTATCAGTTTCATGCTTTCCATTTCTGGGAATATAAAGATACTTGTGATGGAAACAAACTTGACTAATGCAGTGAATGCATTAAGCTTGACATGTCATCCTATATGTCCATTAAGTCTGACATATTTAAGTAAATACGTTTTAGATTAGAGAATCCTGAAAACCTGAAGACATGTTAGGTAAAGGCTAAAATGAATTACTGAGATAAAATGAAATCATGTAGCCAAAAATATGGCAGTGAACAAAATTGATCTGTTATAGACTGATCAATTTTAAAGGCAGCCTAGCCTTTTAGTGAGGGAGGGTGATCATTGTCATGAGCATGGGGTGAGGAAAAAGGGTAATCAATTGTTTGAATGTGGGGTATATTCTTTGACTCCCTCTGATGTGTCTAATGAAGAGCTATCCCCAGCTGATAAAAGTATGTGTTGCCTGCTAATGAAATCCTCTCTTGTCATGAAGCTCAGTGGCTGAGAAAGTAACTTATCATTGTCAGTCTTAATTTCTTTCATCAGCCCATTGATAGAATTTGAGAGGAATCATTTAGCAATCGTCTTATCACTGATATAGAGGCTGATTTGTTCATTTTACACATGATCAGATAAAGGAATGATGTTTTCTTTATCTCCCCCTTCACCACCCAAGTCAAGCTATACAATAGCTAGTCTACGGATGAAAGGTCTAGGTTAGTGGCTGTAAAAACACTAGCAGACAAAACGAGTAGCATTGAATCAATTTCCAATCCGCTTCTCAGGTCTTTGGAATTTACACTCTTGAAGGTGTTGTTTTGATACAAGTAACAATAAGGGGCCAGATTTTCCACAGTTAATTTAGATACATGAACTGATACCTGCAGTCATGTAGTTACTTGCACCCATGAATGAAGTCCATTTTCAAAAGCCCCAGGGACACAAAGGCAGACAGGGTTCTTTGGGTGAATCTGATATCTTTTATAAGACCAACTTAAATAGTTGGAAAAAAATTTAAGCAAGCTTTTGGGCTTAAAAAGGGACACAACACATTGACCCATCCACCAATTCAACGCGTGTGTTCGCTGAGTAGAGATTTTGAAATAAGGCTTTCATGAATGAGGCAAATTTACAGCTTGCTCTTCCTTTCTCCCTCACCAGCTTGACTATGCACCAAATAACTGGATCCCCAATAGCTAAAGCAAGAAAATATTAATAAATGGCAGAAATAAGCTACTTGTCTCGTGCAGCATCAACCCAAACTAGATATTACTCACTAAAGTAATATCCAGGGCCTAGATGTACTCTAGATCAGGACTATACAACTGGTGGCCTGTGAGTGGTTTGCTCATAGCCTTTAGGCTCCTGACGATTTTAGTTCTTCGGTGCCCTACACTTCCCTCCACAAGTTTTGGTGCAGTTCCCCATGGCTATCACATCTCCCTCCATCACCTACTGCTGCGGCTGCTGCCATCACCACCCCATGCCCCAGGAGGCTGCTAGTCTCCAGGCTTGTCCTCGCTCTGCCAGCTTCTGCTTCCTGATGCGGCCTTTACAGGGCTGTTTACCCCACAGGCATTCAGAAGTTGACCAGCCCTGTTCTAGATTATGTGAGATGGTGTTTCATTGCATCCCTCACTTACCATCTTCTAATAGTACCCTGGCTGTTGTATGACAGTGAAGCCTCTGTGGACACATGCATAGATTCATGGACAGCATGTTGGTAATCAATGGAAGATGAGTGCTTTCGCCCGCTCTTATGATCTGAAAGCACCCATTGCCTCTGCTGACTACTTTGAGCTATAGTTCCATGTGCTCCCGTAAGAGTTTTCAGAGACAGTGTAGGCAGTCTGGAGGCATAGGACTGTGGAGTGCTGTCATGCTGCCATATGTTGTAGATCTACTGACGTATGTTAATTATGTGGCCAGCAACAGTAAAAAATATGCTGAGCAAAAAGCAGAGATGCTCAGATAATTAAGTGACTCCGGTGATATGTCTCAGATTTCTCCCCTCCTCCACCCCAGCACAGGGTTAACATTAGTTGCTTGTTGTTCTCTGAAGCGTTCTTACACCCCAGCCAGCAAACCCTGTACTGCTACCTCTCTTCTCTCTAAAATCTCCTCTTGGTCATTCAGATAACCATGATATGCTGGTTGGCTGTCTCTTTTGAAGAGGAGTGGCTGAACCTAACAGCAAAACAAGGGGTTCATTGGGGATGTCCTTTATGTGCACCTCATAGTTTGCACATGCCAAAGCCTTACCAAGCCTGCGGGTCTTGCTCATCTTGTATGGATGAGTTCTGTGCCTGTGCATGATTGCCTCCCCAAACGACTGCACTCAATCTTTTCCTTTGATGTATACACGCACTTTGGACAGCCTTTGGGAATACTACATGCATACACCTCGAACTTACACAGTATTGGAAATTTGTCTTGGATATGAAGCATAGCACTCATTCAAATGGACTGCCTCCGCATCAGACATATTCTGAATTCTTAGGTCTCTCATTTACTTCAAAGGGAGAGCATGTTTTTAGTAGGTCCTTAACAAGTCAGGTCCTATCCAGCAATGAAACAACTTTAAGCTACATTATATG
The DNA here is from genome assembly GCF_000455745.1 of Alligator sinensis. NCBI lineage: Eukaryota > Metazoa > Chordata > Crocodylia > Alligatoridae > Alligator > Alligator sinensis. The sequence goes on along the minus strand of NW_005841899.1, from coordinate 853,166 downwards.
TGTGAGGGACAAATCTACTGTCTTTCTCAGAGACCAAGGCACCCTTGGGGAGAACCAGAAGTAATGGCCACAAACTCCTGGAAGACCAGTTCAAGCTCAACATTAGGAACAACTTCTTCCAGACTGTGAAATAAGCTCCCTCCAGAGATGGTGCAGTCACCTACCCTGGAAACCTTCAAGAGGAGAATGGACAGTCACCTTGCTGGGGTCACCTGATCCCACTTCTCTTTCCTGCCTGCTGCAGGGGGGCTGGACCCAGTGATCTTCTGAGGTCCCTTCCAGCCCCTTACAATTTATGAATCTATTACTTCTCTAGCAGTAGAACTAAAAGATCCAGCAGAAGAAGGTTTCCTTTTTTCTTGTGTGTTTTAGTGGACTAAGTTCTTTGCTGAAGAGTGTTTGCAAATGAGACAACTCTGTCTGTGCTTGGGCACCTTGGAAGGTGGCAGGTACTGTCTGCTGTAGTAGGCCCTTGCGTGTTATTTGGGGCTTGCATACTTTTGTCAGAGATTAATGCTTAAGTGACAGTGTGAAGGGGGTCTGTGATCATGGGATGTAGTTTTCTGTGTCCCCTTGTAATTGCTACTCCCGTAGTTTGAAGGTGATAGAGAATCTTGTCATTGTGAATAAGAAACTGACATGCATTAGTGTCTCCTAAAATATGTTAGCTTCCTTCCTCAGCCTGCCAAAGACAAATACGTTTTTGTATTTCAAAGAGATAATACACATAGCAGCTGTTTAATTGCCAGTTTTCCTGCAGCACTGCCATAGCCTACTGTTTCTACCTTTCTTTGTTTTTATGGGGAGTCTCAGCTTTTTGGATCAACACTTCCTTGTTAGCCACAATTATTTGTTGGCCACCCAGAATTACTACATTACGTAACCGAATTACGCAACTGGAATGAAGGAAGGGTTGCAGTTGTACAGAGCTAATATTCTGATTACTGTTCTACATACTGAGCATCTGCAACTCTTATTCAGGATTTAAAATATTATCTAAACAGTGGCAGATCCCCAGGTCAGGAGCCACCAGAGCTACATAGATTTACTCTATTTTATGATCTGGCCCAACTTCTCCTAGTTTCTGTCATGCATATCAGGGAATATGCCTAATTATCCCAGTTACTTCAAGGTACTTCACACTATTATTTTCCGTATAGATCTGATGTCCTCTTATTTTGCTTTTTAGATTATTGTTTCTAGTTAAGATGTTTTATGGACACATTTTCACCTGCCTGTGTGGAAGTTTAGCTTTGTATTTCCATTAACTATACTTGTAGGGCTGAGCAAATATTGCAAAATGTTTTCCATGAATGCCTGTTCACATTTTATTATAAATTCATTTTGATTGCATCCATGCTGATTTTTTTGTTTTCTTTCCACAAATACTGTAGTGAATGGGTTTTCAAAGCATGAATATTTATGAAAAATGGTGACCCATAATGCTCATGTCTACGTGAGCTACTTGAGCATCTGATTCACAATTCTTACTCTTATCTGATTGTTATTTCTATTTCTCATCCACGACCTGTTCCAAATCCAGTTGAAGTCAGTGGCAGATATTTCACCGACTTCAGTGAGCTTTGTGCCAGGCCTCCAAGTAGAAAAGTATTATCATGTAACTTGTAATTAGTCAACCTGGCACAAATTTGAAGCATTCATTATATACTGTCCACAGTATCTACGACCAAGAAATATTCACTGAAGAAATGTATGCATCATTTTTACTACCAAATAAACTTGAGAATTTCAAAACCTATGGACAATTTGCTGTCAAAGAAAAAAGGAAGACAGAAAGAAAGGAAAGAAAAAGAAAACAGAATTCATCATATTTATTTATAGTGAATTATTTGTCTGCCTCTAGTTCTTAACAGGCAGAGAGGTATGTTACACTGTTCCCACATGCTCATGCTAATGGTGTTTTTGAAACACCAACTAGCATTTATATTACACACATTTGTTATGGGAAAAACACACTTTCTGAAAGAAATCAGTATTCATTGTTCTGGCTTTAAATCATCACCATTTGTCACCAACTGCTGCATCCTGCTTACATACAGTTAGCTTTCAGAAACAGTGATTAGAATATCATCTGGTCTAGAGGATCTGAACTTGTGTACTGAAATGAAAAAGATTATAGTTCAGCTGAAAGTCACTCAGAAAGTCTGTGTTAACAAGTTTTCACTTCATTAATTGAGAAATAAAACCAGTCAGTAGCAGGTATAGATATATATGTAACTCATTATTACCTTTCCTCTTAAGTAAAATCACCCTGAGGGCATTACTAATATAAATTATTTAAAGCCTTGTTAAACAGGGATGTGGCTTCTATTTTGAACATGCTTTATGCTAATAAAAAAGCAGAACTATTACCAAAATGTATCTCACATTTTTCTTCTGCATTTGCAAAATTTGGAGCTTTCTATGTGCTACTTTTATAACTGAATCAATGCAACCAACATGCTACTAGGCGCAACAAATACAGTCTTGAGAGTCCTGTCACTGGTGTTGTCCAGTAGAGAACTAAAAATCAAAGGAGGCACCCATAATGGGAAGAAGGCTACATTCCAATTACGAGAGTTTCCGTCAAGAGCATGTAATCAGTGGTTCCTAACCTTTTCAGTCAAGATTACCAGGTTATCCAGGTTAACCAGGTGAAGACTTCAGCTACCAAACCAGCTAGTTTTAAGCTGTATTGGGTGCAATGTAGATGTGTACTAAATGGGTGCATTGACATGTGCCATTAAGGCAATATAATAAACCCTAGCACAGTTTGCACCAGAGAAAACTGCTCCTAGGCACAGTGTTTACACGTGCACCTGGGACCACAGCACTTTGAACCTGGGCAGAGCAGCCCTGGCTTCACAGTCCAGGGGGGTCAGCCCCAGGTTCCTGGTGGCGACATTGGGTGGCAGAGGAGCTGGCTGGGACACAAGGGTGCTGAAGTGTGGAGCTAGGCAGTAGGCATCCCCTGCACTTTAGCAACCTCATGCCCCAGCTGTGCATTTTGGCAGAGTAAATTACTGCACCCTAATACCAGTGCACATGTAGACTGTGACACTTTACTTTACTGCAGAGCTAATTAGTCAACTCTGCAGTAAAGTGCACGTGTAGATGCACCCAATGTCAGATACCAATAGTTTTATCCTCACAACAATCTTGTGCACTGTGGGAGCAATATCCTCTTAAAAATGGAGAACTGATGTATAGCAAGGTAGAAGGGACTACCCGAAGTCACTCAGTAAGCCTGTGCCTGAGGCAGATACTAAATCATCTTTCAGTTTCCTGAGTCCTAGTCCAGTACCTATTTTCTGCAGTCTCAGTGAACTGTCACTGATCTTTTAAAAAAATCAAAGGCAACACCTGTGGCTGTCATTACAAACTCCAAGTACTGGAATTTCTCTCAAGAACTCGTTATTGGTGACTCCAAACCCATTCAGTTAAGTGTACCATGTGACTCACATGGCCAGTCTCTCTCGGATTGTGGTATTACACATTTGGATCATGGAAGCATGGAAGAACCTCATTTCTGCAATGTAGTAGAAAGAGTCTCTTGCTTCTGCTGCTTGTCTTGGATGCCTCCTGTACATCTGGTGTGAGGATTTATCTTTCTCTTCATCTATTATTCATCCACTGGGAGGGTTTAAGAATGTTTGCAAACTCTTAAGGCTGATTGATAGGTGAGAAGGTATGACCAAGGGGACGTTAGAAGCTTTACCCTGTCCGATGCTTCCTCAAAACATTCCTTGCTTGGCCTTACTCACACCTAGTCAGTCCACTTCAGTTTTAAAAATTAGCAACCCCTCCTACCTATAGAGCTAGAATTTGCCCATCAGGTAGAAGGCATGGCATGCTGGCAAGACAGAATTTGTTTTCATGTATATAATTATTCAGAAAAAAGAAATATGTTTCCTGTAAGTCATGGTAACTAGTTGAAGGTAGAGCTCATGTGTGGGGGAAGAAGAGGAATAGGTGAAAATGTCCTTATAAACATTTGTTCTTACAGACTCTAGTTTTGTCTCTATTTTGAGTTGCCCCCAAAGTGCCAAGTGCAAGTCACAATACAAAAAAGAGTCAATGGGCTGAAACCCTGCCCTCATTGTTCTCAATGGGAAAAATCCTATTGACATAAATGAGGCCCACCTTTTCACCATGAACCCTGGCTGGAAGAGCTTACCATCTATCTTGTCATGATTAGAATGGGACATAGTGCTAAATGCTAGGGGAAGTTTCACAAAGGCCAAAGAATACACAACAAAGTGGTTTAGAAAGAGTATTATTACTTATTGCTAATAAAACTATATTATTTATGTATTGATATAAGCAGATGTGTGTTTTGGGGAGAGATATAAATGAAGACAAGTGGTGGTCTCATGTTTCAGTTCAAGAAGTGCACTCCATGAATAGGAAAAGGTCATGGAAAACAGCATGCAGTCAGCCGTGATAGAATTGGACAAGCAGGTTACTGAAGCAAAAAAAAAAGGCTGAACAGGGTAAAGCAACAGAAACAAGGTTGAATAGATAGGGAAGGGCAGGTTAAGTCAGGGGCATATTTTTGTAGACAAATTTTAATTATAAATGAGCCTGAAATCTGACCTTACATTCAAGGAACCCTAAATCTGGACCAAATTCACATGGATATGTATATCCAGACAGTGCTGTACACAGGCTAGTGCTGGAACTGGAGGATACAGCTACATCAGCTCAGTGCTGTACTTGAGTTAATTAGCTCAACTGAGAAGCTGGTCTTAACCCAATGAACTTGGACTGGTAACATGACTGTACTACTGGATTTGGAGCTCCTGTGGGCAGAGCAAGTTCAGGTTATCTCTGCACAGCCACAGCACCTTCTGTGCCATATGGACATAGCCTTCAATTCCTCCTTTAAAACTAAGGGCTTGATTCTCCTATGTTCCCTAGTTTAAATGAGAAATAACTCACTTTTATTAATGTAAAATATATTATGATTGAATGGAGAAAATTAGGATCATACAAATCAGGACAACTGTTTATCACTATGACTCTACCCAAGACATTCTCAGCCTTGTCAGGTTTGCATAAAGGTTGCGCTTCCGACCCAGGGAGTAAACAACCAATGCATTCATCTCTGATTAATTAGATCAAAGAATGGTATAAACCCAAAAGGAATAATCTACTTTAAAAATGACATTGATTTGGCAGGAGAACATTCACTTTTTGTGGTTGCTTCAGCATTGCAGATGAAGAGAAGGATGTGCAAATAAAGAGATCTGTTCTGCCATCTGTAGTTTAAGTTCTTCCTGCCAATACCACATGTAGCTTAAAGATGTTTATTAACTGGTAACACAATTTTGCATGGACCTATTTACATCAGAGACATTATTATGAAAGAAGGACGAGTGATAAATAATAAGCTGACATTTTACAAAATACTAAAAAAAAATTAGTTGTCCACCCTATCCGTCTCATAAGGCAGGTCATATCATCTGCTGTATATGCTACTTTAATTTAAAGAGACAGGATGGAAGTTTCTAATTCAAAGGAGGAATATTTGTTAAACTATTTCTTCTGGGTTCATTTACTGGTTGGATTATGTCCTCATTTTGTATGCACTCTGGATGAAAACTGTCCTTTCCAGGCAAGCCATTCAAATATTATTCTCCATTCCAAAATTATTTTGAGGACTTAAGTTTAGAGAAACTAAGAAAGGGGTCCTTGAAAATTTTCCAGGCTTCTAACTGATTTTTTTAATATTTTTTTTGCAAAAACTGGTTGCTATCTGCGGGGTTTGTTTTTTTTTGTCAAAATATTTCAGCCAAAAACTGAAAAGATTGAAGCCCAAAACTTTGTTTTTGTTTTATTAAAACTTGAACATTTCCATAGGAGAAAATGTCAGACTAGTTGTAATTAGGAGCATCATGGCAGATTTTACCTACTTTCATAAAAGGGCTATTGAGCTAGGACCCCCCCCCCCCAAAAAAAAAACCCAAAACCCAGAACTCTACACAGAAAGTCATCTTTGAACAAAAAAAACCCCTATATTTTCTTTGAACACACATTTTGCAGTTCCTTAGAATATGTTTCTGTTTAATTAAAATTTAAAGGTGGGTTGGCTTCCAATGGTATTTTTAATGATAAGCCACATAGAAAAGTCTTGCAGAAAATTTCCTAGCTCCGCTACATATAAATACAAACTGAGTATGTCAGTGCTTTGAAATAGATGTTGTCCTCTTGCAATAATAACATTAAGCTAACCAGCCAAACATTTATGTTAACCTTGTGGTTCTATCTGATTGGGAACTGTTGTGATGACTGAACCGTTTCCAGAAATCCCTGACCCTTTTGGCCATGATATTGATAGCTGACAACTCTCTATAGATCGGAGCACAGATCCATACACATATTTGATTATGACATGCTGGAATCTGAAACTAGTTCCATTCAAAAGTTTAAGTCCCTGCCTGCATGCACATCAGGAAACTTCAGTCTGTCATAGTTAGCTTCAAGTATGTGGATGGTCCAGTAAGTTTGAATGAGACTGTGTGCTTAAAGCAAAGCAAGGACTTAACTTGCTGTGCTCAGGGCCTTGTATGCTATACATTTTATTTCAAGTTTAGGTGATTCCATGAGTTAAGTAGTCTGTGTTATAGAGCATTATTTTTCTTACACCCCCAAACTTGATAATGCTCACAACTCAAAAAGCACTTTAGAGTATATAAGCACTTTATATATATATATATATGCACGCGTGTGTATACACACACACACACACACACACACACACTAGCAAATTACCTGTAAAAAATGACTGGGGGGGTGGCAGAGCCCCTTCAGTCCCCCTTCAGGCCCAACCCTGTCCCCACCGGCAATTTGGGTTCAGGCCACTCCCCCGCCTACCCACCCCCCTCCATAGTGGCTCTGCCCCCTCTTTGGGGCCAGGTTCTCTCTCCCCACCCTCACCCCTGCTGCTTCAGCCTTCCGCCCACGGTCTCTCCCCCCACTCCAGAGCCAGGCCTGTGTCTGCCCCCCCTGCCTGCCACTATGGGCCTGGGTCTGTCCCCCCGCACTCTGCAGCTTTGGGTCCAGGCCTGCTTCCCCCTGCGGCCATTGCCGCACCCATGCCACCACTGCCCCGCACCTCCAGGCCTGGTGGTGGCCATGGGCCTGGGCCCAATGTTGACCATAGACCCAGCAGTGGTGGCAGGCACAGGCCTGGCAGTGGTGGTGGTGGGCCTGGGCCTGAAGGCAGCGGCAGGCTCAGCAGCGGTAGGGGGAAAAGGGCCTGGAGGGGCAGCTTCAGGCAGAGACTCAGTGCGATGGCTGCAGGCATGGGGTGGCAGCCACAGGGTGGTGGGCGCAGCTACTGGTAACCACCCCCTACATTCTCCTCCCCCCTACTCCCCCCTCCCTGCCGGCTCTTGTTGGGGGATGAGAGGGGGTGCTCTGGCCCCTGGCTCCAAGGAACAGATCAGGGAGGGCGAGGCTAACTCCGGCTCCTGTGCTATGGCAGGGCTCCAGTTCCCGCTGTTCCCCTCTGCTTCCAAGAAGGGATGGGGGGGCTGACCTGCCCCCATCCCAACCTCCAGGCCCTCAGTCCCCACTGTCATGGCAGCATTCTGCCGTCTGTCCTATCTGTCTAGAGCACTATGATTGGCTGCTGAGACAGCCAGTCAGAGTGCTAATAAAGCGTTACGGACAGACAGACAGACTAAGCCTTTTATAATATTAGAATATCTATGCGCGTGCACACACACACACACACACACACACACACACAGATCACTTATTCTTTTAAATAGAAGTCTTATTCTGGGAGTCCCCCTCCCCCCCCAATAAGAGTTCTATTTAAAAGAATAAGTGATCTGTTTGTATTATTGAATACTTCCTGAATAGGTCAAGCAGTTGGTCAGGAACTCTATTCATATATGACATTAAAAAATTATGAGTAGAATGTAAATCTTTGCTCCGCCACTTTGGTTGATTGAATGTTTTGGAAAGCGCTCCTATTATTTAAGAGAAATTGTTTTAAAGGTTTGTTTAAAAAAGAAGTATGGCAACACATCCCCCTTAGTAAGAATATTTTCATAAATTATTGAAGCAATGCATCCAAGAAATGGCATTTAAAGGCTTTGTTAGCATATCCATTGCAATTTCTCAATTTCAGACACTTATATGGTCTCTGCAGGTTGAACATTCATTTATGGAGGTTCAATCCAGGCCTGACTTTTAAAGTTACAGAGGCCCTCATTTTACCCAAGTTACTCATAATGGGTAATACCTAGTTTGCGAGCAACTCCACTGAAATTGTTTATTGAGATTACCTGAAATTGGGGATTAAGATGCTACTAAATACACGAGTAAAGGTGACCAAGCATGGTTCTGAATGACCGGTTCTTTGCAGACATGTTTTCTTTTCATGCTTAAGAATCCTTATCTGTGCTAAAATCCCTGTTTATATCCATGTGGAATTTTACCCTTAAAAGGAGAGGAAGCTCAGGCCTATATTTCTGATTGCTGTGGTGCAATCTATTCAATTGTTGTTAATTTCATTTCATTTCATTTTTAATTGATTTTTCTAGCTGTAGGAGAACTAAGAAAACAGTAGATGTGTGAAATGTTTTATGTAAGCCTTCATATAGGGAACATGATATACATTAGATATTTATATATACAACCCAGCAATTTAATGTATGATTAGGTTTATTAATGTGCTGCTGCTATTTAAAAAACTCCAATTTTTTAACATATCTTGTGTTGGGCCTCATGACTGTATAAGGATGCAGAGGTGAAATTATGTGTTCCTGGTTTCCAACCTAGGGGTATGCATGATCTTGCTCTTAGTTTTTAAGTAGTATATGAGATATACCAGTGGAACACAGGACTTGCCGTTGTAAGGTCTGCCGAGTTCAGCATCCTGTCTTCAGCAGTGGGCAGTACCAGATGCAGTATTACCAACTCTCATGATTGTTGGCTTTGTTCTTAAAGTCTACACTTCAGGAATGTGAAAAACTTAGCTCGTCTTTTATCTATCTATCTATCTATCTATCTATCTATCTATCTATCTATCTATCTAAATACATATAGATAAAAGAAAGAGCTAAATTTTTCACATTCCTGAAGTGTAGACTTTAAGAACAAAGCCAACAATCATGAGAGTTGGGAACACTGCAGATGGAAGAGCCCCAACAGCAGAGAGATGCAGGATAGTCCTTACTAACTAAAGATTGGTGCAAATTCAAAGCATGAGCTTGATATCCCTTCCAAAACACTTTTTTTAGGACCCACTCCTGATTCCCCCTCCCCCCCCACTAATAGCCAGGGGTTAGGACTGTTGGGGGAGAGGTAGAACTCTTTCAGTATTATGGGCTTTGATTCTGAACTGTTTCATCAGTAGCATGGCAGATGGTAAGACAATATCAATGGCTGCTATTACAAGTAATACCTATGCATTAACTTCACTCTTCCCTGGAGGAAAAACATAAAAAAACAAAACAGAACAAAAACAACAAGCAAGGCACTTGGCATGCTTGCTCAAAAAAATTCCCTAGCCAAAGCAATTAAGTTCAGATATGACTCCTTTAGGGACATTAATGTTCTGCTGAATCATTTTTCATCTATTGATTATTCCTGTTGCAGCATCAAAAATTTAACTTCTCAGAGTTTAATTATGGACCCTTATTTACATTGTGCAGCATTTACTGATGTGAATTGGCCTACTGAAGCCCCAGTGCAAGGCTGGGAGAACCTGAGATGATTATATCTCGGCTTAAGCAGTCTATTTTGGAAGCCATCCCTGACAAATACTCTTTGGTCCTGCAGCTGTTTCATGGAGGACGTTAAAAGGCCAATACAGTGAAGTGTTTGAAATGTATCTAAATAATATTTGTACTAAATAAAATGAGCTTTAGGCTGTAATGTGGCAACACTCATTATTAGTGAAAAATTGGCACAGCGTAAAACATTGTGAAGGCCTTTGCCAGATCAAGGGCCAGTATGTTCAAAACAGCAATAACTATGGACAAATTAACAAAAGCAAGTTAAAAGCTGCTCCGCAGTAACTTTCCATGTACCTTGTCTTAGCCTGTGGTAAGTGAAGGCTGGCCCACAGTAAGTTACCAGTCAATGAAACAAGGTAAGTTGCTGTGGTATAGCTTTCACTTACCAGGTACGGGAAGGTATGTGGACCATTATTATGGAGCATCAGTAAGTCCTTGCCCTGATTTAAGTCAATGTACTTTGTTCATACCCTCAGCAATTTAGGTTCATAGCTGTTTTGAAAATCTAGTTATAAAAGTTAAAATAGAAGCTGCTGAGTGCTGAGCACTTTTTTAAACCACATCTCAGTTGTGGGTGTTCAGCTTTAAACATCTGCCCTTGAGCTCTTTGGAAAATCTGTTGTTTGATAAGCTGAATTTCTCTACACAAAGACTGCTACATAGACAGTCTCTATGCAAGAAAACAATTCTTGGTTAAAAGCATCCATTCTTTTTCCTTTAATTTATCAGTTTAGGCATTTTTGGTCAGCTCTGAGATCACTCACTTTGAGTCAATTATTTTAGGAACGGCCAGAGATTTTCCATTTTTCAAGAATAATTTTTAACAATCAGTATTGCCCTTAGTATACTTACTTCTCTTGATTATGAGCTGCATCTCTCATGGATCATCCCTAGGTTTTATAAAGTGAGTAATGGAGGAGAGAGAGCCTCTGGCCCTAGATGTGTTCTTTCCAGAAATTTCTCCCAAGATTGTTGATAGTCTTGCATTTTCAATTTGCTTCTTAAAGGTCCCTTTCTCTTTCTTGCATTATTAGCATGTGTTATTTGATTTGCTTCTACTAGTTATCATTTCCATGTGTGTGTTACTATTAGGAAGGAAATGGTATTTGTCTGTGAAACAACTTGACAGTAATGTGCTGCTGTAAAGGGAAAAAGACATTGCAAATTGTGTGCGTCAGATTGCAAGCCCTTAATTTGCAAAATTCGAAAGGAATTTTAGATTAGGTTGTAGAAGCAGGCCTTATAATAACATAAGGGAGGTTTGTTTAAAATGTTTGTATAGTAAGGTGCCCTCCAGGGCTAGCTGTGAAGCTCCTGGGGTCCCTTCAGCCCTTACTCACTCTGGTCTCTGTGGTCAGTCACCCCTTCATTCGCTTGCCACACCTTCATGTGTATAAGGGAGGATTTCCCAATCTGCTCTCATTCTAATGATCACCAGGTGTCCGTGGTCATTGCCTTATGGGCTAATTGCATGCTTTTTCCACCCCTACACTACTCCTCATGCCTTGCAGGTGTCATCACTCACTGATGTTCCCTCTAAATAGCCTGTCTCTGGCTTCTGGACCTCCTGGTCCCACACTCTTGAGCTCCTGCACTTTCTGCTGGGCCCTGCTCTTTTTCTTGCTTCCTGCACACCCTCCTGGGCCCTTAGGGACCTTTTCCAACCCCTCCAGACTGCTGCTGGCTGTACTCTCCAAGTTGGCATTCCAGGGCTGCACCCATCCTGTTTAGGAGATGTTCCCACGGTAGCCTCCAGGATCTTACTGCCTATTCCACTCAGGGTCTGGGCTTATATCCTGTCTAATCCCAGCCCTCTCCTAATCAGGTGAGGCTCTCATTAGCCCCCTTTGCCATCTGTTGGGCACTTTCCAGGCTGCCTCTCCTCCTAAAGTGGCCGGTACACTCATCATCCTGCCACAGTTTGATTCTGAAGTTTTCTCTTCTTTTTGTTCTTCCCAGCTTATTCTGTGTCACTGCTAAAAACCTAGAATCGTCACCAGGCTTATACTTCTACAGACTATAACCCCACTTAACCATCACCACTTTTTCAGCCCAAAGGAATTAAGAGAAATCTCTTCTTGTGCCATTATTTCCTTTTGCTGGTAAATGTTGACAGTAAATGAACCACTGTCTACTTATGACCTATTCCAGGGGTTGTCAGCTGGGGATACGCGTACCCCTATGGGCACTTGAAAAGGCCCTAGGGTGTACATGCAGGTAGGTAGGGACAGAGTGCTGCAATGCACTATCCCACACTGCCACGCAGGCACTGCCCACCTGGCTGGATGCAGGGGAGCAAGGGAAACTCTCACACAGTGGCTGCTGCTGCTCTGCATCCAGCCATGCGCCACCCCCCAGTCAAGGTCCAGCTGCATGCCACCCGCTGCTTGGCAGCCAGGGACACACTGCTCCGCGTCCAGCCACCAGGGCGTACAGTGATTCAAAAAGGTTGAAAATCCCTGACCTATTCAATGTCTTACCCCTGACAGCAGGGAGCAGAAGGCAACGAATGAACTATAGGATTTGACCTTCCTTTACATTAGTCTAATATTTTCTAGGAAAAATCCAAAGAATTCTCAGGAATTATTTTATTGTGGCATGAAAAAGAGGAAAATGCAGAGAGGATGGTTCAGTGGTTAACTTGCTCACCTAAGACTAGTGACCTGAATTCATTTCCCTGTTTTGCCACACACTGTATATGGCCTGTGGCAAGTCATGTAAGATATATCTAGGCAGCTGTATATAACTTACAATAGTATATAACTTGAAGGCCACCGATATACCTTATCATATTCCAGGTAGTCTGCACTGCTCTGGGCAGGCTACTTCATAAACCAGGAGCAGCGTAGCTGCATCCACGCAGTACTTTAGCAGAAGGAAAGGTTTATTCCTTATTAGCAAGAGGATGGGCTAATTGGCGCTGTCACACATCTGTGGCAATTACACGGATGCACAGTTTCCAATTTAGGAAGCAGCCCTTTTGGCACAAAGCAGTTTTTTTAAAGGCGCCAATCTGAAGTATGGTAAGTTTACTATACAGAGATAGCCTTATTCTCTCACTGTGCCTCAATTCTCCCTTGTAAAATGGGGATAGTGATTCTTTCCTACTACACAGGAATGTCATGAGGGTAAATACATTACAGACTGTGAAGGGCTCAAATCCTGTGGTAATAAGAGCCATTTAAGTACAGTAGCTAGATGGATGAATGTTTTAGTTCCTTTACAAAAAACTGAACGCATAAAGAGCAACTTAATTTTGAGTGTGTGTGTGTGTGTGTGTGTGTGTGTGTGTGTGTGTGTGTGTGTGTGTATAAGTCCTTGGATCCTTATCAGATTTGGTCCATTAAGATGAATATGTCAAATAAAAACAGTTGTGTTAATTTCATTACATCAGAAGGCAAAAGCAAAATCTGTAAGAGAGAAATATTTTCAAACCTCAAGGAGAGTATTAGAAATGCTGCAGAGGAAAAATAACAGCAAATGACTTGCCAGAGCACGGCTAACTATAACAGAGTTAAATAACAAATGGGGATATCATAAAGAGATCAATACATAGAGGCATAGAAAATAGAGATGGAAAAGATCTATTGGGTCATATTGTGCATCTCCTGCCAGGATACAATTGTTCTCTATAGTATATTCTCAAATTCTTTATCCAGTCTAGTTTTAAATTGCCCAGGCAATGGGACTTGGACTACTTCCCCTGGGAGTCTCTGTCACAGCTTGATAGATCTCATTGTCAAGAGATGTTTCCAGATATTTAACCTAAATTATACTCAGTTTCAAGCCATTAGTGCTAAAGTTTCCTCCTTGGTGTTTATATCCTTGAAATATATGCAGATTACCATCATAACACTTTCAGTGTTGTTTGGGAAACCTAGCTGTGTTTCTACTGTACAAGGCAAAGGGATGTGTATGTATGAATAGACAGTGAAGGGATAGGATTGTACTCTTAAATACCATCCTCAAACAGAGCATCCACAGTTGTGACCGCCTTCACTTCATGGCAGATGCAGAGCGTTCACGGCAGGGAAGATGACCCTGGGCACAGTGCTGCACTGCCGTGGTTATGCTATTCCAGTACCTGAGATAATTCAGGTATCTATGCGGCACTGCATTCCTTAGTTGACATGAACTGAGCTGGGATATGAGCCATGCTGTCGTTGCTCCGGCAGGCGTGGGTGAAGGCCAGATTCTGATCACCTGCCAGAAGAGATGGTTGTCTTTTGGGAGAGTTATTTCAGCACAGCCTGCCCCTCCTACATATGTTAGAGCCATGGTTTGGATAGTGGCTGGGAGGGAAAGCTTTATCTTTTGTTTTTTTACTGTTTCTTATAAGTCTGCTCTTAATTTCCTGACTATTTTTCTCTGAATTCTCTCCAGCCCTTTATAATGCGCCACTCAGAGAATTTCGTAGCAACCCTCAAGAGCAACAATTAATTTCTAATACATGATCTTTTTAAACGCCATGATGACAGGAATCTAAGTCATGCCACTTTGAATGTTTTGGCACTTGTTTATTGTTTGATAGTACTTTTAATTATATCTCAATGTGATGTTTTGCTGTGTTTAATTAAATAGATGTTTCATGCCACAGCACTAGAAGTTACAATTATATTTACAATTAACACTATGCTGGCTAAATGAGAAATATTTTTCTTCTTTAAAAACCTCCCTTCAAGATGTCTTTTTTTCCCCCCCATCATTCCTTTCACTATTTTTAAATGCTAGCAAATCCTTGAGCTCCAGCCCCATCACATCACTTTTCTGTACCTTAGAGTCTTGCTGCCAGATGAGAACTTTGGACAGTGGGATTGGGACCTTCCCTCTCCCAGACTCAGGGAACCGGTCAACGGCACGGCACGTTTCTAAGCAAGAATCGACCTTAGAAACTGAAGTCTTCACGTCTCCTGAGGAAGTCCTTCCTTCAGCTCCTTCAGTGAAAGCCAAAACTCTCGAGCGAGAAGTGCCTTCCACGGCTAAGAGCCAGGGATCTGTAGAAAGCATAATTAGTCATTCAACATCTGATCCTACCATGACAGCCAAAAATATACGACCTTTTCAAAGTCGACTTCCAAAACCAGCCTCCTCAGGTAAAATGCCAATTACATTGGAAATTAGATTCTTTCTGTCCTAACATCTGTTTCGATTAGCAGAAGTCCTGTAATAATGACATTAGATAACAGGCAATGTTAAGCAGGTATCGGAAAAGATTCCCTATGTGAATATATAAGATTAACAAGTTGGTGACCTGAGCCGTGTGGAAAATTTGTTACGCATAGTGCTTATCTGAGAGAGAAAAAAAATGTATAAAATATTAAATCCCTTCCCAAGAAACAATATTTGAGTAAAAACGTAGGGCAGGCCTGACAGTCGGCTTGAAAAAGAGTGGTGGATATTCATCAGCTTTCAGGAATAGTCTCTAAATTTGCTGCCAGGAATAAAGAAGGGTCATGTTGTGATATTAAAATGTGAAATGACAAAAATAGACTTGCTTTCAAAATTGAACTTGGACTACATTGCAATTTGGACTCAGCACATAAATTTGGTATCAATGAATGGTTGGCGATAACCATAAACGTTAAGTCTTGTGATAAGTTGCTGGATTGTACAAACATATGGATTTACAGTAACATAAAACATGCATTTTAATGTAGCAGCTGAATGTGCATAAACTATTAACATATAAAACAATAGTCAACAAAGGAATAAGAGGCATGTAAAGGTTCCACTACAGTGCACATATGCATATAGTGTAAGAGCGAGGTTGTAGCTGTGATGGTTCAGAAATTATATGAGGCAAAGATTTCTTAGGTGATATCTTTTATTGGCCCCGCTATATAGTTGGCCCAATAAAAGATATTACTCCAAAAAAAATTCTTGCCTCTCACATGCATATACACACACAGAGCTTTACGTGTGCACATAATTTACTGTAGCAAACAGTGTGTATGTGTGTTTAATAATTAACTTCTGTTCCTTTACTAGTGGTTTAATTAATTAACAGAAGTTAATTTTCCAGTACAATATTATTTATTTCTTTGTATCATGTTCATTTCAAGATTGGGGGGTTATATTCTTCAAAAATGAATATAAACTCAGAGGCTTCAAAAATTTTCCATTAAAAAAAATACAAGGAAGCATGTGCATATGTACACACACACACACACACACACACACACACACACACACGGCATGGATTGCTTTTAGATGATTTTTTTAGCAGTTTGTTAGAGTAAAATGTTTGTGGCAACTATGAGCTGATCCTAATGTATTTGACTTGCATGTGTCATTTCGGTCTGCACCACACTGACAAAGAAATTCTGTCCCCTGAAGATGTGAAGCTACACAACAGATTCAGCTTTATGTAAGGACACCAAGTGTGTGTTCCACTAATGAACTGATATTTAAACTGAACCTAAATGTGAAAAAGCTCCTGTTATACATTCATGAGAATTTACAAAAGAGCCATTCTAATTAAACATCTTGGAATTTAGTTGATTTAGGAATATTCCCAGTTCTGAAATGCAGTGGTATAATAGAGTGCAAACACACATCATAGGCTTCATTTCAAACCCCCTGGTCATTTTGAATCAAACCTAAATAAAAGATATTTTTAATACATACTATTTTTTAAATAAATGTACTGTTAATTAATGGCACAGCTGAGAGAGAGTCAGAAGAGAAATCTTAGTTATAGATTATATGCTACATGCTTGAATAGCCACATGTGTGACCTCAATTCAGCAGAGTGCTATGGAGTAGACTCCATGATTAAACACTGTCATTATAACAAATTGAATAGAAACTGCAAGCATTGAATTGCTTCATAAGAAGTTGGTAGCAGTAAGATTGTTCTGATCTTAATGCTAATATTCACAGCGCCAACCTTTTAAGGTTTGTATCTTAATTAAAATGTCATGAAGAGATGTAAAAAAAAAAACTACCCAGTATACATCAGATGGTGAGGTCAACTCATTCTTTCCTGGAATATTTTCATCTGACCCTTCTTCCTCTCACTTCCTCTCCAAAATCACAACTCTCGTTTTGCTCCACAATGCGCTGTTTATTTTCTGACATTTTAGTTGTATGTAGTATTAATTTAGTAAATAAAAAGACTAGTTGATTTAGAAAATTTCTCCTAGGAAAGTATCAGGTCTTTTTATTTTTGTTTCAAAACACGAGTTTGCTTTATTCCTCTCTGTCAGAATACAAACAGAACCGATCCTACAGTGTTATCTAGGAAACAGGTATTGCATTTTGTTTCTCATTTGAAAAGCATTTATATTTTAAGACTCAAAGAGGGGATTTAAACTACATCTTTCTCCCCTTCTCTTGCTCTTGGGAAATTAGATTAGACTCATCCACCTTACTCACAATAAACTATTCTGTATTATACAAGTTGTCCTACGGAGGTGAAAGTGTATTTGACTGACATAAAAGTATCAGAATCTGGCCCCAATTTGGACACAGGATCACACTTGCACAAAACCAATCATTACTGTTAATGCAATGACAACTAGATCTGGAATTTAAATCATCTCTTTTTAAAATCAGGAATGATTAACTTAACAAAGCAAGATGGACAAGAACAGAGTTCTGTATCTTCAGCATCATTAGAGCAGACCGAAAAACCAGCGGAAACCAAGAAGATTCTTCCAGACTGGACCAGCAAGAAAACTATTAAATCAAAGGTATAAATTAAAATGAATGCTCTAGTAGCATTTTATTCGATACACTATAGTCTAAACACAGCATTTAACTGTAGAGTCAAAAATTGCTAACAGTTTTTAAGACAGTGAACAATTGACAATCTAATAATAATGATAATATTTACCACATATTCTCTCATACCATGTTCCCCCGTAAGACATGCACCTTGTTTTTGGAAGGTAGAACGAAGAAAAAAAGATTTTTCCAGAGTCATGGCCTAATATGTGACAGAGATTAAGTCTTCTTGGATAGTGTCCAAGAAGTGGGGCATCCCAGGAAACAGTCTAAAGACCCTGCTACACATGCAAATTAAAGCTTGACACCTTTTTGAGGTCTAACTTTTTATTGTGTGATACGTACTGTACACATATAGCTGGTCTCAGGGTAATTGCACATTTAACCAGTTACTTGTACAATACCTGTAACATGTAGAGGGGTCTTAAGTGAGGCAACAGAATTTCCTGATATGGCTGGACATCTACAAGGCTAGGTCTGAGACTCTTGCAAGGGCAGCAACAAGGCTGTTACTTCTTTACAGTGAATGAGTCTTATTATAAGTTCCAGTAAATAATAATAATCAACCCAAACCACAGTCCTCATCAAGATCCTACTGAGTGCATATAGAGCTCACTTGCTGTGAGCTAACGCAATTGCTGCTTACAGCACAAGATACAGTGCTCACCCAATAGCTACTACAAATTCCTTAGCAGCTATAAGAGTGTTAACACTGGATTGCAGGGTTTCTGCTTGCTAGGACCACAGAGAAGTGGCAGGCATTTTGTCAGTGTTAGAACACAGTGTCTGCATACTTCTATTCTTCCGGTTTTCTAATCCAGTTAAGAAAAATCAGTTTTCCCACTTAAGACATGAAGCTGAATTTTGGAGGGCTGATAGGGGAGAAGGCATGGGTGGTATATGAATATATATGGTACTTAGCACATTTCATCAGAGGACTTCATTTTTATTGTTAATTCTACAGTCCACAAAGGTATGGTAGGTATCTTGTGTCATGCTTAACAAACATTCATTAATTGAACATTATCCCTAGGCATTTTGTAGAGGTCAAGATACCATAACAAGATACACTGTTTCTTTAAGGCTAGGTACAGACATTCAGAAAGCCCAAACCTGAATTGATTCAATCTCTAACCTGCAGAGATTGATTCAATCTTTAACTGGCACTTCTTTATCTAACCTGCATAGATTGAACTGATCTGCAAGTGAATAGGCATTCATTTTTGATTCTGGAAATGCAGGCACATGCCTGCAGTGGCTCAGGCCAGAAGCCAGGGACACTAGAGCATGCCCTCCTTTCCCTTCCACACTAGCCGCAAGGCTGGAGGGAAGCTGACCTGGAGAGGTATGGCAAGGCCCTGGCAGGCTGCTCAGGATAACTGGGGAAGGGTTTAAACCCCCACCCTGGCCTGCAGGAACTCCAGCTGGGGTGTGCCTGGAGGGGAAGGGAGAAGCAGCCCCTGCCAGGTTTGTCCCCAGGTGGGGAGGGGGCATGGCCAGACACCAGCCCAGGCAGCACCTCAGGGAAATCAGGAGCAAGGAGGTGTATTAAATTCCCCTGTCTAAGGCAGAGGGGAAGGGGGAATCCCTGCTTAGCAGGGAGTGGTGAGGGAAGGGAGGAAGGGGAGCAGGGGGAAGCCAGGCAGATGCCTGCAGTCTCTGCCAGATCTCTAGCAAGGGAGCAGAAGGGAGGGGCCAGCTCTGCTGTGGAGCAGAGAGCCCTGCCCAGCCCAGCCCAGAGAGCAAGCCGGGATGCTGGGGGTGTCTGGTTTAACTTAAACCAGCAAGGGGTCTGGGACGGATATTGCATAAGTCAGTTTGACCCAAATCAGTTAAGTCTGATATTATATTCAACCAGGTTGATCTCAAACCGGTTTCAGCCATTTTCAAACTAGTTTATGTGCACTGAACATCTGTTCTGTTATAGGTTTAAACCAATTTTGGATCACTTAAATGGTTTATGTGTATCTGTCCCTCACCTAAGAGTCTGGCTCTCTTTGTTTTCCTTTAGAGAGTTAGGCCTGTTTTTCCCCAGGTCTAGCTCTGCTTGTTTACGTGAAATGAGTGTTTGGCATAGATGTGATATGAAATTAAGGTGAAAGGGGAAAACTCTTCTTTTGTTTTCTGCCTTTTCTTTTGATGAGTCCCTGCAGTGACCTGTCTTTCAGTCCTTCCCTGAAAACTACAAAAGGAACAAATTGTCAAAGACGCACACCTCTGAGCACGTTAGCATACACATGCATCTATGGAAAAACTACCCTTGATGGCTGCCAGGCTCCTCTTCCCTAGAAGAGCCACATCACCACGGCTGGTTGGACACACAGAGAGGGTGGCAGTGGCCATGGTTAACAAGTAAAAAAAAAATCCTACCTGAAGAAAGGGAATAATTAGGCAGTTCTGCTCCAGAGCTGGCCAGCAACCCTCACATTGTTCATATTCTTCATACCATGCTGTAATTTATGCTTTCTTCTATGTTTCCATATGGTGGAGTCTGGAGTTTTTTGTGGGGTGGTGGGAGGGAACAGGGGTTTACTGAAGCACTTTTTTCTGTTAAATCAGCCCAAACTCCTACACAGACCTAGAAGGGTTACGTGACTTGCTTTGTGTCACATTGGCAAGGCAGCTACAGACCTTGATTGGAGTCCAGAGCTGCTGACTCTCCCTCTGATGCTTTTGTCAGTAGAGCATGTTTCTTATCAGATGAGTAGCTGCTATTTTGAATTTCTCAGTGCTGCATGGGGAGATTCAGAGCTACTGTAAAGTGTTTTTTTTTTTTCTAATAGGTTTAAGAGTGCTGGGAAAATGGGGTTTGAGTTCAGGTGATTATTGTACTTGTGAATCCAATTTTTTGACAGATAATCAGATCTCCAAGCAGAAATATCAGATGTGGCTTCCTTCTTTCTAGTTCCTGGGTTTCACCTGCTGAGCTGCTGCCATTGAACTCTTGCATCTCCAGCCCTTTTCATTTTTCATTTTTTCATTCCTTTTAAAAAAAAAAAATTTTATTTTATTTTTTTACTTCCAGAGGGACCCATTAAGTTTTGCATGAGAAACTTGACTTGTAGAGTCAAAAGACAGGTAGCCAATTGTGGAGTCATAGGGAGAAAAAAATTTGGGGAGGGGGGGTGAGTGCATGCATGCATGCGCACCCCCTCCCACAGCAAGTAAGTCTGTGGGGAAAGGGCTGGGGAGGGCAGATCGAGGCCTCACCCCACACAGCCGGGGTGGGGCACGGGACAGATCATCTGCGGGGTGGCCAGGATGGTGGGGGGGGGGGGGGCTCCCCCCACTGACCATCGGGGGGGTGGCCGGGAGGGGGGGGGGGGGGGTGGCTCCCACCACTGCACGCACCCTGGGAGGCAGGGGGGACATGTGCCCCCAGGTCTACATAGGGCAGGGTGGGGTGCAGCTGCAGACAGGAGCCACTGCACGCACACCAGGAGGCATGGGGGGCATGTGCCCCCGGGTCTACATGGGGCACGGCAGGCTTGAGCTGCAGACAGAAGCCAGGACAGTGTCAGGCTCTTCCTGGCAGGGGGGAGCTGGACTGGGCTGTGCTCGGGACAGGCAGCAGGAGCAGTGCTGGGAGCGGGGGTTACAGTGAATTTTGGGATGGTTGCATCCCCCACCCCTCCATAGCCCTGCTCCCAATGCTGCCACCACACTACCCGAGCATAGCCTGACCCAGTTCCTCCCCCCCAGGAAGAGCCTGGCACAACCCCATCCCCAGTCCGCAGCTAAAGCCCATCCTGCCCTAAGCAGGCAAGCACCCCCCATGCTTCCTGGGGTGTACGTAGCAGCAGGAGCCACTCCCCACAGATGAGCCGCTCGCAGCTCAGTCCCACGCCCCACCAGCTGTGTAGCGCCCACCCCAGACCCAGACCCATTC
The DNA here is from genome assembly GCF_000455745.1 of Alligator sinensis. NCBI lineage: Eukaryota > Metazoa > Chordata > Crocodylia > Alligatoridae > Alligator > Alligator sinensis. Next base: position 831,794 of record NW_005841899.1, on the reverse strand, counting down.
CCTCCCCGCCCCTGCTGCAGCTGCCAGAAGCCCACAGCCAGGCTGCCCTGCATCCCTACCGCTGCCCTGCATTTGTGGGGGGCTAAGCCCGTTAGCCCCCACCCTTCCGCTGCCTATGTGTGGAGTTTATTCTTTCCTCTATGGCCCTTCCAAATGCCAGGGGCAGGAAAGGGGACAGGACTTTCTGATGGCTGTTTTGGGCAGAAGTACAAAAACCAAGCGTGTTTTAGGCTGGTCATTCTAAATCATTGTCTGTAACCCCTTTGCACTGAACTATCCCATCACGCACTTTGTGAAACCCCTGCATGTTATCGACTTGCTAGCTTAGAAATTTTTTTGAGATTTTAAAATTGTACTTGATGGCTACTATTTACTATGAGCACACGTAAATAAATAATCTGCAGAAAGTTCATAGCCTTGAAGCAGTTTTACAGAGGGAAAGACAGTCACAGAATTGGCTATGTATCAGTGGGGACTTAGCAGGACAATAATACTGGTTATCTCCTATGTTGTAAGGAGTTTGATTCCTTGCTCCGTGATAAGTTGATGCAGTTAAATTAGTAAATCAGCTTTCTTTTTTCCAATTGAACTATCTGCGTGCACCAGGTGATGAGTGCAAAATGTTCTCTTTCCTATCAACATACTTGATTATTGGGATGAGCATGAGCTACCTGATTAATTGTAATGCTGTTATTTGTACAGGACAGAACGCTGCGAGTGTGCACGTACTCTGCCAGCAGCAACTCTGACACTGAGACAGAGACAGAGTATGAAACAAATGAGTTTGGAACCGAAGAGGAAAAGTTAGTAGAGTTAACACAGAACAACAAACAAGGTAATTGAAAATTTGTACATGGGAATTTATAGTTCTCATCCCCATCTCGACTGCAGCTGATTGTGTCTTCCTTTGAGCTGTATATATCTTGTTTTCACTTTTTAACTCCACATCTTTCTTCAGATCTAATTTTCCATTGTGTACTTTTTATTGTATATGAACATCATTTTTTTTTTTCTTTCTTTCTTGCACCTTTTTTTCTCATCAGGAGCCTACCTAAGTCTAAGGATGTATTCATATATCCCTATGGTGCAACTAAAAGTCTTCAGTTGCATTATTGCAGCAATAAAGAAGTGACTATAAAGAACTTTTTTTTAATTCTTTGGTATGTTAAAATAAACCAGTGATCAAGGCCATAGTTTGGAAACCTCCCTATTATAGCAGTACTGGTTATGCTGGTATAGTTAAGCCTTCTCGTTAAATATTACCACTTTCTGAGGACAGTACTCAGTTGCTGGAATTCACTGGGAATAGCAGTCTAATAAAAAGCTCAAAAGTGAATTTCTTGGGGTAATTTATTTATTTATTTATTGTAGTGGGCTGTCAGGTTTAGAGGCTGCGGTCCTCACTTAAGCACCAACAGCATTTTTACACATGTAGGCACCACAACACCAAGCGCTTTGAAAAGTGCCCAGTGCTGTGACACTTGCAGTGGTATAAGCGGAGAAATCTCATCAGCACTGAGAAAATGGCAGTGGCGTGCTTTTGAACTAAAATGCCCCACTGCCATTTTCTGTGCGCTGATGCACATTTCACCACTGTTACAACTGTAGACAGCACAGTGCAGTTCACTTCAGCTGGCGTGTGGAGCAGACTCGATTAATCGGCAGATCTCTGGTCCATCATGGGAAAAAAGTATGTGTATAAATGCCCCCAAATAGGAAAACCATCAGCATTATTAGTACAAGTTACCCCACAGCGTAGTTTAGTTTCTCTTAGGGAGAGTATTCCCTACATCGTTAAGAGTGCGATCAGGGTCCATTCAGTCCTTGGCTTCCTTGCCAGGGAGAAATGCAAGGGGGTGCATAGGTCCAGTGCAAAGTTTCTGCACCACTGAAGCCCCACTTAAGCCCTGAGAATTTAATTGAAACTTCAGTGATGCATAGGTTTTGTGTTGACCTTTTATACAGGACTGAACTTGACCCAGCTGAAACTATCACCTACAGTAGATACTGCAATGATATGTGCATTTAAAATGCCACAGGCAGCTCAATACTTGAGTTAGATACACACTTGCCATTTAGTGTCTGCCAGGAACTAAACTCAGCGTTTGGCACTTTTAAAGATAATCCATTTGGAGGTTTTTCCGCAAAGAGATAGTGGGAGAGTGGGAAGTTAAGATCACTTATATATTTAGGTCACACTCCTATAATTGTGGGTTAATCTTTGGTTATATGCCCAATGCTGCAGGTGAGTAACTGAAGCAAATAAGCATGCCTGACATTTTTCTATCACCAATATCCTTATGTGAGAACCCTGTTTTATTTTATTAAACAGATGATATCAGACAATTACCATTCTTTCTCTATCCATCACACTTTTTAAAGGATGTTATTCAGGGGTTCTGGTTTTCTCTGTTAAAAAATTCAAAATTCTCTGATGGAAATCAACTCCCAAATTCTCTGATTTAAAACCCCCTAATCTGCATTTTCCCATGATTAAAATGAAACACCACTATATAGATAGGCATCAGATGAGCACAATGTTGTAGGGATATATTTACAATTTTAAAGCAATTTGGAAGCCTGCCAGTGCCTCCGTCATTATAATTTAATTTTGGTTTTTTGTAACATGGAAAATCAGAGCTGCCCCTGCTCCCTTTGCTCATCAGGATGCGGTTCCACCTGCAGCTGTCTCTACCTCCCACCCCCTGCTTTGTGGTGCTGAGTAGCCCTGATATGCTGGTGCCCCTCACTTCCAAGCGCCCCCAGCCCTGTCAACATGACCCACGCCCCCCCTGTCACCGCCAGCCCTGCTAGCATGACCTGCAGGCAGAGTTGGCTTTAGTGGTGGTCAATGAGAGCAACCATCCAGGGAACGCACCGAGGTGGCAAGGGGGCATCACAGCTCCCCAGTGCAGAGCCCTGCCTCAGCTCAGGTAGGGGCCGAGGAGGAGGCAGGGAGCCAGAGGTGCCCCTTATTTCCAACGCTCAGCACCCTTTCTCCCACCCCCAGCTTTGCCAGAGGGGACCCCCAGCTGCCCCCAGGCCCAAGTCCCCCAGTGTGTGGGGCAGGGAGGGGTGTGGGGTAGGAGGGGTGTGTGTGGGGCATGAGGGTTGCCTGACCATAAGTGATGCCAGAGGCAATGTGTTGGGGGGGCATTGGGAGCAAGTGCCCCCCCCCAGATTTCTGTGCCCACAGCAGGCATGGTAGCACTGGGCAGGAACTGCCTGTGTAGCCCAGCAGGCAGAACCCAGCATGGGAGGGCAGAGCAGGTGGTGAGACTCTTTGCTGCTGCTGCTGCAAGCCCCAAACCAGCTGCTCTGCCGTGGTGAGGTGCCTCCTGCCCACACCCCCACTGCAGCAATAGGCAGGGGGCACCTCACCTTGGTGGCTGTGGTGGCACGGCTGGTGTGGGGCTTGCAGTGGCAGCAGCAATGAGTCTCAGTGCCTCACTTCACCCTCACATGCCCTGGAGGCAACTCCCACCCATTGCCAGTCTGGGCAGGATACAGCCCTGTGCCCTCCCATTCCTTCCCTACACATTGCCTCTGGTGCCCATTGCCTCCCTGGGAGTGCACGCAGTGGCAGAGAGCTGGTCCTTCCCCCTCCGAACAAGCCACTTGTGGCTCTGTCCTGGCCAGGGCCAGGCTCCACAACCATACGTTCCAGCCTCAAGCACCATGAACTGCCCTGGGTGGGCATCACCCCCAGCCACCAACCCTGCCCCTTTCTCTCCCTCACCATGCAGGCTTGGCATGAGCCACTGCTTCCATCTCCCCACAAAATGTGCCCTCCCCCATGTGTCACCAGCTATGCCCCCTCCCCATAAACTTACTTTCAGGCAGATGCAGGAGTTGCTTTCCACCATGCTGCCTGGGGTTGTATTGCTGACCACATGCACGTTCTGCCCCCTGCTTCTGATCCCCCTCATCCTGCTCCCTTCTGCTCCAAACAACTGCTTGCAGGCTGGAACTGTGCCAGCCTGCAAGGGAACACCCATAGTTTCCCACATTTTTCTCCTTTAAAGGAGAAAATCTGCATTTTTCCCTGATACATGGAAAACCTGGTTCCCTGGTTATTATACATGAGCATCTGCTTTAAATGGCAGCAAAGCTACTAGGCCAAAGTGCCTTAGTGGTCCACTAACTAAAATGTGGCTTCCACAGAACATGCCCACTTAGGCTTTAGGCTAGTAACAGAACCAAAATGACTGCAAAAATGATGTCTGTGATTGGAGCAAACAGAAAAAAAAACAAATTTCACTACTGTGATGATACCTTTATAGGACCAGTGTATCTGCTCTGATCACATCAAATTCAGATGCCCAGATCATATTAGTAAAAATTATTTGCATTTTGCATCCAAAGATCTCAACAGATTTTTATGGAAATTAACCAATTTGGCTTCATGGCTAGGAACAGAGTTACACATAAACCAGTTTAAGTGATCAGAAACTGGTTTAAACCTGTAACAGAACATAAGTTCAGTGCATATAAACCAGTTTCAAAATGGCCGAAATGTAGTATCAGACTTAACTGACTGAGCTCAAACCGGTTTATGGAAGTTCTGTCCCAGACCCCTTCCTGGTTTCAGTTAAACTAGAGTCCCCCAGCATCCCAGCATGCTCTGCAGCCCTGGATGGGGCTGTGCTCTCTGCTCCAGCAGAACAGGGCTGGCCTCACCCCTCTGCTCCTTAGCCAGAGCAGGGGCGGGGGCATGGCCAGATGCCAGACCCCCTAAGGTGAAGGGGACAAGGAAGAGGTTTATTCCCCCTCCCTCCCCTGTCCCACCAGCACAGACCTGCCAGGCATTTCCTCGCTCACTGCTCCACCAACAGAGGCATGACCAGAGAGAGGGTTTAATTCCCTCCTCCCTGTCCACCGGTGAAGACCCTAACCGGGGTCGGCCTGGCTGTCTCCCCTCGTTGCTCTAGTGGTCGGGGTGTAGACAGATGCTGGTCAGCATGGCCCCTGATAGGAGTTTATTCCCCTCTCCATCCCCTCTACCCCCAGGGGACCACCGCTGGGTTCTGCCAGTCCTGACCACCACTGATCATGCCCTGTGCAGGGCAAGTGGCAAAATATGCTCCTTTCCTGCCCTCTCTGCCAGATGCCAGGAGGGGGAAATAACCCCTCTCCCTGCCCCCTCACCTAAGGCGGCCATGCTTGCGCCTGTGCAAGTCTTGTGCTCCCTGGGAAACCATGATGGGGGTGCTGCCCTGTCAGGGGCCCTGCCCCCTTGCCACTCCAGCAGCAGGGGTAGAGGTGTGACCAGAGGCTGGCCAGCAGAGCTCCTTATGCAAGGGGGCATGGAAGGGGGTTATTTCCCCACTCCCTCTGGCATCTGGTGGAGGCAGCAGGGAAGGAGCTTATTCCACTGCTCGCCTCATGTAGGGAGCAATCGACAGCAATGGCGGTTGGGGCTGCAGTTCCCTGGGGGTGGAGGGGGAAATAAACTTCAGGGGCCATGCCCCTGCCCCCACCACTGCTGCAGCGAGGGGCGAGCAGCAGGAGGACCCCAGCTCAGGTCTGTGCTGGTAGGACAGGGAGGCGGGAATTAAACCCCCGCCCTGGCCAGTTCACTTTAGGCTACTGCTGGGGCAGGCCATGCCCCCCACCTCCCTCTACAGCTTCCCTGCAGCTCTAGCGCTCCCCACCTTCTGGCCTCATCCACTGCAAGCATGTGCCTGCATTTCCTGAATGTCTATTCACTTGCAAATTGGTTCAATCTAGGCGGGTTAGATTAACCTGCAAAGATTGAATCAATTTAGGCTCTGGCTTTTTGAATGTCTGTCCCCAGCCCACATCATCCACATGAAGGTGTGAGGTATCCATTTTACACATGAGCAAACTGAGGCACAGAGACTACAAACATACTATACGGTTCCATCACTTATTCTCTAAGGGGCTTACAAAAATTAATGAACCGGTCTTCACTGTACTCCTCTGAGGTAGTTTTAAGTACTGCTTAAAAAGCAGGGAACTGAAGCACCAAGAGGACAGTGGCTTGAAGCAGACAGCAGCTAGAAAAACCAACACCAGTTCAATGGGCTCTGGATCAGGCTCTCATAAACTGGCCCACTAAACCACAGAATGTGACATAACTGGAGTTTTGCCTAAATCCCTAAAGGCATTGACCATTGAGTCCAGTCTCATCTGGGCTTAATATCACTGTGAGTTTCTTTAATGTAGATGAAGCAATACCTTTTGAAAAGGCCATGGAAATAAGGTAGTTGCTCCGGGTAGAATTCAGGTTTGTGTAACAGTGTAAACTAGCACGGAGGCAAGTGCTGCATCTAGGCAGGGGTGGGCAAAATGCAGCCTGCGGGCCAGATGTGGCCCACCAGGCCATCCTATCCAGGCCATCCTATCCAGCCCACAGGGCCCCTAAAAAATTCAGAAAATTAATATTTATCTGCCCCTGTCTGCCTATCATGCAGCCCCCAATGGCTTGCCAAAAACTCAGTAAGCGGCCCTCCACACAAAATAATTGCCCACCGCTGATCTAGAGCCAACTTCTCCTTCACTCTCCCATAACATCATGCAAATTTTCTGTCTTTGTTTTTACTGTGGATTTCAGGCCTGAAAGTCTGAAACCCTGGGTTTTATTCCTTGCTCACTTTCTGTACGGTCTATGACATGTCATCCCATCCTGTTTTTGCTCTTCTTGAGCAAGATTTTACACCATCATAGTTGTAGTTTATCAATTACCAAAAGATTTAAGATTACTAAAGCTAAAGATGTGGGGGGGATGGGAAAGAAATTTCAAAAGTAAACCAACCCAAAGATGGGCACGTGCCTGTGGAATTTAGCACAGGAAAGCTATTAACAGATTGAAATAAAAATGTAAACCAAAAAAATACAATTAAAATAAAATAAAATAAAACCCTCTATCCTGAAGTCCAATTAACAATCTCATCTACAGTCACAAAAGGAAGGAAATTACTTATGGCTATCTTATACTATTATATATTCTTCAAGGGTGGCAAGTCATACTGAATGTTAAGTATTAATTCTAAATTTCTTTTATTTTCCTCTTGCTTTAAATCATACTCTTAACTTGCACAGAGTTTTTAATGCTCTTACTACAAACCACTTCCAGTTATTTTAAAACATTTGCATTACTATTAAAAATTACATCATGGTGCATTTAAGCTGTACATGAACTTTCTCTCAAATGTGCAGTGTTTTTAAATGTCTTTTGTAGTTGAGCAAGAAGAACATAGTGTAAGGAACTCCTTTATTGGGAACCCCATGTCAATCTTGGATTTGTACCAGCACAGCCTCTATGGCCATTATGGAGAAGATGGACCCGAACAATTAACACATTACAGTTTTATTGAGCAGCTGAGTGGAACTTCCAGTAAAGATGGCAAGAACAAAGACATCCCTAGTGTGAGTTATTTTGCTTTTACGATATTACCTCTTCCTTGTTCCAAGAGTATTTCTCATGTAGTTTATTTTTCTGAATGCAGCATTAGTATCTACTAAAACTCTGGAAAATGCACTTTGAAGAAAAAAAAAATGGCATGAGCTGATACAAAGATAAGACTTTACAGCAAAGAATAAGAAGCATTTTAGAAGAGGTTACTTAAGTGTGATGATCTGGTAGTTATCTCTAGCCTACAGCCAACTTCCAAAACTAATCACTAGAGATCAGCTAGGACTTTACAAACTTATGTTTAAGGTTAGCAGGATAATACAGTATTTCTCTGTGTGACTGCTTTCACTGAGCCAGCTGATGTCAGATAGCTTAGTGCATGATGCACTAGATGTAATGTGATGCAATTGAATGGCATTCTTTTTAAAATTCAAATGCAACCCTTCAATTAGCAACCATTTTCTCTTCTATATGATGGTTAAAAAAGTATTTTCTCAGTTTCTGAAGCATCATGTAGTCTGGCACTGTTTTATTAAGATTAGATCTTATTGCTAATATTCTGCAAACTCCACTTGGCTTGATCAAGAGTGCTACAAATAAATTAATACCAAGCTGTGGTCCTTCTTGAACACATGGCACTTCTGAAATAGTGGGGATTCTGCTACCTTGTTTCCATAACAGCAAATATACATGCAGTCATGCTGAATGAGGTGTACAATTCCAACTCTGAGGATTAAAGGGGGAAATATTTTATAGCAAGCAATTGTAGGTACAATGTGTTTTACTTCCCATTTCACAAAGCACTGTTTTCTATGCATTAACCCACTGAATTTCTATAAATAATAGATTTCATTACAAAAATTAAGAAAAGGTAATTATATTGAAGGTACATCCTGAACATGTGTCCAGGACCACCTAAGCATATGTGACTTCTGCTCCAGAAATGCAGCAAACAGCTTCACACACCATCCTGGGCAAGGTCTCATACATTTCTCCTCTTGGAACTTCATGCTTTATGGACCCTTGTTACATTTAAATGTGCATGCTTAATTACATATTGCAATACATATTAAAAATGCATATTACATGTTAATGCACATCCATGAAAGCTGAACTTCTGCTTAATCTGCTGTTTACCTTACCTCCGAGAAGTGCAGGCAGAGTATGTAAGGGAGTATGTAGAGGACGTGAGGTGGCAGAGAAAGGCTGTTGTCAATCAACAGGGATCTGAGTTTTCCATGTTAAAAAAAAACAACAAAAAAACCCAAAAAAACAACAAAAAAACCCAATTCTCCAATAAAAACCTCATAAAAAAAAACAAGCCACCACCCCAGTGATGGTGAGCCCCTCCCCCCATGCTGATTCAGCCCCACTCCTCACTGCTAATTGGTCAAGAGGGCTGCCATTCATGCAGCCTTGACCCTTGCTACTGATTGCTGGAGTGGGGCAGGACCATACAGTGGGTAGCCCTTTTGGCCAATCAGCAGTGGAGGGAGGAGGGGCATCTGCCATCCTGGCTGCTTTCCTGTGTCCCGGCAGGTTCTGCCCCCCCGACGGGATGCCACAGTGGCCACATGAACTGCTGGCCCCCGCTGGGGAGCCAGTGTTTTAATTTTCAGTAAGCTTCTTTTTTTCCCCCCAGTGATTCTAAAGATTCTCTGAAAAAAAACACAAATTCCCCATGTTTCCATGTTTTTTCATGGCAGATGAATTTGTAGGATCTCTAATAATCAGTGAATACGGTGCTTTCTGGATGCTTTGGCAATCAGTCACACGTGATGGAAAAACAGGTACTGTGGACTTCCTGGGCAGTCCAACAGCCTGGCTCCTTGCTGCTTCCTCCGTCTTGTGGAGTTTCCAGCATAAAGCTGGTCACTTCATGTATGGAGAAGTGAAGTCCTCTGAAATAGGTTTGGCTAACTTATTATACTGGTTACTCAGGACTGGTGAGCATGTCCCAGCCTAGCAGTTTCGCCTCCACATCACCAGTAGCCATATGAACAAGGGTATATCTAGAGAAGCAACAACCTTCAGAGAGCTTGCAGGAGAAAGGCTTTGAAAAGCCCCAGACTCATGAACGATCCATCCCCAAACAGTACAGCATAGACCGAAGCTGACATTGAAGAGAATAAGCCTCCAATCTGCTCTCAGCAGTGGGCTAGAACCTCCCACCATTACTGTATTCATTCAGTTCTAAAACCAGGACTCACACGTTATTTCCTGTGAATCACTGTTTGCGCCTGGCCCATCTTCTTCCCACTTCTCTCCTTCCTCTGCATCTGCTAAATCCCACTCTTGCTCCTTCCCTACTCTTTTTTTGTCCCCTCCTTCTTCCACTCTCAACATCGCTTCAATCCAGATTGTCCTACTGAAAACACTCAGAGCCTTCTTACAGATTAATTTGAGGTGGCTCCTAGAGCTCTTACCCCCTGGATTGTCCACTCATTAACACCTGAAATTAGTTTTAAGCATACTTTAAGCAATTGAAAGTTAAACCTGCCCTGAAGAGGCATCCATGTTATCCAGCTTATGTTCCATTAACGTGGGATGTAGAACCATCCGTGACCTGGTTAGCTTGCATGTGCTCTGCAGGCTGTTTGCACAGGGCGTGGGAAGGTCACACCCCTGGGTGTAGGAGGGAGAGTTGGCTTGGTGTCAGGACTGCCCCCTGAGCAATAGAGTTCAGGGGATGGAAAGACTGTCCACACAGACTAGGAGGGTCAGGGAGAGGATAGTGCATCCTGGGATTTCCTATACATTAGGGCTAGAAGGGACCTCAGGAGATCATAGAGCCCAGCCACATGCCACAAGGGCAGGAAGTCAGCTAGAGTCAAAGGATCCCAGCAAGATAAGCATCCATACGCTTCTTAAAAGGAGTCCAGAGTAGGTGCTTGCACCACTGGAGGATCACAACTTGGGCAGCTCATTTGTTGGAATGGCCACACCACGGGCAACTGGTGCCTCCTAACAGTGGGGGGGTGGGGGGCACCAGCAACCAATTGCCAACTGGGGGAGGGGGGGCCCCCAGCGACCATTCACTGACCAGGGAGCTGGGGGTAGAGGGAGAAAAATAATTGGTGGGGGGCTGAGTATGCATGTGTGGCAAAGTGGGGGTCCCCAACTAGCCACAGGGTTAGTTTCCCCACCTGCCTCTGGGCACACCGCCCACCTCTCTCACCTGCCATGCCTTGATGGAACATAATTGAGTGTTAGTTAGGCAGGAAGCTACCCATTTTACACCCTGATATTGAGGGGGGCTATCTACAGCTCCACTCCACCCCTACACCACAGCCCAAGCCTTGCAGATGGCATCTCAGGCAGTTGGCTCAACTGACCCCTTTGCCCATTAGCTGTGGCCCCCACTCATGGGACCTTCAGCTTCCATAAGCCCTGGCCCCATCTCAGGCCAGTTGGGACCCTGAGCTTCTTTGCTCATCACGGGCATCCCTCGCAGTGGGCCCCTGGCCCTTTTGACCCTTCTGGTCCTAGCCCCGGCATTGACCAGTCAAGTCCCTCAGTTGGGTTTATGCCTCCTGCCTGCACTTAGGGATTGGGGTCCCTATTCTCAGCTCAGGTGCTCCTGGAAGCATGCCTGGCCTTGCAGGGTCATTCCCCCAGCAGGCTCAGGCACCTCCAGAAGCTTACCTGGCCTACCCTGCTCTGATGGTACTAATGGCCCACACAAAAGTGAGAGCCAAGGTTAAGGTGTCCCTACTCACCTTTTGCTGGGGTAGTAACTGGCCTGACATTTCCTGGGGGCTCCCGCACCACTGAGAGCCCCACCAGGCCACCCACTCCCAGCAGGGTGCACTTTTACGTCATGCCCAGGACCAGGAGCCTCCAAACCATCCCCTGCAGCTCCTGCACTTACCTCCAGGTTGTTGCATGGAGCCTTACAGTCAAGCAGTGTTATTGCCTGGCCTGCCAGTAGCTAACTGCTCTGTTTATATAGGCAGCCAGGAATCTAAAATGGCTACTGCAATCAAGGATCTGCTGGCTGCTTGGCTCTGCCCTTAAAATGGCAGGCCCCAACAGTGCCCTGCCACAGCATGCATGCACACATGTGCTTCCCCCGCCCCTCCCCCCCGCATGAAAGTCTGTGGGGAAAGGGCCATAGTGGTGGAAGGAGCAAGGCTGGGGCTGGCACCGGGCAGGGATCAGGCTCAGGGCTAGGGTCTGCTGTACCCATGTGGCTGCCACTTCCCCAGTGCCAGGGGTCATTACCCGGCACTGGAATCCACCCCCCCACCCAGCCCTGCACTGGCCCTGGGTGCCTCCCTGCACTAGCCCCTGTCTGGCCTCAGCCCCGCACTGCCTGGTGGGGCCCAGAGCTGGAGCGGAGCCAGCCTTGGCTGTGCCGCTGGGTCAGAAGAGATGGAGCCCTCGGGACCCCCGCCCCATCTAAGTCATCTCCGAGAGAGCCTGGCAGCTCCCGCAGACTTGCGGTGCTGGGGAGACAAGGGAGGCACATCCCCCTCCACATCTTTGCACAGGCCAAGAACAGGCTGCAGCTGCGAGGTGAGCTGGGCTCTGCCTGCTCTGTGCCTCCGTGCCTCACTGCAGCCTTTGAAAGCGGCATGCCGCCACGTGTGTCCTGCTGCTGGGCTGGCCGGGCAGCGAGACACATGGTGCTGTGCCATGCTGCTTTCAAAGGCTGCAGCGAGGCATGGAACAGGCAGAGCCCAGCTCACCTCACAGCTGCAGCCCACCCTTGGTCTGTGCAAAGATTGCGGGGGGGGATGTGCCCCTCGACCTGGGCACGCCGGGGTTCCATGCACTGTGAATGGGGCCCCAACTGGGCTGGGCCATGGGAAAATCAGAGCCCAGCGGCTTGTCCAGGGTGGTGGCGTGTTGGAGCCAAGGGGTTGGGAGAACATGCCGCCCCTCCCTCAGATCCCCCACAGTGCACACAGCAGCGGGAGCCACTGAGCTCCAATTGCCCCAAAGCCTGGCTTGGCCCAGCCAGGGCCCCACTCTCCATTAATGGGGCCCCGGCTGGGCTGGGTCTTAGGACAATCCCCATAGTGCAACAGGAAGTGGGGCATGGTGGGGGTAAATGATTTGACTCTGCCCCTACCCTGCTCCCTTCTTCACTGTGGAGGTCTTGATCTTCCCCCCCAACCAAGAAGAAACCTTACCTACCTGCCTGCTTTGCTGGGCTGGCTACAAGCCCAGCATGCCCCTCCCCCCTGCTGTAGCAATTTGTGGCCGAGTTGCCCGGTGGCAAACCCGGAAGTGCCGCCAGCGCTTCTCTCAGGGGGCACACAGTCAATCTCAGGGGGTGCACGTGTACCCACTACACGTCGCCAGTGGGCCACACATTAATGGAACAGGAGCTGGGTGACACAGATCAGAGATATACCTGCTTAAAACTAGTTTCAGGTATTAATGTGTGGACAATCCAGGGGTTAAGGACTCTATGAGCTGCCTAAACTTAATGTGTAACAAGGTCTTAACATCAATCAATATTTGAGCAGCTCAATGAACAATGTGTAACAAGGCCCTGAGTCTGAATGATTATAGCAGAAGCTTAACAAGTTTGTTCATTAAAAAAGAACTAACCAATCATGCCAGTCATTACTCTGATCATCAGGAATTCTGATTTTTTCTGTGTAAAAAAATCCCAATTTTTTTATTTAAAAACCCAAAATCCACATTTTTCCATGATTAAAATGAAACACCACTATATATATATATATATATATAGGTATCCTTTGAACACAATGTTGTATTGTTATATTTACATTTTAAAGCAATTTGGAAGCCTACCAGTGCCTCAATCACTATAATACAATAAATTCTAAATATCTATATATTTTGGTGTTTGATTTTGGTTTTTTTTATCATGGAAAGTCAGAGCTTACCCTGCCCCCTTTGCTCACCAGAACGCAGGTCCAGCTGCAGTTGTATCCCTCACTGCTTTGTGGTGCTGAGCAGCCCTGATATGCCAGCGCCCTGCCCCTGGCCCTGCTGGTGCCCCTCAACCCTGCTAGTGCCCCACTCTCAACCTGAAGCACCCTAGCCTGGCTGGTGCCCCTCACTCCTGACCCGCAGACGCCCATACCCCCAGCCTTGCTGCTGCCCCCTGGCCCTGCTGGTGCCCCTCACTTCCAACTCATAGTCCCCCAATCTTCCACCCTGTTGGTGCCCCTCTCTCTCAACCTGCTGCACACCCCCAGGCCCCAGCCCCCCACTGTGTGGGGAAGGGTGTATGTGTGGGGGGGAGGAAGTGTATGTGTATGTGTGTGTGGATAGGCAACACCATAGGTTATGGATTGGGGAGGGTATGGGGGGGCACATGCCCCACCCCCCCAGATTTCTAGGACCACAGCAGGGCATGGGGTCCAGGGCTGCAGCCTAGCTGAACCAGCTCAATGGCTCAGGAGGCACGACCTGGCACAGGAGGAAGTGCTGCCATCATGGCTGCCAAGATGAGGTGCCCCCTGCCTGCTGGTAGCAGGCAGGGGGATACAATTCCGCATCACTGCCCATGCTGCCTTTCTGTGCTGGGTCTTGCCCACTGGGCCATGGAGGTGGCTCCTGCTCAGTTCTGGTCCAGCCAGGCTGCAGCCCCATGCCCTACGCCCCACTGTGAGCACAGAAATCTGGGGGGGCACGTGCCTCCTCAGTGCATTGCCTATGCCCCCTGGCTTCTCGTGTGTCACCTATGCCCCCATGCATTACCTGTGCCTCCCCTGCCATTGCCATGCATTGCCTTTGCCCTCGCCACATAGACTTACCTGCAGGGAGCTGTGGGAGCTGCTCTACACCACACTGCCTGGCTGCACTGGCATGCATGTGGCCCCTTGCCTCTGATTGCCCTCCTTCCCCCAGCCCCAGCAGCCCTTGCAGGCTGTAACTCTCCCAGCCTGCAAGGAGATACCTGCGGGTTCCCAGGTTTTTCTCTTTTAGAGGGGAAAGCCTATGATTTTCCCCTTTAAAGGAGAAAGTCTGTGTTTTTTTGCATCTTTCCACAAGAAATGGAAAACCCGGATCCCTGCCGATCATCTTGAGTCTTGCCTTGGTCTTTTTCTCTCTCTGTGATAGTAAACTACATTGGGCAAGGGCTACATCTTACGATGCTGAGCATATTTTGAGCACTGTTGTAACCTAAATGATGATATAGTAGAAAATAATGTAGGAGCTGCTGCATGTAGCACATTGGGTTAGATCACAAATGAAAAAGGATTTTTGTCTTATTCCAGAACCCACTTTTACATTTCAGAAAAATTACTGCACCCTGTTGTTTCAATAGAAAATGGCACCTAACTCCTACTTAGGTGGCTTAAATACCTCTGAAATTTTCCAAATAAAAATGGTATTGACCTTTTTAGGCTTTGCCTACTCTAGATTTATAAGCCATTGCCCTTGTTTTACTGAATGTACTGAAATTCAGTCACAAATTGAAGGAAAAATCCAGGTCCATGCCTACTTTATTTTCTAATTTACCAGATAGGCATACTATGTTTGAGTTAGACTGTTATATTTAAATTGATTTTAAAAGAACAAAACAGTTTATCAATATCTGGCTTCACAATTAGAAAAACATAAGGAAAAGACTGACTGTTGAACAGTATTAAGAAGGATAAATGAGGAGAAACAACTTGAGCTTCCATTTAGAGAGTCACAGCTTTAATTTCATGCAGACATGATGAATTATATATACATATGTTTTGCAACTCTGCCTTCTCAAGGCCAAGGTCTACTTGCTATTAAGAGAACAATCAAATTTGGTTGTATTATATCAAATAGACTAAAAGTTGTCTCTGGTTTCAATTCATTCTTCTGGTACAGTACTTAAACATGACAAATGTCTGTAATGTGCAAAATCAGCATTGGATTAAACTTAAACAAAACTCATTAAAATTGCGGTAAGGGCCCTTTGAACATCCACTGTTAAGATCAAACATAACAGGTACATCGCGGCACCAGCATTTCTTATGTGTTAAGTTGGGGGGCTTTTAAAATTACTTTTTGAAGACTTGAAACAGTGCTCAAAAACAGTATTGCCTCTTGGTGAACAGTGAAAGCTCAATAAAACACCAGGGATTTGCCTATTAGTATTAAACTTTTCAGAATGACAAATGAGGAGCAGTGACCATGAAAAGCAGGTTGCCCCTGAACTCCTTGTTTGAACCAGCACAGCAAATTTTTCTCAGCTGTAATTTGTCCACCATGAGAAGATCCATAGTCTGTTTAAATTAGACTTGTGTGATTCGGAACATTACTCACAAAAAAGGGGGCAATACCAGAAATGAGGAACAATGTCAAGACTTCTGAAAAAATCAGGCAAATTTTGGAAAAGCAACTTTGATGGAGAATGTGGCCTTTTAAAAAGAAGATGCAACGTGCTTTGAATTTAATTTGTGAATGGTATATGTGAAGCCTTTTTAAAAAAAAACAAAAAACCCCCCACAAGTGTCATGATGGACAGAATGAGTTTACCCTGCTTGTCGAAAGAGCAGTGTGCCGTGGCAGTGCTTTAGCTCAATTAAATTGGACTGCAAGGCACCAGTAAGACGGTAGTTATAGACTGGGTGTTCTAATGAGACGTTTTGGCAGGGAGCTTTGCTAACCTGGAGGTATTGTAGCTTGATTTCTCTCCCTTCCCCTAGCATTACCGCCAAAGTACACACGCAGAAATCTGTTTGGTCAGCAAAAGGGCGTTGCATAGCAGGGCTTCAAAATGCAAAGTCATGGGTAGAAACAAAAGCCACCTATTTCTAATAGAGGACGAACTGAACAGCCCATTTGAAAATTTAAGAAATAGATACATTTTAGCAATCCTTAATTCCATCTTTATATAAGTATAAACTTTCTGTTTTGGAAATTATTATTATCAGGTCATATAAACGTGTGCTTCATAGCAAGAGATCGCAGGAGAATGTAGGCACGTCGTTCACATTCGGAAACCCAGCGAGGCAGTGGAGGAGACTGCCTTAGGAAATTGTGAAGGTTTGAAAGAGGAGGTTAAAATAAGCATTGGTCAGGAATGATTTAGGAGTAGTAATGTCTGGAGCGTGCTGTGAAGAACAACAGTTGGAAGCCCAGGAGACCCACACACGCAGCGTTGTTTGCAGATTGTGAGAAAAACTCTGCAGGCCAGAGCAGGTGGAAATAGGTGAGGACCAGGCTCAAGAGCAGGAAAATGAATAAGAACTCCACACCTGGCTTGGTTATGAAACATAACTAAAGAACTGGGCCGGGCTTACAGAAGGCCTGGGTGATAGAAAGAGGTCTGGCTCTCCACTAAGAGCGTGTAGTGCATGGAGTTGTGCTTGCAGTCCCCAGAGAGCATGCCAAGCGGAGGGTGTTCGGTTTCCCCATGCTTCTGGGCTTTGCTGGTTGCCACATGAAGCCAGGAAGGATTTTTTTTCCACCCTCTCGTTGATACAGGTTTTTGTCTCCTTCCTCAGAAGTACAGTGTGGTGGCTGCTGCCAAGTCTGGGGCTCTCGCCCAGGGTGCGCCAGTGCTTCTTCTGTGACTTAAAAAACTCAGAGGTTTCTAGTTACAGGATCTTGCTCTTCTGCTAAAGTTCAGACCCATTGCCACAATTGAGATGAGGAAGGAATTTTACCCCACGATCAGTTCAGCGTGGACAGTGGGAGTTTTTGTGTTGGGGGTCATGGTCCTCTCCCTTGGATCTTTTAAATGCATTTTAACAAGCCACGTCCTGGCCTTGTAGTGGCAGCACACTGAGTTCTTGATGTTTTGGAGCATTGTGGTGGAGAGTTGTGGATGAGGGTTGATGGTGCAGTTTTGAGAAAAGGTTAGACAAACACTTCTGTAGGGTGTTTTTGCTAAGGATGATCCTGCCTTGAGCAGGGATTTAGACTAGCTGACCTCCCGCGGTCTCTTGCAGCCCTGCTTTTCTATGATTCTGTGATTCTCTGTGAAATATCATTTTTTATGTGAACAAATCATCAAAATATCGGATAAAAGAATAGCAAGGTAAACAGAAGGATGCATTTTAAAAAGCCATCTAAATTAACAGGCTTAATATATTTTTCTCACTGGATTTCTGCTAATTGCTGAATTTTAAAATGCGAGTACAGTTATTTCCTACGCATCAGTTCAATCTGATTTTTAATTAAACAATAGCTGATCTGATTTAATGAGTGTCTATCGAACCTGATGGAAAGTCTGTCAAAGTCAGTGGAACGACTCCCATTTGGCAAGCTTTTGATCAGGCCTATGGTAAAACAAACACTGCTTCTACTACGGGTAGATAATACCTTTAATAGTCTGCTAACTTTGTGCAGTCTGTTCTACTTGAACAGGCATCTGATTCATGACAGGTTAGTGATGGGAATTAATTGATTAGTTAAAAATTAATTAATTTAATGCTTGTACTTTTAAAAACAAAGTGCTTTAGGTAGGAGTTCAGGGAAAGGATATATTTGTCTCATCCCACCCTATTATTGACCAAATTGTTTTGTGATGTAATGCGAACTGATCGAGGACTTTTACTGCCTTCTTCCTTTCTGCGCAGAAGTAGCCCAAGCAGTTAAAGGTCATATTAGTTCATCATCACTATGACCCCAAAGTATATGAGAAATACATCCCTGTCTCTGTCTGTATTGGGCAAAGTCACATGTTTTTATGTAATTCTGACAGGTGCTTGTCCCAGAGGTGGCCACAATGCCCCCTGGTAGCCGCTTAGCCCTTGCTCCCCCCCGCCTCACTTCTCAGGCTTGCTTCCTTCATCTCGCCCACCATGCCTTGTTCTTAGCTCTTGAGAAAGGGAACCTGCCCCAGGGATCCCCAATCTCATGTGGGCATTCAGATGTCTCTACTTCACTTGAAGGGCTTATAATGGGGCTACAACCACCCCTTCCTTACACTATGCCCATACCACACAGATGTTATTAGTTATTTCCATCATCAGCCCCTTTGAGCCATGGCCTCAGTCCTTGTGACTGCTGCTTCTCTGCCCAGACACTTCGCCTACCTTGGGTGCTCCTGGGTGGCATTTCCAGGCTTGCCTTCTCCACCTGGGCACTTCACTTCTCATGGCTACCTGGAGTGCAGCACCTCTTGTACTCCCCACCCAGGCACTTCACCTATGTGGGCTAGTCCCAGGCACTGTCCTGCTCCTGCCTCCACCCCCTCCTGGGCTTTGGGCCCCTGACCCCAATCTCTGGGCTTCTTTGTCCCGTGTATCAGGCTTTGAGCCCCTGGCCCAGATCTCTGGGCTCCTTTGCCCTGCCTATGCCCCTCTTTGGGCTTCAGACTGCTGGTCCAGATCTCTGGGCTCCTTTGCTCTCCCCTCTTAGGGCTTCAGGCTTGCTCTCAGGCTTCTGGCTATCTCTGCCCTGTTCCCAGGCACTGGCCTTATTCCTGGCCTTATTCCTGGGACCTCCTCCACCCCAAAATCCCATCCACAAACCTCCAGTGCTGCTTACCCTGGCTCACTATAACCAGGGAGCCCTGCTGCAGCCTTGCTGCCCAGGAGCTCTTGTCTGTGTCGCTCTCAGAGCTAGACTACTGGACCAGCTCAGATCGTGAGCTTATATGCTGATAGCCCGGCTCCTTGCCGCTTGGGTGACTCCTGTGATTGCCACCTGAGCCATCACTGCAGCCTCACCTCCTATTAACGTGACAGGAGGGCATTGAGTGGCCTGTCACAGTAACAGTTAATTTTTTTTCTTGTCCTCCCTATGTGTTGCTCAGTTGGAATCATCATCGAGATTTTTCTTCAGTATATTTCCAGGTATGACTTGAGAGGATGAAAGAAAGCATCTTTTGTGGAAAGGAATGATAACCTGCTTAGACCCACTACAAGGTTGAACTTCTGCTTCCATCCCTCCTCACTTCTGATACATTACATGTAAATTCTGACTTTTCATCCACACGATATTTGCTACATCAGTGATTTAACTACAGGCTTCAATTAACTAAAGAGGCTTATATGTGAAGTTCTCTTATTCTATGCAGCAGAGTGCCTGTGTATTGTACAGCTGATTCGTGAAGGAGATTTGATGCTCAAATCACCGTGCTTTGCAATTCAAGTAGGCTTTAGAGCTAGCTGGCAAAAGCGGGCAAAAGAAAAATAAATATATTAACAGTGAAGCCCTTCACTGTTTTGGCTGCCTTTACAAAGAGAATCGACATGGCATCGTTCCCAGATAAACTTGGGCATTTTTGTGAGTGAGTGAGTTGATTGGGAGTTAATGGTACAAGCATGTCTCATTGTTCTTGCAAGTCTTCTAATCTATCATATTAACACAGTGCAGTATCCAAGTAAGGTCTAGGAGGAGGAGGATTTGTAATTCTGTATTGCCTGTTGTGCTCAAAGGTCCTAAAGCATTTTACAGGTACAGCATGGGATGATTCAGCACCACTCAATTGCAGCCGTACCTAGAGGCAGAAAGCAGCATTCAAGCAGGACACCAGTATACACTGCATAAGAGCAGAAGTTTGGTCAGGGACTGATGAGCAAACACATCCACTGATTACTTGCCTACACAGGGGAGCTAGTGTGCATGAAACTGCAGTCTGCATGTACACAGTGGCATTGCAATTACTCCCTGGTGTGTGACCATGCATCTGAACTTACCTTACTTTTAGAGTGGAGTGGGCTACCTTTTACTTACTATGCATTAACATTCTCCCTACTAAGTCTCACTAGGTCTTTGGCCTAGAGGGGAGTGTGCTGACTCTGTACCCATGGAGTTGCAAGTTCAAGCCTGAGTGTGTATGTAGGCTCCTGGCTGGACCCTGGGGTCCATGATTTTTTGGGAGGACAGTAGGGAATTGGGGATGTGCTGTTTACCAGTGCTCCCCAGGAAGTAACTAGGAATAATGGGTGCAGACTAGTGGAGGGTAGACTCCACTTTAGTTTAGACATTAGAAAGAAATGTTTTACAATAAGGGTGGCCAGAGTCTGGAATGGGCTTCCAAGAGAAGCGGTGCTATCACCTAACTTGGAGGTCTTCAAGAGGAGGCTTGACAGTCACCTAGCTGGGGTCGTCTGACCTCGGTCCTCTTTCCTGCCAGGGGCAGGGGGTCAGACACGATGATCCATTGGGTCCCTTCCGACTCTATAATCTATGAATCTATGAATGTGGGGAGTTAATGCAAGAAATAAGCATGCCCTAAATTTACAACCTAGCTTACTGTGCAGTGCAGGGAAGAGGGGAGGGCATAGCAGTCATTAAGGCAGTTAGCAACCATTTAATTCAGGCCTGAGTAGTGACCAGATATGGTGCTGGCCACATCACTCCCTTGTTTGCTGCTGGCTACAGAAACTCCTGTGCCATGACCACGTTAGTCTTATGGGCAGTGCGGCAAGGAAGTAGTTACTATGTAGTAAGTTCCCATGTAGATAGTCATTTATTGCAGTGGCCTTGGATCACTTTGAGTTGACATGATCTCACCTTTTAAGGTCAAAGACAAAAGATACAAACATAGGAAACATGACTGAACTCAAAGGATGAGCTTATTTTACTATCTAGGGAATCTGTACTTCTAGGAAGCTTACTTATTTCACATCTGGTGTTTGAATGAATAAGCCAGCACCTTTCGCATGCTTAAGAGCATGCTTCTTCCATTTTGTAACATATTTTAGACTACTGTTGGCAAAAGTAGCTGGATTGATGAGCCTGGGGGTCATTGTCAAGCTACAGAAGAGGTAGTGACAAAATCTCAGTGTCACAGCGTCCAGCTGACTCCTCCCATAAGTCATTCTGCCTGCCCATGCAAGTCCTCTCCTGTTTCCTGAGGCTAACAAGAAAAGTAGCAATTATGATTTCCTCATGTGAATACCTAGGAACTGAAGCATGCTACCACTTCACATCATCCCATGAACAGCCATTATTAAATTACAGAACCCATTGCTCATTACTGACTTGGACAGGATTTGTACCATCCTTATCACGGCTTGATATTAATATACATTTCAAGGGTTGCTTTACTAGCCTGTAAATATTGTACAAAATGACAAATGTTCCTTACAGACATTAGACTTAAGACATAATAAACCCATTAATCACGTCCGAAGTAGTGACCCGGCCACCCGTTCATTCAGTTAATGGTGTGATAAAATGAGGAATAAGCCACAAAATTATTACACAAAATATTTTGTGCACTGACTGTGTGGGTGATTCCTGTCATGCCTTTAATTGTATGTGTGGCCAGTGCTCCCAGCCTCCAGGGCATACTGGAGCCCTTCAAGACTGGTCAGCTAATCAGGGCTCCCAGCTGCGAGAGCAGATGAAGCCTTTGCTCTCACATGCATCCCTGGCTGGGAGCATTGATCAGCTGCTCAGGAATCGGGAGCTCACCATGCTGATGGGTGCTCCCAGCTGGAGGAGCAAAGGAAGCGAAAGGCAAGAGCTCCAATCAGCTGACAGGAGCTCCCACAGCTGATCAGGGCTTTCAGCCAGGGGGAGCTCAGGGAGCCAAGTGAGCTACTTGCCAGTGCAGGGGGAGCCTGGGGCCATGATCCTGAGCTCGCCCTGCACTGGCAATATGGCACAATGGGATCTGATGCTGGGTCCCACAATTGCACTTCCTGCCATGCAGGTGTGCCCTGGCAGGAAGAACGATTGTTGGGATCCTATATCACATCCCATCACACCTTTAATTTGTCATCTGTCAGGGGCCATAGTAATTAGGGGTGTGCAAAACAGGCCATATTCGATTTGGATTTGGATTCGGCCCAAATTGGGGACAGTGATTTGATTCATTGATTCAGATCACCATCCCGATTCGATTTGGCTGAATCCAAATCTGAAGATTCAATGCAGTAATTCAACCATAGAAACAGCTTAAAATGTTTTTTCTATATACCTCGAGGTACCAGGCACGGCTCATAAATGCTGTGATGCTGGGGCAGATGGAGCATCCCAAAGGAGCGTGGGGTGGGGGGAGGGGGAGGCCCATCTGCTTGGCGGCTAACCTGGAAGTGGACCGGAAGTCATTCCAGTCCACTTCTGGGTCCACCGCTGAGCACATGGGGGGGGGGGGCGGCAATGCCCCCTCGGCTCAGCGATCGGCCACGGGGGGACCTCAGGTGCCCCCACAAACCCAGCAGGCACCAGTCACTGATCCAGGGGGGAGAGGGGCTCCCCAGTGTGCACCCCAGCGGACCCAGAAGTGGACCAGAAGTGCTTCTGATCCACTTCTGGGTCTGCTGCCGAGCACGCTGGGGAGCCCCCCGCGCTCCCAAGGGATGCTCCATCTGCCCCAGCGTCTCAGCATTCACAAGCCACCTGGTACCTTGAGGTATGTAGAAAAACATTTAAAGCTGTGTCCATGTCCAAATCACCAAATCTTTCTGAATCTCTCCGAATCGATTCAGAGAGTTCCGATTCAATTTGGAGAGATTAAAGGGTCCTCTGATTTAATTCGGATTTGGAGATTCGGCCACCGAATCGGGTTGAATCTCCACCGAATTGAATCGGGGACCAAAGCTTCACACAGCCCTAATAGTAATACCTAGCCCTTACATAGTGCACTTAGCTCTAGGTCTTGAAGTGCTTTACCCAGGAGGCCATTTTCCAGATGGGGAAACAGAGAGTGAAGTGACTTGCCCATATTAAGTTACTAGGCCTGTGCCAGAGCTAAGCATCTAACACATGTTCTGAGCCTGCTGCTCCAGACTAGACTGCACTATGAGAAGAGGATGCTTTGTAACTGTCCACGTGATGAAACTATTCTTGCTGTGGTAAAACAACAAAGATAAGTTCCAGTTCACCCCTGCAGGCACATGGAGGTACGATTTTCATTCCCCAAAGTCTGAATCGCTGCTGTATTAAATGGAAAGTAGCTTACTCACCTTGTAAATGGAATAAGAACTCCCAGGTATGAATGCAATCTGAGTTTGTCCACATGGGGAGTTAGTGAAGAGTAGTAGTGTAAGTGTGTGGGGGCATCAACCCCAGGTTCTGACTGTTGTTGCCAGCAGCAGCCCAGCAACAGTTGCTACCCCGTACACCACTACCACCCAGGGTGCAGAAACACCCAGCTGTGCCTGTGGTGCAGAGTTACGTAGTGCACTGTAAATTCACAGCCCATTGACTGTACAGGAACCTCCCCTTGTAGATAATGCCTCAGTAAGGGCATTCCCCATGCATGAACTTCTATTTATCAAAATTATGATAAGTTACCTACGTTGCAGGAAGCTGTGAGGCTTCCTTTATGTTTAAAGAGGGCTTTTAGATCCTCAGATGAATGATGTAATACTTATTCCATCAAAAAAGAGCCTGGATAATTACCCATGTTGATGTAGGAGCTATTGTCATGGGTGTCTCGTAGGAATATTTGACAACCCCAGTAACAAAACCACAGGTTCCTGATCCAATAAAATAATAGACTTTACTGTGCCACCCATGGGAGTATTGAGAATTAAAAAATATATTGCCTAGCCTCAAGTCTGATTTGGCTGAGCATAGAGAAACATTAAATCAAAAATAGATTAGAATGTCCCCAGACATCAACAAATCCCACATCTCTGCACATTTCCCATAGGGTACATTTCGATTTCAAATCTTTTGTCTGTAATCAGATCCAGGAGCTACTTAAAATATCTAGCAGTACAGCAAAGAGAGAACAAAACAAGCCATCAGGCAGTTTACAAAAGCAAAGTCTCATGTAGACCCACATCAAGTAAAAGACCTGCTGTTTGGAGGGTAGGGGAGATCTAAAGATTCCACAACTGGCTTTAAGATGCAGTCCATGGATATTAGCAGAGGTTTATCAGCCTACATAACTGAAGAATATTTAAGGATTACATAGGTGTCGTGGTGATTATGCATAAGTAGATAGAACATTTAGTCAATTGGTAGAAAGAACTAAGAGTATTCGTTGAATACAAATCACATTTACTGGCTGATCCTCTTAAACCGAGATCATTCTATGGGATGTGTCAAAAACTCGACAGGTGCAGCCTTTGTGATTTACACTGGGGCTGAACTATGGGTTTCTGTCATGTGTTGCTGTTCACTCCTCAGCCTTGCTGCTGTGTAAATGAAGCTTTGGGATTTATTTCCCTTTGCATTCATATTGTTGCCCTGATTTGGAATGCTATAACCTAATATAGTAACCCAACATGGGATTCAGAACACATTAACAGCAACACATGACAAATATTATTTTGGAAGTTTGTACCATAGTGCAATTGTTCTAATGGTAGAAATATCATTAGTAATAGAAGAAACAGTTAAAAAGGAAATTGAATACAATAAACGTTGCATTGACTCAATCAAGATGAGAGGAGGAGGGGCAGAGATATTCAGAAAACCTCTGTTTTGTGAAACTGGAAAATATTTTGACTCCAAAAGGAGTATCTGATTAGCAGAGTTAAATTAGATGAATAATGCTACAGCATTTTTGTGAATTGTTTTTCCAGCTGAGACTTGCCTCCCCCATTAATAATAGTGATATGTTTTGCATATCATGAAGAAGGGGTAGGAAATGACTTATCTTTTTAATATGAGAGTTATGTTCTCAGCACAATGCATAAGCAATAAGTTATGCAGCTCGTGTTAATGGGAGCTGTATCACTACACAGAAAATGTACCGCTAAGCTGTTCTAGAAGTGCCCCTACAAGGGAAAGTAAGCTCGTGATGAATATCTTTCAAAAGTTACATGCTAAAATCATTTTGAAGTCTGTTCTAGTCCAGCCATTTTCTAAATCTATATTTCATCTCTGAAAAGCGATTCAACTTTGATTTAAATATGAAGTCATTAGCTATGTTTTATGAAACCTGACAAACAGGTTGGCAACATCCTGGTGAGAAACGTGACTATAAGTACACTGGTTGTAGTTAAGGATTTGTTTTGTCAACCCCACCTGTTAATTTTTAATCACAGTAGGCCACAAAGCAAAACATTTGTCTTTCTACAATATTGTTAAACCTTTGGACTTGGATTTCAGTCCCCTGTGTAGCATTTATATTGTTTTTATGAAAAGCAATATTTATATCTAGGATGATAGACCAACAGGGGACTCAGCAGACTTAATAGCAACGAGTGACAAAGATTATTTGGGAAGTTTGTAAGAAACAGCTGTGTAATTTAAATGTCTTTAATAACCTTTCACAAAAGCTCAGAAGAGTGATATAAACTTTAGTGGCACATATCAGAGTCTTCCCAGCCTGAACTGCCCTCCATTCATCATTGAGACATATCCTGACAGCTGAGTTCCCAGAACTGCCTTCTTCTCTGGATTATTCCATTCTTTGCTTGATCATTAATAGAGGTTGCTGAAACTTCTAGACACTATTCAAAGCCTGTAGCCTTCAGGATTTAACTGCTCTACTGGTATTCTTAGTAAATAAAAACCCAAGTGGTTATTTGAAAAATTATTTGAATAATTGCTAGTCATACATTTAAAAGTGATCCCTCTGATATCCTGTTATATATGCACATATCTTGTCTGTAAAATTGAATACACTATTAAGCACACTGTAAAACAAGGCCTCAAATGGATTTCACTGGATGTCAAATAAAACACAAGTCGGTGGGAGTGAAGAAATTAAATATGAATAAATTATATTACTGAGTATTTTAAAATTAAAATATTAACCGTGCATTAATAGTACATGACATTTTTTATAGCAGGAGCGTTTAAACTTCACTGAGACACTGTACCTGCAGCAAAGTTAGCAGGTTGGGTGCTTACACATGCACAAAGACACCAAATGGATTTGAAATGCAGGAGGTATGTTTGTTGGACTGTGTGAACCTGATTAATAGAAGTGGATGAGCATAAAGCATATAGCTCGTAGTTACTGTTGCAAGGGTTATTTTACACTGCAAAACCTAGTTCTAATGCCCTATTTATGGGCCCTTATCAGTAAAAACATAAGCTATTTTTTCAAGCACTGTTTCCTAACACAGGTTCTCCTAAATTCATATTTATGCACTAAAATAGCTGGATTTTCAGATCTGAGGAGCTCTTGCAGCTTTTGATAATGTCTATGATAGTTCTCTTGGCTCAAATCCTCAGAGAACAGGTTGCTGATATAGGCTTGATTATGGATTTAGGTGATTGCCTTTGGGTACCCAAGTGGGAGATTTTGGCTTATAATGTCTAATTTTTGTACTGGGGTAGAGCAAGCAATTCCCAAGAAACCCCAAAAGGCATTTTATGTAGTTTACAACAAAAACAAAGACAGGTCCTATGATTCTAGAGTTCAAGTTGTGTCATGGTAAAACTCTTATTGTTTTTTAGCTATTTTTTATTACATTTCCAATAATCTTTATCGCTCTGGCAAAAAGCAAGGGCCAGCACCAGGTCTGTCATTCTACAGGCTTTATTTCATTTTAAATGTCCTCTTTTTTTCTTTGTTCTCTTGTGTCACTGAAAACCCACCAGACCAATCGGCACCATTAAAGATTAGGTAGCCCCCCCAGTGCAGCACTCCTATAAAGGAGTTAAATGCAAAAGGAGGAATCTACACTGTGCCGTTGTAGGCTGGGTGTTAGTCATAATAAAACTGTATACACCAGGAGTGCAGAGGCAGGAGAGCCAGCCAAAGACCAGCAGTAATCATCCAAAAGAGCTGAGTGGCATGGGGGAGGGTGGTTTGTCTCTTCCAGTTATCTGTGAACTGCTTAGTAGACCTAAACCCTATCATTTCTTGATTATTTCTGTCATTTGGGATGGGAGTAGGAGGCGACTGCTTATACAAAAGTATAATTATTAGTTCTTCCGTATTGCAACACAAGGCAATTTCTTCTTCTTCCTCTGGGAGGATAGAGAAAACCCTGCTGGCATAACTAATACTTTTCCTTTGTAGAAAAGGGGTTAAGTCAGATGGAGTCATGCAGTTGATGCTTGCAGTGTAATGTTTGCACTTTTTGCCTCTGTGCAGCTGGATACAGATGAACTCATCTTCCACTACCATCTTTGGGTACACTGCGTGGGACACTGCTGGGTGCTGGGAGGGGGCAGGGATTATTTTATCCCAACACCCTCTTCCCTTCTGAAGACCCATTGCTTGTGGCCTGAAAATTCAAGCTATGTGCCGGATGGGTGGATTTGGATCTATGACTGAATCATAACCAACAGCCATTTATATACAGGGCAGAAACTAATTTTCCAAAGGTCTCTTATGCAGGGCAACACAGTAGGAATAAATTTAGACAACCCCAGCTGATATATCAGAATTTGGCTTAAAGTAGCTGGTGGCACGAGCATTTGCTAACCTGTGTTAAGCCAACTTTTGAGAGACAGTTGGGAGTCTAATAAAACCCATTTCAGATATTATTTGGAAGAATCTCAAGCATGGGGAACTGGTCATGTTCTGTTCCTTGCAGCAGATGGTGTCCCATTTGGTGTTTGTTAGCTTTGTTTGCAGCTCAGTATTTTGTTTCTAAGGGAATTGGGTAAGTTATATCATTTCTCTCTCTAGTGCCTGATCCAAAGTCCACAGAAGTCAATGGAAAAGCGCCTGTTGACTGCAATGGGCTTTGGATCACACTCAGAGTCCTCTCTTCTTTCAGAGAATTGTGGGATGTTTGCTTGGGAGGAGCCCACTGCAGCCCTTATTATCTTTTCAGGGAGAATTTCCTGCCTGCAAAGAAAAAAATAATCTCTACTGTGAGAAGAAGCTTTGCTGTTTAATAGTTAAGCCCAGGACCATGGGGTCAGGGTATTACTTCCAGTTCTGCCCCTGGCTTTCTGGGTAGCATTGATCAATCACTTAACCTCTCTTGGCCTTACTTTCAATGTCTGTGAATTAAAGGTAAAAAAAATACTTTCCAGGTGCATTTGGGCTGAATCCATTTAAGGTGGCTGTGTGGTTTGAGATGCCCAGAGGAAAGGGGCAGCAGCAGCGCTAAGGCATTGTTTTTATTAATTAGTGTCATGGTGCCATCCTCACTAATGGATCAGATTGGAGCTTCCTTTGTCCTAGCTGCTAATCAAACCCACGGTCCCTGTCCCAACAGAGTAGGCAAAATGCAGTAAATCCAAGTCCTAATCCAACTCCTAATCCTACAACAAGCTTTGATATAAGTAGAGCCCTATTTACTTCAGTGGGGCATTGTGCTAGGCCAGGGGTCTGACCATAAAGATCTTGTGCCTCTGCATAGGAGAGGCTATTTTAATTAAACCCTCATGGCCATTTGAAGCTGGGATGATTCAAAATATGGAAGGAGTTAACAGTGGAAGTAGAATACAAGTAACAGATTTGCTTGTTTTCTAATATCTATCACACATAGATGTATTTTATTGTTCAACAAAACTTTTCAAACTGTTAATTTCCTAATATAACCTGGTGTCTGATTTTATTTTATATTTTCAACTGCATTTGTTATTGTGCATCATCTGTGACAACATCTGATCACTCAGCAAATGAATGCATGTTAGCACACAGACTCCCGCATGTGTGCCTGAATTTCAGTTGTATTTTAGTCCTCCTAGTGGCCTTTTATAATAACAATAATACCACTTAAATTTTATATACAGGAACATGTTGCATATAATGCAGCCCTCACATCAGTTGATCACATTACTACTGCAGTAACATTTATCTAATGCGAAAGGCAATAAACCTTCTAAAATATTCCTCCTACAAACTCACTCTGGTGTCTGGCTATCCTACCAATTGTTATATATTCACATCTCTACATGCATTATGGGCTGCATCATTCTGTCACTGAAGTAAAACCCACAGACGGGAAAGTTTCCTTCGCTCAGCTCTCACTTTCTCATTCTGCTCACGAGATGAGTTACTCAGAGCTGGGGACAGGACTCAGACTCCTAAACCAGGTTTTCCCAGTCCTCCACACTACCTTGCTCCTTCTGCTGTGCTTTCTCCGTTCTCTTGCAAAATGCCTCCCAGTTTCCTAAGGGGATGGGAAGGATGGAGTGGAGGGGTGAGGATTGCAAGCCAGGATGGAAGCATCACACATAACAACAAGCCTGAGTTTCTGTTACATGTTGAGCATCTGCCCTGCTTGTTTTCATGGAGGAGTGAAAAGGAAAGCTGATGAAGACACCCATTCTACCTTCTGCCTCGCTTCCATCCTGCTTCTCAGGCCAAGGCCATGCTCCTTACATGGGGACCTACAGCCGCTTATATCCACTACAGTGTCCTGGACACCGTACATATTGTTCCAGAAGCAGCATTCTCCATTTTGTGAATTCTCAACGGATAATTGAGCCTGGGTGTTTTCCAGCTTGAGATATACAGGCCAAAAAGGTGAAGCAACAAGCTTTAAAAAAACAGCGTATTTTTTATTAATCCAAATGGGTAGTGCTTGTTCAGCTGTGTGGGAAGAGGAGTCTTTCAAATACACTTTACAAATCTTCTAACAAGAGCAGTCTTCTGTCTCTGTAACCTGCAGCTCTCTTCTCAGCTGCAACATATTCTGCTTATTCCAAATGATGTTTCTTTTTTGATAATTCTCCAGAGCCGCGGGTGAAGGGGGTGTCATCTGCAAGCTAGATTTGTGTCTGACATGAATCACCTATTCCCTGCATATCTTCTCGTCTCTCTCATTTCCTTGTGGATAAAGCCAGATGGGTCGTGTCCCAGGACTGCATCCTTGAGTTGTCTGGCAAATATTAGATTAGTCTATGATCTATATGTGTGTCCACCCACATGTATTTCAGGTCACAGACTAGACTACTCACTCTAATTTTAGCCTCTTACTACCTTCAGCACCGTCCCCATAACACATAAACAAGTCATTAGTGGACTGCTGTTCTGCAAGGCACTCAGTTACAAACAGAAACTCTTCTGTATCGGGAATGCTTTAGCATCCAAAGAAATAGCAGGTGCTTTACAAATCAGATGAAAAGACCGTGTCTCTAAACCAAACCTCTTGCACTATGATGTTGGGTGTAATGGTAGATGTAAGAGCAATTAATAATACCAATGAAGAAGAGCAAGTGTTATAGTTATAGTTGTAAATTATGTGGTTACTCAGTGGTAATGCATGCACCCATGTTTTTTTGTAGGTTTAGCTCAAATAACCAGTTGACGTTGATATGAAGCAAGTAGTATTTTTAGGAGAACAAGCACGAAAAGATAGCTGTTTGGTGAAGCAGGAAAGAAAAGGGTGCTGCGTGCATTAGTGAATATTGAGAGAAGTAAACAAAGGGGACATCGGGGCTGGCATCACCAGTGTTGCTTTGATTTCAAAAGCATGTCAGTTGGGCATGACAACACGGGAGGAACAACAGTGGGAGTTGAGGAAATGCCAACGTTGTAACAGAAAATCATTAAAGCAGCATAATGTATAGATAAGGCTGAAATGTGGAGTCTGCAACTAGGCACTGCCAGGAACTCCCCTGAACTGGTCTCTGATGCACTTGATGTGCCTAAGAAAACATAATCCATGGTTTCTAATCCATTGCTTGGCACTTCGTCCACATTTGTGCTCCTGATAGATTGGTGGGTTGCACCGTGCCTCAGTCAAGTGCATGGCAAAGGTCCCTGATTGTTTCTCTCTCACTTTTTATGTCTTAACTCCCCGCCCCCAACACACACGCACACTGTTGTTTCATTTTTCTACCCCTACTCCATCCCGCTATTTGTTCCATGATTTACCAGATTTACATAGTTCTCGTTCAGCTTTGGTGGGAGCTGTCCAGAGTGGGAACGTCCCACGTATTCTTGTATCTCAGTTCTTGCTTTGAGATCTGGAACAAAGATGGGGTTGAAAAAAACTTCTTGAGCCATTGCCATACTGCACTGGAGCTACTCCTTTGCCCAGTTGCAGCCACAATTACTGCAGGAGCAATCGATGAAGATGAGTTTTAAAGAGTTACTGGTGCTTTCTCCACAGCACTGCCTTTGTAGTAGGCTAGAGAGTTAGGGTGATGTAGATTCAGTTTTCCAGTCTCCCAAGATAATCTGGAATCCATGATGAATCGCCCCTTAACCAATTCCAGTGCACTCATATGCTAAATGTGAGCCTTAAAAATGAATTTCTTGGCTTTTAAATAATGACTTTTGTTGGCTTGATTATATTCATTCTTAATATAATGTTTGGTGGGCTACTTAATAATAAATTGTTTACTTAACTGATTCAGATAGCAATTTATATGATTATTGCCTTAGTAGAAAATCTTTTAATAGAAGGTGATTTTTTTGTTGTTGTTTCCAGTAGAATAACAAGTTATTTTATTATTCAAATAGGGCTTACTTCCTGCTGTTTTCAATAAGATTTTTAATAAATATGTAAATTTAAAAATTAATTTACTGCATAAGTTTGGCAGTCTGATTTTTGAACTGACAAAAGTTTGATGGATTGTAAAATTATCCCCGTGAAAATCATCAGTCATAGTAAACAGAATTTATCAACCTCTGGTAATTTTACAGCTTTTCTTCATCTTATCTTCTGTTAGGAACTCACTTAAAATTGATTATAATACAGTATCTTTCTAGAGCCATAATTCATTCATAGATTAATTAGATTTTAGGTTAATATCCCATCATAGCATGGGACATGAGCCAACAGAGTGTTTTCCAGTTGTTACAGAACTGCAGTAGAGAAACCTTGATTACTGTTCCCATGTGGTTTAAACCGCCAAGACTAATCAAATTCAAACCACATAAAATGGAACATCCCTCATAGCATTTATTTTCTAGCTAGTTTATACTATGAGCTCTTTATTGACACAACTAGGTAGACTGAAATAAACTTTAAAAACAGCAAGAGAGTAATTTCTGCCTTACTTAAATCCATTTTTGCAAGCCTTTATATAGAGGAAACTGTTCTGAATTTTGCATGCGTGCCTACATCGCTTCTGCCTCTCCGCTCTCACTTGTTTTCTGGGACACAGGAAAGGTAAAATGGCTACAAATTTTTTTTTAATAGTTTTTTTAATATATTCTTGCGCAAGAT
Organism: Alligator sinensis; assembly: GCF_000455745.1. NCBI lineage: Eukaryota > Metazoa > Chordata > Crocodylia > Alligatoridae > Alligator > Alligator sinensis. The sequence goes on along the minus strand of NW_005841899.1, from coordinate 799,604 downwards.
TTGAGGGTGGGTGGATCACACACAGCTTTCAGTACGGACAGAGAAATTATTGTTTTGTCTGTGTGTTTGAACGCTTTCTGAAAGTGGTGGAGATCTCAGTGTCAAAGTAGAAATGGCAAGAAGAACCATTACCCTATTTAAATCTCAGTCTTGCCTCAACCTTCTGTGGGTGTAGTGGGACGGTTGTAGTTCTGCTGTATAGGCCGGAGTGAATCACCAAGAGCGTGTGGGAGGGCAGGACACACCTCCTAGTCATTCCTCGGGGCTTGAAGGATCCTTTGTGGTTACTTACATAAGGCTGGGGTAGGACAGAAACAGAAATGTGGGCAGTGGAACTGTGTCTTCAGCAGATTGGCAAGAGAACAAACCCTTCCTGTACCAAGACATTTCATTGCAACTTCTAGACTTGTAGTCTTGCTCCAGAAAGAATCCCTGCATACAGCCTTTTAAACTAACTCATGCTTTGGCACAAACAGGGAAGAATTAAACCTTGGTGGTAATGCCAAGGCCCCATTCATGTTTGCCCATGTGAGGGCCTGCTGGCAGCAGAAGCAATTTCACTCTCTCTCTCAGGGGAGGTTGGAGTTGCAAAGCATAGCGCTGCAGTGGTTTGAAGGGTCATTCTGCAGGGACCTACTGTACAGGTGTGCCCAAGAGAGGGGGTGTGGATATGAATGTCTGGAGTGTCTACTGGTGTACTTGGTAGCTGGGTTGGTCTTGGACAAAAAGAAATACAATGACCTAGAACTCTTGGTTCCAAAAGGATACCTTTTATTAAACCAAATGGGAAATTACAAAAATAAATAAATAAATAAATAAATCCTTTTCTGCAAGCTTTCAGGCTCAAAGGCCCTTCATCAGGCTCTGGGAAAAGTATAGATGGTAAAAAGTCCCCATAAATCGGAAATAAACTTCATTTTTGCACAGAGGGAGCTAGAGATGGAAGGCTGTCCCTCTGGGTCCATGAGAGTGTCTTTGTGAGCTGTGTTGAGTAGCTCTTTGATGTGTTGATCAGGTAGAATCCCTTCCCTGGTGGTGTCAGATGGCAGGTGGGGAGGTAAAAAAAATCTTTCTTGTTGTCCTGCAATGAAGTTTAAAATCCAAAATCGGCTAAAATTCGGCATCTTCCATGTTTCAAGGATGTACTTGGTAGGGATGTACTTGGTAGCCGCGTTGGTCTGAGACAAGAAGAAATTACAAAGAGCTAGAACTCTTGGTTCCAAAATGATATCTTTTATTAGACCAATTGGGAAATTGCAAAAAAAAACACCCCACAACAAAAATTGTAAAATCACACAATTTTTCCCCCTGCAAAATTGCAAAAAAAAAAAAGAAAAAGGGGCAGCTCCTGAGACACTTCCCCTGCACCCATTATCCTTACAGAGGGAATGCCCAAGGGTTCTAGTACGTATTTTTGCCATTTGCATAGAGTATTTCTTGAGAAGCCGTGCGAGGAATTAGTTCCTTTGCAGATTTTCCAGCCAAGCTACTAGTGCTGAGGGGCGGTGGACAGGCTGCCCCCCTTAGTGCATAAAAATGAACTCCTTTTTATAGGTGTGAGAAGAGAACCGTTTCTGGAATTCCCGCCTCGTAATACCACTTAGAACAGGTTCTTCTACATTTGCTGCTTCTGCTTCTTTTTCCATTGGAATTGATGATGTACTCTGGATGTTACCAAGCTAAGAATCTAGTTCAGTCCCCAAAAGAGATGGTTATTAGTGCAGAAAATCATTACCCACCACCCGTACAATTCACTGCAGAGCCTTGTAGGAGACCCTGTGGAATGCAGTCCTATTTGCCATCATTACACTGTTACTCACACTGAGGTGCTGCAGTCAAGGAGCTCTGACATAACTGGAGAACTAGGGGAGAAATGTCTGTGTAATTACCAAAATAAATAGATTTGCTGAAAAAAGCCAAAGGTGGAAGATGATGACTGGTGAGTGTATGGCTAATGCGTAGGGAAAATAGTGGGGGAACAGTTCAGCTTTATGAAAAGATGACCCCTGTTATTGAGTGTTAAGAGTGTGTCAGAATATTTGCTGTAGGAGCCTGAGCTCGTGCTTGTTGAATTCACGGGGATTTTTGCCATTGTCCTCTATGGGGCAAAAGCAGGCCTTCTAAGAGCTGCGTTTTGAATTAGCGTGCCAAAATCATTTGCTCATTTGAACTAACAATTGAACTAAGATTAGACGAAAACTAGATGCTTTTAAGTCAGTGGGGCTGAATGGGATATGCCATAGGGTACTGAAGGAATTGGCTGAAGTAATTCCAGAGCCTTTTTCACTATGGGGGGATCAAGCATTGGAACAGGCTACCCAGAGAAGTTGTGGTATCTCCATCCCTGGACATTTTCAAGAGCAGGGGTTTAGTCAAGGATGACCTTCCCCTAAGCAGAGGGTTGGACTAGATGACCTCATGAGGCCCCCTCCAGCCTTATCTTCCTGTGATCCTTTGAACTGTTATTTTCCTATCGTATTGCCTTCTAAGCAGGCGTGCTCACTTTAAACAATTCAGTTAAACCATTCTAATTTTGAATTATTTAGCCAATTTACATCCATCTCATCCCTTCTGTATTTAAAGAGGCATGCAGAACAGAACCTTGGGATGTTTAACTCTTACGTAAAATCTGATTAAGAATGTAACAGATGGCGGTATTTAGCTTAAGACTTCATGGCTTTCACTAGCATGGTGTTCAGTGGGTTATCATTGGCAATACAGCTCTAGCAACTTCTATCTAGAGATAGTATTGAACTTTATTTAGTTTGGTAGAATAAAATAACTTGGTCAGCATTGTAGAGTTTGGCCCTTCAGTCTGAAATTTTAATGTATTTTATCCCATACCTACAAAAATCAGAACCATTTTGTTACTGTCTGCATAAATAGTACAAAATTCATTTTTAAAATGTGAAGTTTGACCTGTAGATCTCTTATTGATTTTCAAACTTTCAGATGCTAAAATCAAAAGTTTCGGCCTTCTTTCTATAGATATTCATTCCTTAATATTTTGCATTGAGACTATGACTGAAGAAACTGCTTTTACTGACTCAATTTTGTCCACAAAGAATGAACTGGATGCTTCCATGTCAGCTTGTTGGCTACAAATGTCCAACTCGGGATCCTTAAAATTCTAGTTTATTAGGCGGGTTGAAACACTGTAATCATAAACCTTGGGGCTGGTCCCCCCACACACACACACACATGCACACACACAGTAGCAAGCTACAAGAGTCAGGTATACCTATCCTACAAGCGCTGGAGTCTGTTGTTGAGGCTTCTTTCAGCGTGGTGTTATCTTCCAGAAGGGGGTCGCCGGCTGGTCCTTCTGGCTGGACAGGTCTGGTCGGGTTGGAGATCAAGAGGGCGCCACTGAGGGTCACTTTTCACTGCCTTTTATCTGTCCTTGGCAGACTTTGGTGACTCCCCAGTTTTCAGGTTTGCCCAATCCAGGGGTTATTGACCCTCGTGGGACTTCCCCTCCCCCCCTCAGTGGCTACTGGACAGCATCTGTCAGCCCCAGGAGTCGTCCGCATGTACGTGCAGGTTTGGGAGTCCGTTGATGAATTTAGAATAGGGCTCTGGGAGTGGTCGATCTGGAGATATTCAGCCCAAAAGTTGGTCCCCTGCGTTGATTAACTCAGGCCAGGGCTTCTAGCCCTTGATCAGTGACTTTTAGAGATTTCCCGGTTGTTACATTGTCTTCTATTGAGTTCTTCCCGTGGTTGATCTGCAGCTTCCAGGTGATAATTGCTGTCTGCTACCTTGTTACACATTCAATCACTGATTCACTCGCTCTTTCAGGGGCCAGCCTGATACAGAGAAGGACAGTTTGATTCCTGCCCTTGTTAACATTGTTACAGTGTATAACTTACTTATGAAACTAAATACATTCAGTTGAAAGATGAAAGGTGAGGAGTATAAAATATAAGCTACAAATGCCATGGCACACAAATAGATAAAAATACCAAAATACAAGGGGAGATACAAAATGCACACATACAAATTTTAAAATACAATTCCTTATCCTAAAGTGAAAGAGAGAGGAAGGAAGAAAAGGTAGAAAAAGAGAAACATATCCAAAGAGGGGAGAGCAAATGCAGGCAAGGGCTTTCTGCTACAAGCTGACTATAGCTCTGTTCACTCTGAAGTAAGCAGTGTTTAGCATTTTTAACTCCTCTGGCCATCGTTGACTAAGCACCTATTATTACCTTCTTGCCATTTTTCCCTCCTAAACGCCATTCTTCTTATTTTCTCCTCACATGCCTTTAAGTAAAATTTGTCCATGTACATCTATGTGATGCATCCAGTGGCCATCATGTGATAACAAGGGAAAAGCAGAACCTTTTGATATTTGGCATACCCAGTCTTCCTACCTGACCAGGAAGTGTAAAGTAATAATTACCTGAACTGTTCAGAACCTGAAATATTGAGTTCTAAAAATAGGCAAAGCTCAATGAAGGGACACAGAAGATTGGGATATGTCTAGTCTAGTCTATGTATAAACAACCTGCTGTACAAATAAAGGTGTAATCGTGTTTATTAAACTGTGAAGATAATGTTACTAGCATATAAGTATTGCTGTTTTAATACCTAAACTTTTAGGTGCAATGGAATACTAGCCCACAGTATTTCAAAGGTCACTTAATCACTACTTAAAAGCAGGTAGTCATCTAACCCTATTATGAAAATCGTGCTTTTAAAACAGTAAGGCTCAGTTCGCTAGGCTCAATGCACTAGACAATATCTTTTACCTTCCAATTCATGCAAGGATTCAAACCGCAAATAGAACAGCTCTTAACTCTACATCCAGCTATTCATGCAACACTAGCCATTTTGTCCAGGTCTGCAGGTATGAGTCATGCAGAGCTCATGCTAATGAGCTTTCTTTCCCCTTAGGTAATTTACTTACAATTTAGGAGGACCAAAAATATTCTCCGGTTGCCACCAAAAATTAAATATTTATGTAGACTGTTGTGCACCTATATACAGCATGCTAGATATTGGGGTTTTGTCAGTATTATCATGTTACACATAATACCATATGTAGATGACTTTCACCAAGTATATATTGTTCTCCCATAAAATGATGAACCGATCAATAATTTCACAAACACTTCATATCAATGCAATTTTTCCTTGAGGCAAGAAACAGAGGGCTTATTATTTATCTTGAAAATCTGATGGAGTTTCTTTGAGAAGGTCATTGTCTGCTACAGCAAAATAATCATGGGATTTCGGTTCAAGCAGGAAAAAGAAAAATGAATCATTATTTCAAGAATTATTTTACCATCAGTCCAGAAAATAGATGAAGGCTTCTGACAATATACAAGGGAGAACAAGGCTTAACTTATTATTTAAGGTTATGCTTTAAAAAGAAAAGAGTTCAAACATTACATTTTTAGCTCAGCTGTAATATAACAGAGGTCATGCAGTTACAGCTTTCACCTTTGTAGTTTCCTGGATGTGAATGTACAGCTATTTTCACTGTGGAGCCTTACCTGTCCGCCTAATGTTATCATCAGTTTGGCTAAATGAGATCTGGAGATTGTTCACTTTCTACTTTGAAACTACCGCTGCATTCTGTCCCTTTCTGTCTGTCTGAAAGAAAAGTACCGTACCCCAGCTCAAAGGTAAATTGAACCTTTTCATATCGGGAACACAAAATGCTATGGGTCTGCACCTGATCTCTCTTCCACTGATTTTACAGGAGTGCAACTCTAGTGATTCCAGTAGAGTTACTCCTGATTTGTGCCAGTACACCTTTGATTAGAATCAGGCCCTGTGTTACAAAGACATCCTTGTTACAAGAGGAAGCTGTGAACCTATTAAACATAAGGTATGATGGTAACACACACCGCCCTGCATCTGTGTCGTTTACCACTTCATCTTACCATCAACAATGCAAAACAATTATAGTAATGAGTCTAAGACATCCAAATTGGTAAGACCCTGAATTTAAAATGATAAGCAGAAGAAACTGTGGGATCAATATGACCTTGAATATACACAAGCAATTTAACTTAGGAAATTAAAAATGTAAAAAGCTGGAAAATTGTTTTGTCTCATAATAAAGTTTTACATATTAAAAAAACAAAACCCAAATCAAACAGGCACCTCCTGTTAGGGTTAAGATTTGAAATGAAAGACCCTGAGTTGTGCAATTAAGTATTGATTTTGTTGATCTATATTTAATTCTCATAGCAATTTGGTTGTTTTTACAAAGTAACGTCTTGCAGATATACTTCACTTGAAGTCGTGCCCCTTTCACTTTGTGTTAATCTAAAAATTAAATTGCTTAGTGCATGTGAGACAAAGATAAAGTTCATTTTACTTTCATGTGGAACTGCCTCTGAACCCCTTAAAACTGCCATTTACCTAAACTTAGAAGGAAGCAAGATACGTTTATATCGTTGTTCATTGCTGATCCCGGGCTCAGCCATGCCCTGTTAACAAAGTGTGGCTAGGAGGCAGCAGTGAGTGCATCTCTACATTATGAATGCTAAGTCCCACAGCAGAATAGGAGTGGACTTGCTGCTTCCTTCCTTTAAGTGTAGATTTTTGTCTGCAGCGATGGCACCACCTCCTTTCTATCATCCCAAGTCTCTTTTTTTAGTAGCCCCAGACATTAATGCTGCACAGGTCACCATATAGAGTGCAGTCCCTGAGCCTGAAGAACAAGGGGGGTGCGTCAACATGTGGACGTTAATGCACAGTAGCTTATTTTACTACACATTAAAGTGTCGCATAAAAAAAGGCTAATACACTAATGCGTAATAAAGTAGGCTACTGCACATACAGCCGCGCTAAAAAGCATGCACTTTTGCTACTGCACATTAGAGCAGCGTAATGCACATTTATTTAGTAATTCACGTAGGAGGTACTAAATTTAATGCGCATTAGGAAATGTGCATTAATGAATGTATAGACACACCTGGCAAGATGGTCTTTGCACCCTGCCTGGCCAAAATCTAGCCCAGTCATTTTTTAATTAAAAATATGAATAATCAATTGGTACTAAAGTAGAAATAGTCAATGTGAATATATAGTACTTCACTGTGAATGTAGGATAGATTTGTTTTCTAATTTGCTTTAGTAAAGTACACCTGATTTTATTGCACTACTAGTGGATTTTAGTTAATCCCTTGAACATATGGCCAAAGTGGAAAAAATATTCTGATTCATGACTCAGCAGTATATTTCACATACATTGACTCCTAATTAATGTTTGTATTGTGTGAACCACATTTTCTCGTCCCTTGACAACTATATACCACTCTCAAACTGGTGTAAAGTGTCCTTCAATGGATAGCTAAGAATTCCTGCAAAGCAAAGAAGCTCTCCACTTTCATGAAGTGGAACAAACATCTCTTCTGCTAGTTGTCCACCACACATTGGTGTAAGGTATGTCATAGGATGAGGCAGAGTGGGCTCATGAGTCATAACTGGAGTATGGTCCCATAGAGGATGTAGCCAGTTAGCATCAATAAAAGAAGATTGAAGCTGGTTTAAGAGGATGGGCCGAGGTCATTGCAAATCAGGAAGGCTGAAATTGCTCTCTGACACCCCTTTCTGCACTGAACATATCTTGGCTCACAGAAAATCTGTGCTGGAATCTTATATATTTTCTTCTGAGTGAAGTTAATTTTTGTGAAAGGCCCAGGAGACTACAGCACAGTCTAAGTGTCTTCAGAATAGGTACAGATTGCTCAGCAGCAGTGAAAGTTTTTTCATGCTGACCCTGCTTTATAGCTCTACAAGAACCATGTCTGAAGGGAGAATTCAGTTCAATATCTACCTTGGCCTCTCTGGTGACACTGCCAGCAAAGATGTCTATTTGTGGGGGTTTTTTAGCCATGGGAACACATGTTCACGGAGGGCAGGGAGCGGATACAGGCTGATCTGGTCAGGTTGGAGCAATGAGCAGAATGAAACAGGATGCAATTCAACAAAGACAAATGCGAGGTACTCCACCTAGAGAGGAGGAATCCCCTGCACACCTATAGGTTGGGGGATGACCTCCTCAGCAGCTCAGCGGCTGAGAGGGATCTTGGAGTCGTAGTTGACTCCAAGATGAACGTGACCCGGCAGTGTAACGAAGCCATCAACAAAGCCAATTGAACCTTATCGTACATTAGTGGATGCATGACCAACAGATCGAGGGAGGTAATGCTCCCCCTCGATGCAGCCCCGGTCAGGCCGCAGGTGGAGTACTGTGTCCAGTTCTGGGCGCCGCACTTCAAGAGGGACGCGGAGAATCTGGAGAGGGTCCAGAGGAGGGCCACCCGTATGATTAGTGGCCTCCATGCAAGTCCCTACGAAGGGAAGTTGAGGGATCTGGATCTCTTCAGCCTTCACAAGAGACATCTGAGTGGAGACCTTGTAGCAGCCTATAAGTTTATCAAGGGAGGACAACAGAGAGTTGGGGATGTGCTATTTACCAGGGCACCCCTAGGAGTAACTAGGAATAATGGGTACAAACTAGTGGAGAAAAGATTTAGGTTACACATTAGGAAGACATTTTTCACAGTAAGGGTGGCCAGAATCTGGAACGGGCTGCCAAGAGAGGTGGTACTATCACCTAACTTGGAGGTCTTCAAAAGGAGGCTAGATAGGCACCTGGCTGGGGTCGTCTGACCTCGGTCCTATTCCTGCCTGGGGCAGGGGGGGTCAGACATGATGATGCTTCGGGGTCCCTTCCGACTCTACGATCTATGAATCTATGACATAATAGTGACCACTGCCTAATGTCACTAAGAGGCTTCTGCTACTAATGATTTCAGTCACTACTAACAAGGCCCAGATTTGATTTGAACCAATGACCTAAGGCAAGGGTGACGAATGGGTAGAACAGGTGCCACAAGTGTCATCGGCAGCCTCTGTATGTGGCATGTAGCAGATTGAGGAGAGGACAGGCAGCACAGAGGCTGAACTCATTAGGTAAAGCAGCAAATTGGGCAAGGAGCGCAGGGAAGAAGCAGAAAGGAGAGCAGCAGATCAGGTAGGGGAAAGGGATCAGAGTGGTAGCTGGGGAAGGTGTGGGGCTAATTTGTGGCATGCCTGCTGAAAAGAATGGTCCCCACTGACCTAGGGGTTAAGGGCTCTGTATACCGTTACTAAATCCCTGAGCCATCCAGTTCCGCAGGATACACTATCTAT